>NC_134406.1:21232526-21549193 GCF_038048845.1 Mixophyes fleayi | reverse complement strand
TTTGCTGAAATTGGTACACACCTACCAGAAAGAGAGCAGCGATTGATGTACGTTGGGGGCATTGACAGCTGAGCAAGGAATGTATGGAACTTTTCGGGGGAGATTCAATAAATTCTTCATCTGCAGATTTAGTAGAAAAAAGTATGTCCCAAGATTTATGTCTCCTCTATCTTGTGGAATCCAGATGGTTTCCAGATGTGGAGCAGTACGTGTTGAGAGGAAACAGCACTTTTGTTAATAAATGTGAAAAATATATGTCACATTCCACCAAAAGTCTAGGTATAGTAAAAAGCTAAACTGGCTTCTGTATTTTGAAAAGTAAAAAAGGCAGTATGCAATGGAAGAGAAGCAAAAAGGGAACATAGTTTACTTCTTATTGTTGATGTCTAAGGCACCACTGTGTTCTGTAATGCCGGACAGTGTAGAAAACAGAGCATACCTTAAATAGGAGTATACAAGGTGGACAAAATAAGTACAAATGTGAAAACAAAGAGCAGGGAGAGCCCTGCTCCTAAGAGCTTACAATCTACTGGGTGAAGGCCAGAAGTGATACACGAGGAGTGATTGATACACGAGGAGTGAGTGGGATTACTGGGCGTAAAGTAGACTTTAATATAAAGATGGGCTTTCAGGTATGAAATTTACAAGTCCAGGGGAGAGTCTGATTTAAGAAAGTGACTTACCTATGCTGTTTAAAGAGAATTATTGCATATTCCATTATGAGGGCCAGTCTATAATTATTTGAAGCACAAAGCTTCATATAACCATGGGGTTATTTCATGATCTAGGGAGTAGAATGTGCTCAGACACAGATTGGTATTTTTCCTCTGTAATCCTCAGTTGCTGTCTATTCCCTTACCTCAACTGCATCAAGAAAATAAATGTCTTCTGTCAGTAATAATAGATTATCATGATGTTAAGTTATGCTGGCAAACAAGTGTACCCCAACATACCATCTCTCAATAGAGGAAAAAAATATATTTGAAATACAATAAGAGAGTCTGATGCCATAAAACGTGTTCTCGCCTGGCACGGGTCAAGGTTGCTGTTCCACAAATCTGAAGTTGATGACAAGACACTAAAGTGAACCTGTCAACTTGAATTGTATTTCCTAATGCAATACTTCATCACAACTCATTACTTACATGTTCTCTAAGACACTTAGAGGGGAATTGAATTGGCCTTGAGGTGCCGTAGGACATCTCCTCGATGTCCGGCTGCGCACATTGCTGGCCAATACGATACAGAAATCTCCATTCATTTTCCCTTGAACCTCTACAGGACGTGTAGCAGAAACGAGATGAGATTTTAGTAAAATCTCTGATTCGATGGGGCATATTCAATTAGCTTTTGGATTCGCGGTAACGCGCGTTACCGCGAAAAGTGCGCGTTCTTGCGGGTATTACGGTACCGCATTAACGCGGATTTTCGTTCACAACCCTATGGGCTGCGAACGAAAATCCACGTTATTGCGGTACCGTGTATAACGTTTCGCGGCTGTTCCGGCGCGTTACCGCAAATCCAAAAGCTAATTGAATATGCCCCGATGTGTCTATGTGGACAGTTCTGAAGCCACATCTAGGCACCTTGGTGCCAATTGAATTCCTCACTTACGGCCTGATATAGAATTACATGTATGTTTTGGTGCAAAACTGATCCGTGAGCACAACTTGCATCCATATTTACACTTGCACATATCTTGCACTAATTTTACTGGAATCTACTTTATCATTGATTTTTTTTTACTATCCAGCTCTACCAATCGAGGGTGCAACTAGCTACGGGTGACCATAACTGTGGTGTCTGTTGCAGCAGAGGTAGGTCTCATCACCCCTGCTACCTGTATAGTTGGTTCAGTCTAAACTGTGCCAGGTGTGCCCTTGTTCACGGCCTCCTCTGTTACTGACCTTTGCCATTGACTGGTTTTTTTTTTTATTAAGTATTGAATTAAGAAGTGCTAGTTTTAAACCATCTTCATACACTAGGCATTGTTTTGAGTAAGAGTGCCTATACTGGTCATTTTTATAGCGTGACATTGGAAAACTTTAATGTTGTGTAAGAGAGAATATAAGAAGATTGGTAGGTTTAACTATCTCACCTCCCTTGAGTTTATGGCGATTAAAGAGCATACATCAGACAAGTCTATCATTATTAACCCCAAAGACAAAGGAGGAAGCACTGTGGTACAGGACACAGTTCATTACATATAGGAGGCTAGATATTAACTTGATGATCAGAAATGTTATTGTAAATTAATATTTGGGCCCACTAGGGAACACCACTCTGAAATACAATCTATACTTGATGGAGCACACGTCAAGGAAATGATCTAGAGGTCTGAGTGGCCATTTGTATTTAATGAACACTATTAACCCCATGTATCCCACTTACCAAACATCCACATATCACTTGTCACTTCCCCTGGGTGTCCAATTATTTCTGGTGTTGGTCCCTTACTGAATATTAGTCACATGTCAATTCCTCAGATGGATTAATCAGACCCATGCTAATAGAACTAGGGCTATTCCCACATCCCTGGATTGGTGGGTGTGGGTTAAAATAGTATAAATTAAAAGACAATAGGCATTGTGGCCATACTGCACTACAGATCCCAGCATGCCCAAGGCCACCATTAAGTGTAGGACATGCTGGTGCTTGTAGTACTACAAATTCCACATTAACCATGGCTGCCAGGGCATGCTGGCACTTGATGAACCACATGTGGCCGCATGCCCTGGCACCCAGGCCTAGCTAGGACCTTTAGTGTTCCAGGCAAAAATGTAAATAATATACATAGACACACACACAGAGACACAGTGTGTAAAAAAATAATAATTCAAATAAAGTCTCCCCTACAAAACTCTCAATCATCCTCTTATCTCCCCTAGATCCTGGCTGGCTTCCTGAAGTACAAATCCACGTCTTTGTAAAATAATAAACATCTTAAACAATGCAGCAGTACTAGCTCCGCTAAGTGCTCCCGTTGCGGATGTGCTGTTAGTGGTTAGGCCGTTAGATTTATAAGCGATGGATTTCCCATGCTCTGAGGTCACAGTGTGGGATATCCCCTGAACTTGCGTCTACTCTACATGACCCCGTGTTGGGGGCCTGTCCCAGCCCCAGCTGGTGTGGTGTGGTTAGTTAAGGTACCACCATGCCAGGATTGTCACATTCCTGATTTATCTCAATATCTCTTAAATAAAGTTATGAGTAAATTTATAACTTTCGGGTGGTGCACCCACACACTTACTAAAACAAGTGTTTCTCAGAGTCTCATTTACATAACTCTAATTGGTTAAAAGCTTCAACCATTCAGAACGTGATAAAATAATGCAAAGATGTTTACCGACAATTTTGTTTTTCTGGAATTGTTAACATATAATGAGTTTTACAAAGGTCACAGATTGACACTTATAAATATCATCATAGAGATGGAAGCATAGTGTGCATAACAGCTATCATGTACAGTGAGATGGTGAGAAACCATTCTGTTCAGTTACTGCAACAGTGATCTGTAGTAACAGTGACCTGTAGTAACAATGATCTGTAGTTATAGTGATCTGTAGTAACAGTGATCTGTAGTTATAGTGATCTGTAGTAACAGTGATCTGCAGTAACAGTGATCTGTAGTAACAGTGATCTGTAGTTATAGTGATCTGTAGTAACAGTGATCTGCAGTAACAGTGATCTGTAGTAACAGTGATCTGTAGTAACAGTGATCTGCAGTAACAGTGATCTGTAGTAACAGTGATCTGCAGTAACAGTGATCTGTAGTAACAGTGATCTGTAGTTATAGTGATCTGTAGTAACAGTGATCTGTAGTAACAGTGATCTGTAGTAATAGTGATCTGTAGTTATAGTGACCTGTAGTAACAGTGATCTGCAGTAACAGTGATCTGTAGTAACAGTGATCTGTAGTAATAGTTATCTGTAGTAACAGTGATCTGTAGTAATAGTGATCTGTAGTAACAGTGATCTGTAGTTATAGTGATCTGTAGTTATAGTGATCTGTAGTAACAGTGATCTGCAGTAACAGTGTTCTGTAGTTATAGTGATCTGTGGTTACAGTGATCTGTAGTTATAGTGATCTGTAGTAACAGTGATCTGCAGTAACAGTGATCTGTAGTAACAGTGATCTGTAGTAATAGTGATCTGTAGTTATAGTGATCTGTAGTAACAGTGATCTGTAGTAACAGTGATCTGTAGTTATAGTGATCTGTGTTAACAGTGATCTGTAGTTATAGTGATCTGTAGTAACAGTAATCTGTAGTAACAGTGATCTGTAGTTATAGTGATCTGTAGTAACAGTGATCTGCAGTAACAGTGATCTGTAGTAACAGTGATCTGCTGTAACAGTGATCTGCAGTAACAGTGATCTGTAGTTATAGTGATCTGTAGTAACAGTGATCTGTAGTAACAGTGATCTGTAGTTATAGTGATCTGTAGTTATAGTGATCTGCAGTAACAGTGATCTGTAGTAACAGTGATCTGTAGTAACAGTGATCTGTAGTTATAGTGATCTGTAGTAACAGTGATCTGTAGTAATAGTGATCTGTAGTTATAGTGATCTGTAGTTATAGTGATCTGTAGTAACAGTGATCTGCAGTAACAGTGATCTGTAGTTATAGTGATCTGTAGTTATAGTGATCTGTAGTAACAGTGATCTGTAGTTATAGTGATCTGTAGTAACAGTGATCTGTAGTTATAGTGATCTGTAGTAACAGTGATCTGCAGTAACAGTGATCTGTAGTTATAGTGATATGTAGTAACAGTGATCTGTAGTTATAGTGATCTGTAGTAACAGTGATCTGCAGTAACAGTGATCTGTAGTAACAGTGATCTGTAGTAATAGTGATCTGTAGTAATAGTGATCTGTAGTAACAGTGATCTGTAGTAACAGTGATCTGTAGTTATAGTGATCTGTAGTAATAGTGATCTGTAGTAATAGTGATCTGATCTGTAGTTATAGTGATCTGTAGTAACAGTGATCTGTAGTAACAGTGATCTGCAGTAACAGTGATCTGTAGTAACAGTGATCTGTAGTAATAGTGATCTGTAGTTATAGTGATCTGTAGTAACAGTGATCTGTAGTAACAGTGATCTGTAGTTATAGTGATCTGTAGTAACAGTGATCTGTAGTTATAGTGATCTGTAGTAACAGTAATCTGTAGTAACAGTGATCTGTAGTTATAGTGATCTGTAGTAACAGTGATCTGCAGTAACAGTGATCTGTAGTTATAGTGATCTGTAGTAACAGTGATCTGCTGTAACAGTGATCTGCAGTAACAGTGATCTGTAGTTATAGTGATCTGTAGTAACAGTGATCTGTAGTAACAGTGATCTGTAGTTATAGTGATCTGTAGTTATAGTGATCTGCAGTAACAGTGATCTGTAGTAACAGTGATCTGTAGTAACAGTGATCTGTAGTTATAGTGATCTGTAGTAACAGTGATCTGTAGTAATAGTGATCTGTAGTTATAGTGATCTGTAGTTATAGTGATCTGTAGTAACAGTGATCTGCAGTAACAGTGATCTGTAGTTATAGTGATCTGTAGTTATAGTGATCTGTAGTAACAGTGATCTGTAGTTATAGTGATCTGTAGTAACAGTGATCTGTAGTTATAGTGATCTGTAGTAACAGTGATCTGCAGTAACAGTGATCTGTAGTTATAGTGATCTGTAGTAATAGTGATCTGTAGTTATAGTGATCTGTAGTAACAGTGATCTGCAGTAACAGTGATCTGTAGTAACAGTGATCTGTAGTAATAGTGATCTGTAGTAATAGTGATCTGTAGTAACAGTGATCTGGTTATAGTGATCTGTAGTTATAGTGATCTGTAGTAATAGTGATCTGTAGTTATAGTGATCTGTAGTTGTAGTGATCTGTAGTTGTAGTGATCTGTAGTAACAATGATCTGCAGTAACAGTGATCTGTAGTAACAGTGATCTGTAGTTATAGTGATCTGTAGTAACAGTGATCTGTAGTAACAGTGATCTGTAGTTATAGTGATCTGTAGTAATAGTGATCTGTAGTTATAGTGATCTGTAGTAACAGTGATCTGTAGTTATAGTGATCTGTAGTAACAGTGATCTGTAGTAACAGTGATCTGTAGTAACAGTGATCTGTAGTTATAGTGATCTGTAGTAACAGTGATCTGTAGTTATAGTGATCTGTAGTAATAGTGATCTGTAGTTATAGTGATCTGTAGTTATAGTGATCTGTAGTAACAGTGATCTGTAGTTATAGTGATCTGTAGTAATAGTGATCTGTAGTTATAGTGATCTGTAGTTATAGTGATCTATACTAATAGCGTTCAAAGCTGAACTTTGTTTGCACAATGTGACAGCCCCAGATGTTTATTGCATCCCAGTGTCATCACCAAGTGATGTCATTAGGTATTTTGTGTAGGTAGGCAGACAGGGGTGTAAAATTAAAACCCAAACAGAGCTTTACTGTGCATACCCGGCCTCTGTACATGCTCAAAAGCTACTGCACATAAAATAAAAACAGTTATTTATTTGTCACTAGCCGCGGCGGTGTCCCAAGCCACCGCAACTCTCTGCCTGCCCCTGAGTTGCATCCCGGCCGTCACCACGATGACCTAGACATCGTTTCCTCTTACGTCCCGACCTTTGCCAATACAACGGTTCGGACGCTCTCGGCAAGAAGCGCCGTGTCCCGGCGTGATCTAGCCGGGTGTGTGCGCAATTAGTATTATTTATTAATAGGCTGGCACATTAGACTGGCAGCAGGGGACATTCAGAACTCCAGCTGGAGTCTTCTCATTTATTAAGTGGACTAATTCATTATGCATTCACATTCCAGGGTTAGGTGTTTGACCAATCGCAGAACTGCACAAGTAATTAATCAACAGCCTTCTGGGGCTGATTCATAACCCTGTGCCTCCTCTGCCCTGATTGGCCCATCAAAGTATTTAAGGCAGGGAGGGCTTCATCTCCCTGCCGGTTATAGCGTTAGCGTGCAGCACAGATTGCTGACCTGCTGTTGGAAACTTTCTCGGTCCTTAGTTTGTTAATCCGTTGTGACCCTTGGCTTGTTCATTGGACTCTGCTTCTACGCTTGTGTCCCTTTGACCTTTGCTGTTTCCTGGATTCCACTGTATGCTGCCGGTCCCGACCTCTGGCATGTTTCACGACCTTCCTTACTTGCTTCTGACCCATGATCCTGGTCTGTCCCTGGTACCAGCCTGCAGTATTCCGATTACCTCCATCCTGTACTGCGGTTATACTGATAAGCCTTTACTACCCTAGAGCCTAAGTCCTGGGGTCATCTGAGTACCTCCGAACAACATCAGTTCTACAGGAAAAGCGACTGCAAAAGGTGAAGACTTTAAATAGCTTGGTTCTAAAGGCTCGTCTACTAGCCGTGGTCATAACACTATTTCAATATGTTAGCAAAAGAAACCACCAAGTGTTAGAAGAGAAAAAAAACAATATAAATTTTGCGCTGAAAGAAATATGAAATTAAAATGAATTGTCAGCAAAACTGATGCAGAGCAAATCTATGAAAATGGATTTGGTAATAGAGATGTAAACCTCCTCCGGTCTTCAAGGGGTCTTTAGCTCTGGTCTGTTGGACTATGATGAAAAAAGGAAAGAAGAGGGGTGAGGAAGATAGTAGGGGGAGATATTTTTTCACATTATGTGTTGACTATGTTTGATCAAGACTTTAAAAACATAGAACATGGTCAGTAAATATTTTGAGGTCTAATAAAACTGTTGCGGAACAACCAAAGGTGTGATACTTGCATTCCACAAAGGCCGAAGAACCACGGGCTGTCTATGACTCCCTTTCTCCCAATTGCAAGGGTGCTACGGAGAACCCTGGAAGTGGCATTCAACACAGTAAGCCCCCACTATCTTCACATGCCCATATGCATTACTTAAAAATGTGTGCAAAAATAGGTCCATGACATATGAACATGTTGCATGTTGGTAATTGGACTCCAAGCATCATAGATAAGAAATCATATGGTGAGACTCTTTCACTGTGCAACTTAAGTATCATTTCATCGATAACAGTAGTAACAATATAAAATAGTTTTAATGATTCCACATTACACAAAAGTTGTTTTCACTTTGAAATGACCTTTAAGTAGCATTTATGTTCTATGCAGATGATTCCTATTACTTATTTGTTTTGTCAGGTACAACTAGTTTCAGCACAGAACATTTAGAAATGAATCCTTGGGGACATTTATATTGTATGCAACAATGATTCTACTGCAGTTAAAAAGCATAACATCCACCTGTCAGCACTCCTATGAAGGACATACATAAATATATGTGTTAAAATCTGAATTAAAGAAGGATGGAAAACCCCCAGTGCATTGCAGTGGTTATCACAATTTTTGGGGGGACTTGACGGTGTTGGAGGAGACCCTCACATCTTAATCCTGGGACACCCTCTTCATCCCGCTTACACCAAAAGTCCCCCAATCATGGGGGGCTTCTATAAAAATTACAATTAATCAAATCAACAGTTGCAAACATTAGATTAGTTTATCTAATAGTGTATTGGGGATCACATACTATATAAATAAATATTTTGAAAGTGGCTTTAGAAAACGAAATTAAACGTCTCTCATAAAGGAAAAAAATTGTTTTGGATGGGCAAAAAAAACACGACTGCTTACTTTACCTTCCACCTGCCAATCGCCATAACCTTAGGGGGTCCCAAAGAGTCTAACGGCCCCCCACTTAACTCCGCTCTCCTGTTCCAACTTTGAAACAAACCAATCTCCATTCCTAGATACAGTGACCAGAGTGTGGAAGCTAAATGAAAAATGAAATACAAATTCAACCAAAACCTTTTATGCTTTAATGGGAGAGTTATCTTTGACGTTAAGAGTTCCATTTTTGCTGTCTTTAATAATATATAAAATACAGTATTTTATTTGCACAGTATTATATCATGTTAAAAATTATTAAAATTAAAAGCAATTACCATTATCATCTAAAGTACAGTGAGCTTTGTCTATGGCAGTGTTAAAACTATGATTATTTTTTTAAAAAACAATTTCCCCTCTAATTTTTTTTTTATGCCAATTTCAACTGCCGCTTTTCTGTGTTTTTATTACTATTTGGCCATTAGAAGTGGAAAATCAGCACAAAGCACTCGCAGCAAAAGGCTTAAGGGAAAACACAACTGTCTATTTAAATAAGACAATATGCGCTGTTAGAATTACACCTATGCTGGGAAATCTACAGCTACAGTCATACGAGTTACATTTAGGAAAAGGGACTAAGAAGTATGATATATTTATATGTACAATATAAAATGTTAAAGAAAATGATTGTAACAGAACAATGTTTTAGTAGTTTTATTAAAGTCCATTTGTTAGGAAATAACTCATGTACATAAAAACATCAGACCCTCTTGGGTATAATTGAAAACTAACTCACAAAACTGTAACTTTAAATAGAAGCAGGTGCTGAAACACATTATCCACCTTTATTTATACAGTGATGATATATTACGGAGCACTGTACATGGAGGGGCACATGATGCAAACAGACTACATACAATGACATGAGACAGAAGGTGACGATGACCCTAACCATATGAGCTTGCAATCTAAGAAGTGTGGAGAACTCTTGATACATAAGGTAGCGAAAAAACATTTGAAATTGCTGGTTAGGAAAGTTCATGCGGCTACAGTAAGGCAGGTACAATATCAGTCTCCAATGATAAGGCAGCTATTGGCGACTGACATTTCTGTACAGCTCTCAGTGGTGTTGTACGATGAGGATGAGACAAAACATGAACTAGTTATTGTAGAAATTTTAAAACATAGATTTACTGCCGTCCATAACCGTCATTTACCATTTGTCTTAACTAAACCTCCTTCTTTTTGTGGTTGCACAGAAGGCAGTCTCTTTGTTGAAGATGCACCTACCTTCAGGGCTGTCATCAGAAACTATGGGGCACAGTACTAATTAAACTGGCAGGACCCCCCCCCCCCCCACCTCATTGCCATACAAGCATCCCCTTACTCTTCACCGTACATGCTCTGATCCCCTCCTCCCCTCATCACAGCACATGACCCCTTCCCACCATTACAGTACATTTCCTAGTCCCCCCATCACGGTACAGACCCCCCCATTACAGTACATGCCCATCTAATAACAGTACATGCCCATTTCATTACAGTACATGCCCATTTCATTACTGCACATGCCCCCCTAATTACAGTACAAGCCCCCCATTACAGTACTTGCCAATCTCATAACAGTACATGCCCATCCCCGCATTAGAAAGAATACATGCGCCAGACCCTCCTTCCCCATATAATTGCTGTTGTTTATTTACCTTGCCTCGCTGCGCCACCCACTCCCAGCCTTTCAGTGTCTGAGAGCAGCTGCAATGCCACAGAGAAGACGGGTGGCCGGGTTAGGGGGGTTAGGGGGACCGGCCGTACCCCTTTGATGGCGGCCCTGCCTACCTTACATCAATGTACACCATGGAATGTATTTGCACCTGAATTGTAGGGGGTCTTTCCAGGCTCCCGGAAAAGTATGAACCCTCCCAGCCTCATCTAGAATACTGTCTTCAGTTCTGGAGGCCATATCTCCAGAAGGATATAAATACATTAGAGACTTACAAAGAAGGGCTACTAAAACGGTGCATGGTCTACAGCACAAAACTTACCAGAAAAAACCTAAAAGATCTTAATAAGTATAGTTTGGAGCAGAGAAAAGAACAGGGGGACATGATGGAAACTTTCAAATATATCAAGGGCTATAACAAGGTACAGGAGGGAAACATTCTTTAAAGGAAGAGAAGTATTAGAACACGAGGACATCACTGACACTGGGGGGAAGTAGGTTCAGAGGAAATGTAAGGAAAAATTACTTCACAGAAAGGGTAGTGGATAAGTGGAATAGCCTCCCATCAGAGATGGTAGAGGCTAATACAGTACAGCAATATAAACATGCTTGGGGTAGACATAAGGATATCCTTACAAAGAACAAAGGATCAAATAGGGTTTGAGGTTACCATAGGTTAAAAAATGGGCAGACTAGATTGGCCAAGTGGTCTTGTCATCGATTTCTATGTTTCTATGTTTAATGACAAGATTAATGTCATCATACCTCCACTGTGCTATGCCACGAATCGGACATCACGTTATCATGGCCACAAATCAGACATCACGTTATCATGGCCACAAATTAGACATCACGTTATCACGGCCACAAATCGGACATCACGTTATCATGGCCACAAATCGGACATCACGTTATCATGGCCACAAATCAGACATCACGTTATCACGGCCACAAATTGGACATCACATTATCATGGCCACAAATCGGACATTATGTTATCATGGCCACAAATTGGACATCACGTTATCATGGCCACAAATTAGACATCACGTTATCACGGCCACAAATCGGACATCACGTTATCATGGCCACAAATTAGACATCACGTTATCACGGCCACAAATCGGACATCACGTTATCATGGCCACAAATCAGACATCACGTTATCACGGCCACAAATTGGACATCACATTATCATGGCCACAAATCGGACATTATGTTATCATGGCCACAAATTGGACATCACGTTATCATGGCCACAAATCGGACATCACATTATCATGGCCACAAATCGGACATTATGTTGTCATGGCCACAAATCGGACATCACGTTATCAAGGCCACAAATCAGACATCATGTTATCATGCCCCCTCCTACACTTGCCACCGGATCTCCCTTCTGGAATCTGTCAGAGAGGAGTAAATAAAAGTAAGTATTATACTTCCACTTCTTCTAATTCAAGTAATTGTGTTCCAGGGCTTGATGCACATAGGGGAGGTGTTGAGGGGGAGACGTGCAGTTTTGGCAACACAAGTCTTTGTGTAAAAAAGTATTGTTGTGCTGAGAAGTATGAGACAAAAACACAACAAAAGCATGTGTTACTCACTTTACTGAAGGTGGACCCAGGCTGGTCGGTACAGTGCTGATGACTCTATGAGGAGTGGGCCCACAAAAAATAGGCCCCACCAGAAGCTACCAGCCTCAACCTGAACAGTACTGAGGGTTTTCCTAACCCGCCTGGGCTGTGGGATGGGGTAATTAACAAGACTAGGCCCTCGGAGTGGCAGTTTTGACATCCCAATGGTCCCACAATAATGTACAAGGGTTTCTAAGACTCCTGTTCATAATAGAGTAAAAAAAAGAGTAAAAAAAAAACCCTTGTTCATCACTTTATTATGTACATACAGATTACGTCATAAACTGTACAGAGATTATAAAGGTTGCAATATATGCATACTCAGCGCAGTTTTACATAAGTGCTACCTGCCAATAGAAATCAGTAATGCATGCCGACAAAGAACACTAGCTCAAGATACCATAATGCGAGATGAAAGGGGGGTGGGGTTTCAGCACATCGCTGCAAACCACATCTACATTATGTCAGACCCAAAAAGGTATACAAATATATCCATATATCTTCAAAGTATATGAACAGACCTGCACAGGCTTAGCAAAAATATCAAAACGTAATAGAGTCTATAATATGCTACAACATTTTCTAAGCCTGTGCTGGTCTATTCATATACGTTGAACATATATGGATTTATATATATTCAGTATAACCAGATAATATGTCAATGACGTATATAAGCTTCATAAAGAACCTATAGGTATGATGTATCTCCCATAAGAATCAATATCACCAAATCATGTTTCCTATGTATATGTGCAGAAAATATGTATACCATGTTTAGTTGATGTAACACAATATCGCAATGTACCAGATTGGAGTCATAGTATACTTTTCAGAACCCATTACAGAACTGTTTTTGGACAAAAGGGCAATACATCTGTTATAAAAAAAATAGGTTAGATTACCATACATTTAGATTGTAGTGACATTTTCATGGAGTAACTGAAGACATTTCAGATTTTGAACTAAATCTTAGCAGGACTTTGTGATTATTAGTGAGTGGAGGTTTTTGGTCCTTTTTAAATAGACCTAGGTGGTTTTGTGTTTTTTAACCTTTTCACACCCATATGGGACACATGCTCAGGTGGGTCTAGTCATGATACACAGCATAACTATTGTCCCAGTGCTGTTGTCCTATAGATATTCATATGAAAACTCCTCTACTCATCCTTTTGTGTTAGCAGCAGGTTACATTCAGTTCCTGTTTGTTTAATCCAAACTATACACAGTCATTTAATGGTAAATGTGACCAGTGTATTGTATTACTAGTTTTTATCAACTGTATACGAAGTAGTTAAGAATGTATATATTAAATATGTTTGTGTTCATGTGTGTTTGAGACAAAAGCATTAGTGATGTCATGTATGGTAAGCAATAATTGCCACATAAACAGCTTAGAGAAAGTCTGAGGTACTCTCTTAAATGTCCCGAATCTAGTAATTCTGTTTATAGTGGACCCTTTTTCTCTTGAATGCTTTTATTTTAGTTTTTGGTTTATGTGCTCATCGTTAATTTATTTCTAAGTAAAATTGGAATGCGTCCAGTGCATCGCATTCTGGAAAGCAGAGAAGCAGCCAGCCTGCAATAAATGCAAAGCTTCCAATTTTTCTATTGTGGGCACTCGTGATAAGTTAATAAAGCCCAGAGAAAAATATATTCTCAGACACTGCAAAGAGAAAGATGCAGATGGCTGCTGGTTCTACTTCACTTACTCTGTCCCTGTAAATGCTGAGGTTCATATCTATGTTCAGAAAGGTAACATACCATTTATTTATTTTGTTTGCATCAATATTTTTTTTCAACTTTTTTTCAAAGGTATATGGGGTACAGAAAAAAAGAAAGGGGAAAAGAAATTACAAACAAAGGGAAGCACATAGGGGATCCCTTCGCAGGGGGAAAGGAATCACTCAATTAAAATTGAAACTTAAATAAGGCACACAATATCAACAATGCACATTTAAAAATAATAGGAGAAAACAAAACAATCCAATCAAAAACAAACAAACAAATAACCCCAGAGAGATACAGCAAGACATATCAGCCTTCATTTTGATCATCCGGAGATGTCTCCAGGGGCAAACGCAGGATTTAGAAGGGGGGGTTTCTGCCGCAGCAGCTCCATTTCAGCGAGTCTGAATTCTACAGCAGCCGCGGCGCTGTCAAGAAGCATCCGCGGCAGTGCTGTATTATACTACAATACAGCACTGCCGCGGACGCTTCTTTGACAGCGTCGCGGCTGCTGTACAGTACTGTTGGTTCCCGGAGGGGAGGGGTTTCTGGAGAACCAGAAACCCCCCCTGCATGCGCCACTGGTCTCCACCATGGGAGGGGTACCAGGGGATAAGAGCTGGTCGGTGGGCTGGGGAGATTCTATAAGGGCCGCTGGAGAGTGAGCTGTTGGGAAATCGGAAGTATCTTGGGGAGCCCCGGGGCTATACCATTTATTTTATGGTATTGTAGCTTTATAAATTGTATACAGCAGATTTTTTGCACACCAGTAAAGGTGTGCATCGGAGAAGCTGAGCACACAATCTATGAAAGCTGGTTTACAGGTAGTTGTAGAACTGGTGGTTTTACCCATAGCAACCAGATGTATTGATGATAACAATCCCACTTCAGAGATGCTTAAAGAGTAGATAATAAAGTAGTGGAGCACAAACTACTATGTTCTTACATATGTGTAAAGTAAAGGAGTATTTAGATTATCCAAATGGAGATAATCATCATCATCAATTTATATAGCGCCACTGATTCCACAGCGCTGTACAGAGAACTCACTCCCATCAGTCTCTGGCCCATTGGAGCTTACAGTCTAATTTCCCTAGCATACACATACATACACAAATGGGTCAATTTGATAGCAGCCAATTAACCTACCAGTATGTTTTTGAAATGTGGGAGGAAACCAGAGCACCTGAAGGAAACCCACGCAAACACAAGGAGAATATACAAACTCCACACAGATAAGGCCATGGTTGGGATTTGAACTCATGACCCCAGTGCTGTGAGGCAGAAGTGCTAACCACTGACCCACCGTGCTGTCCGTTATTATAAGTTCTGGTTACCAGTGTTCAAAGCTTGTCTGGTCAACACTCAGTGCCCTACACCCAAATTGAGCATGGATGGAAGGCCGCAGAGACAAATAGGATAACACTGTTCATTTTTGCTTGCACTATATTGGCAGCATTTTTGTATATTTAATGAGGTCACTGTGTTACTGTAGATTTAAAGTAGAATATTAACATAGCTATCTATGTACCTTGTAGCCCGGCCTTTATCTCACCAGTATTTAATATAATGAAATGCTGCACAAAGTCCTTATCCTTAGTGATATAGCACCAACATATTACACGGCACTGTACAGTAAGGTCTTATTCATATCAGTCCATACCCCAGTGGAGTTTACAATGTAATTTCCTCATCACAGGCAAACACACACACTAATCCCCAAGTCAATTAACATGCCAATATGCTCTTAGACCAGTTATGGAAATCCATGCAGCATGTGAAGAACAATGGATTTTTCCTAAAAATCAGTTTTTAACACTATCCTATAAAAAGCATTGTCCTTAGAGGAAACAATGGTGCATCCATTATTATCATAAAAATGACTTGTTTGGCTTTGTGAACTGACAACTTTTAACAAAGAACCTTAGACCTGAGAGCACATTCATTTTATTTAACAAAGCTAAAAATATATGTTGTGTTTTTACAATACGTCAAAGGGAAAATACTGGGTTATGATCTTAGGCAGAAATATTCTAGAAATTGCAGCACACAACATAATTGCTTCGGCAAAATCATTTTTGAGTGAAGTTAACCTTTAAAATCAATAGAAACTATCAAGTTTATTTTATAACTGAATGTATCTGTGACATGAGGCATTTTATAAAGGTTTCTACGGTGGAAGCCATGAAATTATTTACACACTTACAGCAAAGAGAAATGGCGAAAATTCCAAAACACACCACTATTACAGGGGATAGTTGTAACATTCAGGTAACGCAGCCAGCTTTAACAATAGTGCTTCCAGCCATATAACAGATATATTCCCTCAAACTTTGGTTGCATACATATAACCACTCCCACAATAAACACAATTGAGGGCATCTTATCACAGAGCTCTTGAAAACCACTACACAGGGTCATTATCTTGTATGAACTGTTTGCCTTTAGTAAATAACTACTCCCACTGCAACATTTACTGGAACACAGCACAGTTCTCCCCAAAACCACCAAGTGCACTGTAAGAAGTCTCCGAGTGATCTGCCTCTGGAATTTCAGAAGGCAGGGCTGTTCTCTCTTGAATCTGAGAAGTCAGGACACTCAAAGATTTCAAAAAACATATTTTTAAACATACATTTTGTAAACAACCTCTAAATACTATTATCAATGATCAACAAATGTTATAATACAATTATGTAAAGTCAAATTTAGCATATTAACCTTGGAAAATAAGAATTACTCTACTGTGATACCTCAGGATGCAGCTCAGTGCTCTCTGAAACATCAAAAATCAGGGAAATCTTCTCTAGAACATTTAGGAAGCAGAGCAGTCCTGTCTGGAGCCTGATAGTACAGATCAGTCCTATCTAGACCCTCTGGTCACAAGACAAACCTCTTTGCAACCTCTGGGTTACTCTGCCCAAGGACTCTGAATGGACTATCTCTGAAACTTCAAAAGTCAATGCGGACCTTTCTTGAACCACAGGAGGTAGTCAGTCCAATCCTTTCAGTAATCTTAGAATGAACTGCAGTTCACTGTGGACCTCAAGACACAGAGCAATCCTCACTGGAATCTTAAGACACGTGGCAGTCCTCCCTGGAACTTTAGGGTACATAGCAGTCCTCTTGAATTTCATAAAGCAGGTCAATCCACTCTTCAATATCAAGATACAGAGCAGTCCTTTCTGAAATGTTTGGATGCAGGGAATTCCAAGTTAGAACCAGAGGGTGCAGGGCAGTTCCCTCTGGAGCTTCAGGATGCAGAGTGGTCTGAAAACTCTAGTCTGCTCTGCCCAAGATCTCTGTAAGGAATCTATCTAGAACCTCAAAAGGCAGTGCAGTTCTCTCTTAAACCTCAGGAAGCAATATAACCTTGTCTGGAACATTAGAGGGATGGGCAGTATTCTATGAACTTCAAAATGCAGGACAGTCCTCTGTGTAGCCTCAGGACACAGGGTAGTCCTCCTCAGGTCACAGGGCAGACCTTGCTGAAACTTCAAGGCTCAGAGAAGTCTTCTCTATAACCTCTGAGCTGCTCCACCTAAGGTCTATGAGACGACTGTCTGTAGAAATTCAGAAAGCAGGGCAGCCCTCTCTTGAAACTCAGGAACCAGGACACATTTCTTTGAAACCTCATGACATATTACAGCCCTCTCTGTAACCATAGGACACAGGTCAGTCCTATCTGAAACCTCAGTGTATAGGGTAGTATTCTCTGAAATTTAGGACAGAGCAATCCTTTTTGGAACTTCAGGATGTTTGGTGGTCCTGTCTGGAAAGTCATGCTGGTAGCCATGCCCTTGCCAACAATAAGAGGTTCCATCCTCCAAATACCCTCTGTACCTCTTATAGGGGGCAGGGTTGGCTTCAAATATTAAAAAATCCTATACTGTTAAATAAACATTTTGTTAGCAACATGTAAATACTATCCTTAACAATTCAACAAATGCTACAAAGCAAAGTAAAGTTTAGCATATAAACCTAGAAGGATAGGAATTAAACAACATGGCTATGATACCTCAGGATGCATGTCAGTGGTCTTGAATATCAAGAGGCAGGGAAATATTCCATAGAACCTCAGGAGGCAGTGCAGTCCTGTCTAGAAAATCATAGAGCAGGGCAGTCCTTTCTGAAATCTCTGGTCACAGAGCAGTCCTCTCTGGAACCACAGGACATACTGTAGATCTGTTCTCTCAGGATACAGGGCAGTCCTCTCTGGAACCTCTGATCTGTTGTATCAGAGGGCTCTAAGAGGATTAGCTCAGGAACCTCAAGATGCAGGGTAGTCCTTTCTGAAACCTCTGGTTGCAAGTCAGTCCATGCTGGAACCTCTCAGTGTAGGGTAGTTTTCTCTGGAGCCAAAGGACACAGAGCAGTCCTCTTTGGAAACTCTGTGCTGCTCTGCACAAGATCTCTCTAAGGAATCCATCTGAAAACTCAAGAGGAAGGGTAGTCCACTCTTGAACCTATGAAGGCAGTGTAATTCTGTCTGGAACCTTAAAGAGAAGGGCAGTACCTCAGGGGCCGGGCTATCCTCTATGTTAATTAGGAAGCAGTAAATTTTTCTCTGTAACCTTAGACCACATGGTAGTCATGTCTGGAAAGCCATGGTGGTAGATATGCCCTTGCCACAATGAAAAGATTACACACTCCTAATGCCCTCTGTACCACTTGGGGTGGCTTTCAAAGATTAAAAAAATCACATACATTTAAATATACATTTTGTTAACAACCTGTATATACCATTCACAAGTCAACAAATGCTATAATCCAATTACTTTAAGCAAAATGTAGCATATAAACCTTTGGCGATAGGAATTACACTACAGGACTATGATACCTCAATATGCAGGTCAGTCGTCTCTGGAACATGTAGAGACAGAGATGTCTTCTCCAGAACCTCTGGAGACAGTGCAGTCCGGTCTGGAACCTCGGTAATCAGTAATTCAATAAAGTGAACATTATGAATTAAAATTTACTGATAATCAGAAAACATTTCCAGATAATAGATAAATCAGGATGGTCCACAGAACCATTTACCTGAAGGTGATCATTTTTTTTTACCCAGTGTCCATAAAAGCACCAAAGAAATGGAAGCATTATATATCTGATATATAAATCAATAAAAGACGTGCTGACTAAACAGGAGGAGGTAATAAAACATACTGTACTGGCACAGGTACTGGTACTTTTAGTGCCACAAAAGTAACCACTACAAGTGTTGGCTCCCTTCTTAAATAACTAATATCGCGACCGCTAGTTATATAAATAATATTGTCCCGGTACTGTATATTATATAGTATCCCAGTTGGAGTAATACATAATATAGAGTGTCACCGTTAGTGTCATAAATAACTCAATGCCCTGTTAGAATAATAAATCATATAAAGTGCCCCATAGAGTAATAAATAATTGTAAGTACCCCTGTTAATCTTCCACATATTTGTAGTGCCCCTTGTTTGAGTATATAAGTTATTTGCTCCTTCATTAAAAAATGCCCCCCCTTAATTTATAAAGATTTTTCCTAAATAAATACCCATCTATAATCTTTTGTTCTTGATCCAATATAATCCATATGTGGGATAAAATAAAAACCCTTTTGGAATGACAAACCGCACGCGAGCTCTTTCCGGCGCCAAATTATTTCATTTTCGGTGAGGCCGCTTACTTACTAGCTGGGCAGCCAATCAGAAGCGGTCTCTTACACCGCTCAGCCAGTCACAGATAAGGGACCATTTGCTTGACCCTAAGATTTCCTGGTCAATTAAGAAATTCAAGACAAAAATACAAACCTCAACTTTAGTTCAACTAACTTAATCCCATCTGTCTAATATTAATTAGCGCATGTCCAATTTAGCTTTAGCCCTAGACCAGGGGTAAGCAACCTGCGGCTCTCCAGATGTTTGTGAAACTACAAGTCCCAGCATGCTTTGCTACTAGATAACCAGCAGATAGGTGGCAAGGCATGCTGGGATATGTAGTTTCACAATACCTGGAGAGCCGCAGGTTGCTTACCCCTGCCCTAGACTAACATTATCCCAAGCCCCAATCCAAAACCTGGATTCAAGTCCTAACTAAGATCACTACAATCTAGTAACGTTAGAAAGTGGTAATGTAAAACAAACAATATTGTGTAATACATATCCCAAAAAAAATTGTGGTTGTAATTATTAAGTTTTCCATATTTCACAAAACTTACTGACGGACAATTTATTAATGGATGGTAAGTCCTACTGCTGACTAAATTGAGAGTCTATAACCTTTAATATATGCACTGATATAGATTTATATCTAAAAGTATTTTGTTACCTTTATTAATAAAAAAGGCATGTATTTATTTTGTTGGGTTTTGTAATAGTAGTGGATGGAACTGGAAACTCAAACCAGGTTTCCAGTTTCACGCATTCGCAGTACAGCAGATTGGGGACCTCCAGAGTGATAACTCTTATCTCCTTGTACAGCTTTCATTGTAACATCTGATTACATTGTTCAGCTGCCAATAACAAACATTTTGAAAAATGTGAAATAGCTGTATTATAATCTTACCTTAGTGTATGTAATTTCAAATCCAGCAGATGTAATCATAGAAATGAGCAGTGACTATATACAGCCCACAGTCAATCACAGGCAACTCATAACTAACTGCCCAGCACAAACCTTTATACCCAGGCTAAGTGACATCACAAAAGCTCTTTATGATGTAAGCAGGGACATAATCAGCCTGGTCACAGTTGTTATTCCTCAGTCTGCTGCTTATTGTGGCTAAATGGAGTAATCGCTATCTCAGGATAACAAAATAAAGGAACTGAAAAATGTTGTATTCTTAGAATAAAACATTTTTCAATATTTTTATTATATATGTATTTGTTTTTTTAATAAAAATACTTTTATCTTATTTTTTAAATTATTATTATTATTATTTTTATTATTATTATTTCACTGCACATAAGTGAAGCCGCTAGCCAAGACTGGAGCGACGGTAAGCTAACCCTTACTGGTCTGGGCCAGTATATCCAAGGCAGGGGAGCGTCACCCTTATCATCGTGTATTGATAAATATACCCCTTAGTTCTTTTAGTTATTAAAAATATTTCAGGATAAAGGAAGACGTGTAGAACAAAACATGAAATACATAAAATTTGTCCTGGAAGAGTTTTCAGTGTAAAAAAGTGCAAAAAGGCATTTTATATATTATTACCGTCTCTGAACCAGTCACTAATACAGGTAGAAATTGCCACTAGTAGGAACTCACAACAGCCAAATACAGAGTAGTCCATCATGACACTTCCCCAAGAGAGTGAAGAGATATTTGTCTACTGATTATAAATGAATGTGAGATGTTGCAGGGAGTGAGCAGACAGATGGTGACACAGCAACATGAAAGTCATAGGTGAGGAAGCCGCAGTCACACAGAGACCCGGATCTGTCCCTCAAAGATTACTCACACTCCTTGGAGCCCCCGGTATTACCTAAAATCCTAGTATCAAGCTCCCCCTGCTTGTAATGAATCATGTTATATAACCTCAGTCACTGTCAGATTAATCTGCTAAATTACACTCTCCTCACACACTGAACCTCATAGGAGGGATATCTCACCTATCACAATGGAGGAGCCAGGAGGGGAGGAGCAGAACTCAGCATGTGCGTGAGTGTTGCTAGGTAACAGGATTCTGGGTGCGGAGCTCAGACATCACAATGGAGGAGCCAGGAGGGGAGGAGCAGAACTCAGCATGTGAGTGAGTGTTGCTAGGTAACAGGATTCTGGGTGTGGAGCTCAGACATCACCATTGAGGAGCCAGGAGGGGAGGAGCAGAACTCAGCATGTATAGTGAGTGTTGCTAGGTAGCAGGATGCTGGGGGCGGGACTGAGACATCACAATGGAGGAGCCAGGAGGGGAGGAGCAGAACTCAGCATGTGAGTGAGTGTTGCTAGGTAACAGGATGCTGGGGGCGGGGCTGAGACATCACAATTGAGGAGCCAGGAGGGGAGGAGCAGAGCTCATCATGTGTAGTGAGTGTTGCTAGGTAACAGGATGATGGGGGCGTGGCTCAGATATCACAATGGAGGAGCCAGCAGGGGAGGAGCAGAACTCATCATGTGAGTGAGTGTTGCTAGGTTACAGTATGCTGGTGGTGGAGCACAGACATCACAATGCTGGAGCCAGGAGGGGAGGAGCAGTGAGTGTTGCTAGGTAACAGGGGGGCAGGATCATTAGTTAAAGTAATAGGAAATCCTGCTTTCCTGGGGGGCTACCCAGAAACCAGGAGAGACAGTGATTGTGACTGTAACATTCTAGGGGCAGGGGCAGTGGCAAACCCAGGATTTCTAGTGGGTGGATTCCAAATGCTTGGTTTTGGGGGGAAAAAAATCACTTGTTGCAATAATTAGATAATCAGAGAAGTAGAAATGTAATAAAGTATAAAATATTATATTATTATTATATTAAATAAAAAAGGCATAAAGTAATCTGTACATTACAAAGCACACATTAATATTAACCTAATATAAATAAATCAACCTTGATCATCTTTACAAACTAATATAATGTGATACCTTGTAAACTACAAAATGAATACTAATCCCCTCTCACATCCAATTAAATTTTTTTAAAAATAGTAAAATTAGTATTATTCACTTAGTCCTTCACATCACTCAGCAGAAGAATATCACAAATAACTTATGTTTACTGCATTTTCTTTTACCTGAAGTCACAGGAACACTACAGACAAAACGTAAGAACCATACACTAAAGCTGAAAGTAAGAACAA
Source organism: Mixophyes fleayi (assembly GCF_038048845.1). NCBI lineage: Eukaryota > Metazoa > Chordata > Amphibia > Anura > Limnodynastidae > Mixophyes > Mixophyes fleayi. Next base: position 21,526,716 of record NC_134406.1, on the reverse strand, counting down.
TCACAGTGGCCATTTTGTTGAAGCCAAAATTCATTAAAATATAGGCAGAGCCCCTGTTTTCATCCGTATCACTTGCACCAGCTACAGGCCAGGTGTAAGTCCCGACAGATAATGATGACAGACATGGCATAGTCTTTGTATTAAAAACTACACGTATACGTGCCACTAGACAGCACAGAACATGTCCTGTGTCAGTCATCCCTCTATTAGATGTTTCAAGGACTTGAATTCTGCACCAGTTCAGGGCATGACCATCAACACATACTTGCCAACTCTCCCTGAATGTCAGGGAGACTCCCTGAAATAGGGGTGATCTCCCTCACTCCCTGAAGAGTCTGGCATTCTCCCTGATGCTGAACCAGTACAAGACGTGGTTGGCTTCGCCATCTGTGGCATATTGACACAGTTCAGAAATTGTGTTCTATGTCCATGGTTTGATCCTATGTAGGTGGCCATTTTCATGGAGACCAAGATTTAATGGATTTAAGGATTGACAGGTAAGACAACATGACTTCAGTAATGGAGACAGAAATGTACAAGACACTTCAGTCTCTAGAGATTCATTAGCTGCTTTTCTTTAACGCATAGTTGCCTACTCTCCCGAAATGTCTGAGAGACTCCTGCATTTCTAGGAGACCTCCCATGCTCCTTGGAGAGCAGGTCAACTTCCTGATTCTCACCCCTGAAATGCATAAGTGGCGAGGGGGGGGGGAGCTTAATGACGCAAATTGGGCGTCATCTTAGCCCCGCTCCTGTTGTAATTGGCCAAAATTGTGACAATCGTTTAGGGGACGGGGCCAAACTGATGTGACTCATCAAGCCCTGCCCCCACATGCCCACCTCCACCACTCCCCCAGGATTTCCCTGGAGTCAATGAGGAGAGGATGGCAAGTATGGATATACAGTCCTGTCTTGACAGGTGCACGTAACAATTCAAACTATTACGGAAGAGGAGGGTTTGTTGATCGATCTGACGCTTTGAGAGCAGTGGACATGTCCCCAAAGTGACATGACCAAGCCAATTTTTGCTTGTGAGTGGAAAAGTGAGTGAGAAATTAGCCTATTGAAGCGTATTAGGGATTGAGGACAAAATAAAGTCTAATGTCTGGGAAAGTGTAAAATCACAGGGAGTAAGTAAGGGAAGTTTGATTGTATGAGAAAATCCTGGGATATGTAGGCTAGCATACAGTGATAATATATGTCCACAAGAGGGCAGTGTTTCTTTCAAGTGCTTTTCAGAGTTCATTATTTTAAAACAAAGTTTTCATGTTGTGATCCGAAGTTTAAAAGATTAATTATATTTTAGTTGGAAAGAAACACTTTCACTCTTGGATGATGAAAAACAGAATTAATTACAGAGCCCCAGTGTTTCTGATTAAATGTACTGATTAGAAAGTGTTATATAAGCATATCTGTTCGGTATTGTTTATACATTAATGCTGCCATATGTTCTAATCTCATCCTGTCACTTGGTACCACGTGGATAAGACAACTGAGATCAATCTTCCAATCTCTGGTTGACACGTGTAGCATGTAATAAATATACACGTACATAAATATTAATATATGTATGAGCGCTTTTTTATACTTTTATTTTTTTATTATTTGTAATAAATTGTAACAAATATGGCTTATATAATTATAAATGTAAAACTTCATGTAGTCGGTGTTAACTGAGTTTACAAAGTATCAGCATAATTAAATTATAACTAATATAACGTAACATTTTAATTCTGCAATAGACAGCATTTCTCAAATGTGCTTCTTAATAGGTTTAAGTGTCTTTCTGTGGTCAGTCATATTTTGCATGGCACATACTTGTTTATGTGTGGGTTAGAGCAATAATACCTAACGAAATGATAGTCTGTCACCAATATTCACTCGTCCCACAAAGCAGCTGCCTCAACTTTGATTAGATGACTGTATAGTATAGTGAGAGTCAATCCTACAACATCCATAGACAGTGCAACCTTCAAACACAAAAGTACTGATGTACAAAAGACGTACAAAAACTTTCTGCAATAAAAGAAATACAAAACTGCAATCCCAAAACAGCCCATGTGACCCTCAAACCTATATATTTAAAACTGTTCTTAAAATTGTATAATTCAAACTGTATTGCTGGGTTTTGGAGGTTAAAGACACTACTTTTGAAAAACAATATTTGCAAGAGAATTTCTCACATTATACACACCCTGTGTACCAAACAACAAAAAATGCAAAATTGTGATTCATAGATACCATATATCACCAGGATTATGGCCAAAAATGAGAATTTTGCAGAAAGGTGTTCATATGTAAAATTAAATTGTTTGGGCAAGTTAATAGCGTTCAATGTCCAAATCAAATTTTATTTTGTTATTTTTTATTATTATTCTTTGTATTTATTTTTTATATATACTGTGCCCCTCAACTAGAGGTTATCACACTCTAGCTGCTAAAAGATCAGAGACTGACGGCTATGTCTAGAGCTGATTGGTAATTCCATTCTACAAGAACAGAATCCACAATGAACTTTTAGAGACCCTTCCCACAGAATGGAAAGCTACTATAAGCCGTTCAGCTGATTCAATGCCTGGCTGATCTCTGCTAATAAGTTGTTGTGGAAAACATGTGGGAACGCTATGGGGTCACTACTAATCCAGAGAGTTCTGCTAACCAATGAGAATCATGCAATATCATATCTACAAACCTTTTCTGTGAGCACGCGGCATTAAAGGGACATCTGTTATTGGGACATACCTCCCAACTGTTTTGAAATTAGGACAAAAGTCCTGAACTGTGGGACGACGGGACAGTTCCCGTCATCTGACATCAAATCAGGACAGTTGGGATTTATGAGATATTGAAGTAATTATACCGCATATGCCAGTAAAGTGTCAGCTTCCCTCTTCTGTTGAGGTGACACAAGAAGGTGCTTGGTGGCGCTGAAAGGATTAAACTTTAATGCAGCATAAAATCCAAGGAATATAAATTCTGACTTTCAACTATAAGATAACAAAGAAATGAATAACAATGTTTTAAAATCATCCTATTATTTACTGTGGGTTAGTAATCATGTTAAAAGATTGTAAGTAGTCATCTCCTTTAAGTTAATTCATCTGATTGATGAAATTAATCTCTTATACGGGAATATTCCATCTCAGACAACCAGCAATTGACGTTTGATTTGGAAAGGATTTACGCTATATCATCATCATCATCATTGATTTATATAGCGCCACTAATTCCGCAGCACTGTACAGAGAACTCACTCACACCAGTCCCTGCCCCATTGGAGCTTATAGTCTAAATTCTCTAACAAACACACAGACACACACACACAGACCGAGAGACTAGGGTCAATTTGATAGCAGCCAATTAACCTACTAATATGTTTTTTGAAGTGTGGGAGGAAACAGGAGCACCCGGAGGAAACCCACGCAAACACGGTGAGAACATACAAAATACTCACAGACGAGGCTATGGTCGGGAATTGAACTGATGACCCCAGTGCTGTGAGGCAGAAGAGCTAACCACTGAGCCACCGTGCTGTAAGAAATTACAAATTTAGATTACAATAAACTCCAAATTGAAGGCTTTTCCTACTCTCAATTTTTCTTCAGTGGATGTGGATGTATTTGCATACCTAAAAAAAGAGGCGTGGTGTTCTGAGAAAGGGGCATGGTCTCACCAAAAATAGGTGTGGTTTGATCAGCTAGGTCTAGGTTTCGGGTGGATTAGAGTGCGGTTTCTTCTGTCCTGATTTTTGAGTTGGGGATATTGTCAGGTGCTGTGTGGTATCCGTCAAACAGAAATATGTAATTATCCAAGTGGCTCCTCACTGAAGAGTATAATGATCATAACAACTGAATACATTGCAGAGAAGTACATGTATGACCTTTGATGAATAGACCTCCATTCTATATATAAGAATAGCAGATGAACACAGACACTATGTCCTAGCAGGCAGATGACCGCAGGAGTGCCTATGCAGCACAAGAGCAAAAGCCTTTTCCAGAACAGGAAGGAGATTCAGTTGAGATAATTGGTGAGGACAATCATGGTTTCCGGCCGATGACTGTCTTGAGATTTCTACAGTGACTGGTTTATGTTTCATGTCTTTACCTTCCATTGTCTCTCCTCATTCCAAGCACTGGTAGGTGTACTGATATACAAGTCACACTATAGTCACAGACACTATCCCCACCACCAGCTACAATTGTTATTCCGCTACCCTATGTATCAAGTGTTCCCCCCACCTCTTACATTGCACGCTCATTTGGATTTCTGTTTTCATGTCATTATATGTTATTTGTTTTTTTATAATCTCCCTCAATATACAGCAATGCATAATATGTTGGCACGTCATAAATAAAGGATAATAATAACAATAATAATAATAATAAACACAGCAATATTCAAGTAAATAAGAAAATAAAAAAATATAAACAATTGGTGCACAAGGTGGTATAACATATAGCAACTAATTAGACACTAACTCTAGTACAATATAGAAAATTAAAGCAAACACCTCATTGGTAATTATCCTCAATGCTACATTTTTCTCTTGCTCCATAAATGTCTCTGACTACCTTGAATGCACAGTTTCAATTGGGAAAAATCCTTTTAAATGCTCTTCTAAAACATCTACAATATGTGGGGACTTAAGTTCAGTTCAGTGGACTATTAATACTATATTCCTGTAACAGCATAGAACTTATTTTAAGAGTGAAAGCTCAGCAGCCATTGTAGCCACAACAAACCCGGTATACACAGAGAACGAAGATCTGCTCATTAAACAGCTTCTTGCAGCTTTGCCCGAACCACCTTTTATTTTTTATAGTCTTAATATTGGCAGGATGGAGTTATGTTAGATAGAGGGACGTGAATGCGTGAGGTGGTTAGTTGCTAATATATGACATTTTAGGCTTGCTAATAAATGCCAAGGACATACTGCCCTATAAGCAACCAATCAGGAACGCCCTCTTCAACACCAAAGTAACACACAGCACCAAGTAGTTAAAGAGCGCATGTGGAATGTTAACTCCTAGTGATTCACCTCCAGCAACACATGTCCTGGACTTTAAACTTGTCCTAACAAGGGAATGTTCTGAAAATAATGAGTCATTTGAGGACGTTTCTCTAAATCAAAATGTCTGTTAAATGTCATTAGTGCTGATACTGAGCCATAATTATCAATGCCTGTTAATACAGCTTTCCCTTACATAATACACTCTATAAATTATAATGTCGACATCCTGTGTTTCATAACCCACTTAACAAATCATTCATCAAAATGAAAGCAATGAAATTGTTGACCTGTCTGTACTGACTCACAGGAAGTTAAGAGTTGTGTCCACTGGTGGAATCTGCAATTCAAAGCATTTTTGGGGGACAAGGAGGAGGGTTGGTGGTGGTCTAGTGCTTCAGAAATGCAAATCATGTACCATGGGGAAGTGGACACACCTTAGCGTGGAGTCACTATACCACCAACATAGCATGCCCACATCCCTTATTGTGTGCTTCCCTTCTCTCACATTGTCCTGGTTACCTCCTGGAAATTATTGGGAGGTATAAAGATGTATGAATGTTATTTATATAAATCAAAAGCATTGATTCCATTTGCACACGCACATGCCTGTAATTTTCTCTTAATTGGTCAAAATTAACAAGGAAAAAGTTACAGATATGCTGAATGTCCATTGTAGTTGTCTAATTTAAATCTAAAGACATAACTATATAAAATATTCTTGTAATAGGACTTTACTAGTTGATATGACAGTGCTAGGATGTCTACTTGCAGAGCTCACCTGTCAATCTTATTGAGATGTTTTACTCTTCACAATACAATAGTTTGGTGATTAATGTTATCTTGGACATCACTGGTGCTGGGGTTTAATACAATACGGGGACTGGCCAGGTCAGGAAAGGTCTGATAATAAGACATAGTAAGCAAAGAAGTGATAGACATGATTCCCTCACTCTCTTCATAGGCAGCAGAGATAGATAACGCAAGACTATGAATAGTGTGTATACATTCCCCTGTGTTAGGCATAGTTAGGGCTCCGTTTATCAGCCTTCCCATTATCGCACTGAAAACTGAAATGTTTTATTGTCGTTTACAGGGCCATCTTTTCTATTGGGCACGATGGGCAGCTGCCCGGGGGCCCCACGAGCAAGGGGGCCCCATAGGCACGGCTCTTAATGAGAATAAATAATCCTGCAAAAGAAAAAACCCTGCAATAAAACCTACAAGGGTCACTGAGCAAGTACATCTATCTCTATCTATATATATCTATATCTATATCTGTATCTGTATACATCTATATATCTATATCTATATCTATATCTAGGGGCCCCGGTGCACTGCTTTGCCTGGGGGCCCATAATGTTGTTAAGATGGCCCTGGTCGTTTATAACAGTAATTTACTGTTATTTTATCGCTGTAGCAGCTGACGCACTGCAAAAAATATCCAGAGCCATAAAGGTTACTTCTCATTCTGGAAGCTCTAGATGAGCATGCTCAATAAAACGTAGATAACTGTAACATTTACATCTATCATTTTTTAAGCCTAAAACACAACACAAGTCCCTATTTTCAATGTACTGTAACTTGACATCTCTATGCCCACCAGCCTTCCTCTCTTCCTGCTCTTCTCCCATTCCTAGATTCCTCTGTGGCTCAGGTTCTCATGGTGGAAAAAGACTTGCCACAGATGTCACAGATGTCTGATGAACTGATTGATGATCTGCGGGACTGTTGGGTCTGGGACTAACTGGGAAAGTAATGGGCACTCTACTAGCCAAAAAGATAAAAGTTATTATATATCTACTATAAATACAGTAGAAGACGTGTAGGGATGTCCACTAGCATTACCGACCTACACTATTATTACTATTATTATTATTATTATTATTATTATTATTTATTTGTATGGCACCACAACATTCTGCAGCTTTGTACAGTGAGGTAAAAGAGCATAGTCCATAAAATGTAGATGTTGGGTAATTCAATGCCAGGTAGAGGCCGGATAGAAGTTCAAATTGTGAGTTTATTTGAATATGTTGAAAACATCCAGAGTAATCAATGGTCATCTACAGAGTAAACATAGCTTGCTACTGATTAATAAGCACAGAACAAAGTCTCTAGCAATGGTAGTCTCTGATAGTTGCACTGAAAAAGAGATCTCCAGAGACCCTGGCAGTCTGTATTACTTCACACAGAATATTTAAATTCATATTTGTAGAATGAGACACAGTACACACAAGAAACAATCTAGTTAATGGACAATATTCCTGATCAGATGAAGGCAGCAAAACTCCAAGCGCAACTGAGAGGAGCCCAGAGCCCCCCAATGTGGTATCAGCAGGCAGAGTGATATAGAAAGATATCTTCCTAGCCAGCAGACAAATGTTCAGCATAGGCGCAGTTCTATGTTCAAGTTGCTGTATTCAATTAGAGAGTATTCACAGCAAGCTGGATGCCAGAATGCTGAGTTGGAGTAGTGATTCTGTTTGCCGAGGTGCAGAGTCTGAACTCTTTATATGCTGTTACAAGAATTTGGTAAACTGGAGAATCCAAGAGAGGAGACTGTGTAGGAGTCCAGAGTACAATGACTCAAGCTCACAACAGCTGAAGAGGTAATGTCAAGATACACAGTCAATGACTCATGCGTACCAGAGTTCAATAGGCAATCCCAATATCCTAACAGGAGAGATCGAAAATCAAAATTAAGAACGAGCAAAGGCAAAATACAAAACATGCACTGTGTATAGATTAGAAGGTTATCAAGCCATGTGTAAATTATACACATGTACAGCTTTACAAAGGCATATATAATACCATTGCAGACTAATCTAGCCTTTTGGGAAAATTCATGGCAAACGTGGGCACAATAAGTGCTCAGGTAGACATAAATGTTTGCCCTGCATTTGCCAATCCTAAATAACTTCAAATATGTTAATTCACAAAAAAGCATACTTTGCTGAAACTATATTTAGATTTAAAAGCATGATAAAATAAAATGTATAAACTGTACCTACATTATTTGTGTCCTGAATTGTTCTTCAGTCCTCATGGTCTATGATCTGACAGATATATTACCGACAACAGTGCTGTATCTAAGTTGTACGTTATCCTCTCCACAGCAACCGGCATTATCATTTCATTTAAATGTTTGAGATCATCTATCTGCCTTAGGGTGTGCAAAGATATTTTAGTCATAAATAAATGATAATGGAGAGAATTCTCTAGAGTGAGTGTATTAGTCATATCCTCGTTATCATTTCAGAACTAACCACTAGAACGTTGTCAACCAAACTAAGTGTCAAGTCTTCTCTGTCCATGCTGATGATGTAGTCTATTTAAAAAAAATCCATGCTAGTTTTAACCATTGACTTTATTATAGATTGTATATAATATATTGTTTGTATATTTTATTAAACTCCCTATATCGCTTCATCCCACACTTTCTCAATTTCATAGGCTTAAAGAAGAACACTTCTCAAAGCTTATAATCTAGAGTTGGGTGGTATTCACTAGAAATCATCTCTCTTGCTCATTGCACCATTCACCCAATTTGCTGGGTCTCCTGAATCCCTTGGTGGTCCCATGCACTCCTGTATGATACTTCTACTGTAAGTAAGAGACAGGAATTATAGTAGACTCCACCCAGTACTAAATTTGAAGTTTTGGGCAAATTTCTTTAATGGAGCATTTGATAAATGCTATATTGTTCGAGCCAGATCATCTCTGTTGATCCTGCAATACCACAATGTAATTGTATTGCGTGAACTTCAAGCAATCAATCACATCCATTAACTACAATGGGATGAGTGAATAATCACCCTTTAATTGCTCCTGCATTTGATATTTTTTTAGGCGATTCAGGAGAGGAAATTGTTCTTTGACTGTTGTTATTAGATTTCAGGGAGATTCATCTCAGGTGCTCAGTTGTGCAAACTAGCATAAAAATCGCCCATGTAGGTTAGACCTTAGTGTTGCCAGGTATACTAAATACCAGTACTAATCTCTGAAGAAACCACAGGTTAATGTGGAGAAACGCGTCAGTATTCTGTATTAATTTGGAGGTTCAAGCGATTTAGTGCTCAAGCATTTACTTCCGTGGAAGAAGTAAGATAATCTTGGATCCAACTATTTGATTTGATTACTGTGCTTTACTAAGACTAGTTACAACAATGACACTAGATTGATGCTCATACCATATATATCAAGAAAGGAGTTAATAAGCCGCAATCTCTGTTGGATGTCAAATCGGAGGTTATATCACCCATGCAGCTGGGTAGTAGGATAGCTTCCTTGTGAGTACAAAACATGACCAGGAGGCAATTTGCAGCACTACCAATTCCGGACCGTTAGCTCACACAATTAAATACAAGAGGGACTCTTAGTTCCAAAATTACTGCAATCTTAACGTATGTCCATGAGATAGAGATTTTCTACACGGCACAGAGAAAAAGCCATTTATATGGGATTGCTAATGAGTTCCTAAAGTCTCTATACATCTTGCTGATTACCACGGTAACAGACAAATTTCACTTTATATGTGCACCATCGAGCTTTAAAGTGAGAGACTATTATATCATATATTTGTCTTTTTTCCTTGTTTATTTGACCTCTTTATACATTATTTTCTTGCTCCTCCATTAATATGTGAAATATCCATATTTTTATTTATGGCTATGTTATTATAACATTGTTTTTAATAAAATATTTCAATACATTGTATTGGCGGTATATAATTATCAAGGATGGGATCTTTTTGCGCTTTTATTATTATTATTAGTCTATTTTATATCAAGATTGATTACACAACAATCTCTAAAAAAGCTGCATTAATCTCTCTCCTTGTTAATGTAATGGTGGCTACACAATCTATATGATACATGGTATTATTTTAAGTATTATCTTGTATTGATTTTAATCAGCGCCCAGGATTGTCCTCCTTGTGCGGATAAAGTATTGTTAAATACCGGTGCATCTGACAGATCGGAACTGGAACCGTGTTGTATTGTAGAGAGGCCAGTAAATTAGTTGCAAATTAATTACAAACCATGAATAAACTAATAAGACAATATACAAAAAAAGAACTGTAAGGGATGGGGCAGGATTGTTTTATAGGTGGCTAGGTTGATCTAGCCGGGTGTAACTATACACTATCCTGCCAACCCAGTCTTTGTTCAGACAGGCAGAGGGTTGCCCACCAACATGCTGCCAGCAGGAGGCAGCAAGGTGGCACTTGGCACGTGTAAGACATTGGGAGAACTCCTGAACCCTGTGAATTTGTGACTTCTGTTCCAAAATAGTTTATAACTATATATTATAGAATTAAAATTATTCTTTAGAGAATCCCTATCTAACAAGCTCGGACATTATAAAATGTCAGAAAGTTATAGTTTAGAAGAGTACTTGAAAGATTTTCATGTTTTCCGTATGTCCGATCTCACCTTCCTGTCCTGCTGGGAAAATAATCCTAATAACCCAGCGAGAATATCTCTCATACTGTCCTGCATAATATGTCAAGAGATAGAAACTGTAATTTTATCATAACAACTATATTACAGATGCTAAAAAGGGACACTGTGACTCACGTCATCACAAATTCATTTTTTGGATAAAAGAGCCTGTTCCTATATAGCTATAAATTCTGGTCAGTTTGTTAGACCTCAAACCATCCAACATCCAACATCACTAATAAAAAATTAGCAATGTATCTCACAGTGGCAATATTTAATTATAGATGAGCTAGAATGGACTGATTTAGACCATACTTACCAACTTTTTAAAGTTGGTCTGCGGGAGATGCAGGTAGGAGGTGGGTGTGTGGGGGCAGGGCGAGATGAACTGTGTAATTGAAAATGATACGATTCCAGGGGAATCGCATCATGGCGGCTTCAAATCTGCCCACTTCACTTGGAAGTGGGTAGATGCTGGAGAATGCCCTGCACTACCGGCAGTCCTACCCGGATAGCGAGAGTCTCCCGGATATTCCGGGAGAGTAGGTAAGCATGATTTAGACACATTGATAACATTAATAAATAAGGGGGGGTGTATGCACTAAAGCAACTACAATATACGAGCAGCTGGGTGAAAGGGAGTGAACCGGACTCCTAGTAGAATTATAGAAACAGGGGGGTTTTTCACCTTGCAATCAAATATATTGGTGAGTAGAGTATGAATGGAGGACTGGGGGTGTAGCTAGGGTGGTATACTGCCACGGGGTGGTGTGATGTTGCACACTCAGCTATTGCTGAGAAGGAACGGGTAGTGCGTGAGGGGACGTCCCTTATGGTTGAGGGAAATGCAGAAATAACCAGTGTGTTCAGAGGAGATCCCCATCCTGATTCATCTCTTCTGAACACACCGGTTATTTCTGCATTTCCCTCAACCATAAGGGACATCCCCTCACGCACTACCCGTTCCTTCTCAGCAATAGCTGAGTGTGCAACATCACACCACCCCGTGGCAGTATACCACCCTAGCTACACCCCCAGTCCTCCATTCATACTCTACTCACCAATATATTTGAGCGCAAGGTGAAAAACCCCCCTGTTTCTATAACATTAATAACATTACACCTTCCTGTGCATATGGCATGCTAGTGGGGGAAGGGATGATGTGGAGCTTCTGGACAGGGGAGACAAAGGGCCCTCAGGCCATCTCTGTGATTTTTCTGCCCTGAATACTTATAGCCTCTACAACTAACCCCTCTCCACTCAACCAACCAGCATTTGTGACACTACAGCGGGGTGTGATTTGAGCGCTCGGGGAAGGAGGGTGCTTCTGGGCATCACCCCATAAATTCGCGCCTGGTGGACCTAATATGGGGTACTAATAACAAATGATAGATACATAGATTTTACTAATATATAATATAGTGCAATACCAATTGTAAGCAGCAGGTGGTGTTGCCGAGTCAACTCATTCTACAAGTATATAGTACAAGTCCTGTATATTTTATTTTCAACTTTAAAAAGCTCTAACATGAAAGGCTCTGTGTGTCATTGTACTGAAACAGTGCTTAGAGCTTTTGATTTGTAGACTATTTCTATTGCAGCGTTTATATATATATTATAATGACTATAATGAATCTCATAAAGCACCAATGAGATGAGAAATCTCTTTAAAATATACTTTACAGTTCAGTCAATGTATTTCCAATGTGGCAGTGCTGTCTATTACTCCTCTAATCCCTCTCTCTCTCTCTCTGTTGGGTTGACATTTATTATGCCCATAGCATAATATTAATTATTCCCACTGTGAGATATGTTAACACTCTAGAGTCTAATAACCTAAAGATAAACTTAATCTCATTCTGTCTAGTGATCCAAAGGGAAATTTGAGAAGATCTGTATATTTATCTATGGTATGAGACTGATGGAATTTAATTTGCAGTTTCATGTCAATATTTCACAACGCAAAACACACAATGTTGACATTGAACATAAGTGAAATCTTTTAATTTGTGCAATTTGCACTGTTGCATAATTAATTTTGCAGGATTGGAATAAAAAAAAATACCCAGATATGTAGAATGAGAGAAACTAAATAAAATAATATATAAAATAAATTGCAAAGAGGCAGAATTACCCTTATTAACCTACTTTATTATTTTTATACCTACTTTATTAGCTAGTCAATAGCTAATTTTCTTATACTAAATTGCATAGTTTCCCATCTATATTTTTCTAAATTCTAATAAATCACACATTTTTTGCATTCTTTCTGATTTGTTTGTTTCCTAATACTGATTATTTTCTGATCCTTGTCTAGTGTCTGCTCTAATCAATCTGATTGTATATTGTATGACTCCACGTAGCGTGATAATTCTTGCAGTAAAATTCTTTGTCCAGTTGGTTAGCTGTGGCAAAGATGAGCACCACTGTATCGGGAAAAAATAAATACAATTAAAAAGTAAAACAATAGCTCCTCTCAATAAACTCCAATAGTAAGATTTTTTTTTTTCACATTTCACCATAAGCAATGTTGCCTCAAGTGTTCCTAGTCATGCCCCAACTGGACCGCACATCAGAATGAATTGACCATTATTGCCTGGCAAAATACAAATTTATAGATGTGTAGTGAAGTGACATTCCACGGAAGATGGTACGGTCGGACTTTTGCGCACCCCTGCGGAATGGTCTGTTCCACTGAAAAATTAATTTGAGCAAAATTTAGCCACAATAGTGCTCATCTCTACTGACGTTGCCTTGCACCACAGTTAAACCACACTGCAATGCAGGTTAGTGGTACCTTGCCTCTCTGCTGAGGCCCTTTTCATACCTCACTCACACTAACATAAGCATTTCTATATTTTAAAGGTCTAGACTACTATTGGACTCTTACCCTCACTCAGGACCCTCCCTCCTCTCCCTCAGGACCACCACCCCTTTTTACATTACCTGAAGCCCCAAAGAATAGCTTTTTCTCAAAATCATTCCTTTAGTTTTGCAGCCCCCAAAAATGTGCTGCCTGAGACAGCAGCCTATTTGTAGACATACTCACAATGCAGCTTAACCATTTCAAGACCACAGTGTTTTTGCCCCCATTTTTAGTCCATACAAGTGAGTTCTATATTGTTTTTTCCTGGACATAGAGGGTATTTGCAAACAAATATATTTGAGTGTTATGGGTTTCATGTAGGGAGAAATATACTAAAATAGCCCAGATATTCTACATAAAATATAATAGTCTCTGACAAGTTATTATTTATTTCTTCTTTACTTAGAACTATTTTATTCTGCACTGTTCAGATTCAGCAGTTGGACAGTGTGTATTGCAGTTTAATAGAGGACTCCTTCACAGAGTTTTACCATAGTGTCTGACACTAAGGCATTCTCATTGCTGAACACAACCGCTCAGTGTCGGACTGGGGCATGAAGGGACCACCGGGACAATGCAATGGTCGGGCCCATGATACATTGTGTGTGCGCGACACCAAAGGGGTGTGGTCAGCCACCAGAGGGGTGTGGTCAGCCACCAGTGGGGTGTGGCCAGCCCAGAAAATAAAGATTATATTTTCTTTTTTACTGTAGCTCCTCAGCGCTGAACCATTTCTTTCACCTAAACTGTTTTTTTTTTTAAATCTTGAACTCCCGGCCTTAAGCCTGTGACTAAGTCATCACATCACATCAGCTTGTTTGTATCTTTAAGTACTATGTATATTGGCATTGGGTTGCTCTTTTGCAATGTGCTTTGTATACGGTTTGAAAACAAATCCACCTGACATTTAGGGTTAGCAAGATGGCTACAACTAATCTGGCAGGTGAATACAGTACTGAATCGCTCAAAGACCAAACGTTGGTTTGGGTGCCTATGAGTGAACTCTCGCTAATGCTGGATGTTTCTGACTTACTGATTCCCTCTTTCAGTGCACATACACCTAAGTGTACAATCCAGTGCAGGTAAGCATCATTTTACAGGTGCAGATACTCACTCAATTGTTGACCCTCCTGTGCGTGGTAAGACTGTAGCAAACTGGTCTCTTCCCGTCTCCCATTATTTTTGCTAATTCTGCTCTCAGTTTCAGATGAAGGATAAAAAGAAACAGAGTACATAAAATTGATAGTGTGATTGGAAGAAGATATCATAAAAATATAGGTTTGTATGAGGATCGTGTACGCTCCCATTGGATTCCAACAATTTTTTAATGAATTAACTGAATTAGCTTCAATGCAGTTTCTCATACACATTAAATGGCACTACTTCTGTCATATACACACATATCTCATACACATTAACATACAGTCCTATACACACATACCTCATTCACACTGTCTCACAGGCACTCTATCATAAGCACACACTCACATATTTCTCATACACATTGTCTAACACTCTCATACACACACTGACACACAATCACACATCATCATCATTTATTTATATAGCATCAGCAAAATCCGTAGCGCTTTACAATTGGGACAGACTTCCCTCTTCCTGCTGTGCTTGTCTCTAGCTTCCTCCAGGGATCATTCAGTGTAGGTAGGGGGAGTATTTTTGTTCCCATAGGTTGAGTGAGTGTGTGATGTCACTCAGCCAATGACAGCACAGCAGAGGTTTCTGAAGGAGGAGACCAGGAAACACCTGACCTGGAAACGACTCAGTGTTATAGCATGGTACTGCTCCAGTCTGTTGAGGGCCCTTGGACTACTGCATGCTGGCTCTGAGTGCACATATTAGGCCCCACTCCCTAACAAAAGGTGGCGGGGCATTCAGAAAGTGTGGCCCACCGGGGATCTCCCCAATTCCCCAGTGGCCAAGTCTGACCCTGCAACCACTGATCACTTAATCACCATTTAGGATTGGCAGTACCACTTAGCAAACACAGGCAGTCACCTAGGGCAACAATATTTCAGGGGTATGTAAAACACTAAATGAGATGATGTCATTTAGTGTTTTCCTTTAGTGTGCGCCTTACTGAACACCAGCCACTCAGGGGATTTCATTTAAACATTAATCTATGTACTCTGACTCTTTATGACTTGTTCAGAAACTTGTATCCAATACTGTTTCTGTATCATAATTGTTTACTATGGGTTTTAAAATTAAACCATTTATTTTCCTTTCATAAGATATATAGATAGAGCCAGTAAGGAACATAAAAGATGCATAAGAAAGTTGCTCTGAAAGACATTAAACAATTTTTTACATGAAAAAAATAAAAAAGATTCTACGGCCCTGATTCATTAAGGATCTTAAATGAAGAGGATTCTTATTTCAGTCTCCTGGACAAAACCATGTTACATTGCAAGGGGTGCAAATGAGTGTTTTGTTTTGCACATAAGTTAAATACTGACTGTTCTTTCATGTAGCACACACACATCAACTTTAAATTTCAGTGTACAAATAAGCTATCAAGTATGTGTGTGCTACATGAAAAAACAGTCAGTATTTAACTTATGTGCAAAACAGAATACTAATTTGCACCCCTTGCAATGTAACATCTTTTTGTCCAGGAGACTGGAATAAGAATCCTCTTCATTTAAGATCCTTAATGAATCAGGCCCCACACTTGGACAAGAAACGTAACAACTTTCTTTAGATACAATGGGGAAAGCATAAAGATCAAAAGGAGGAATGCTAAAGTCAGAAACAGAAGGGGAGAGTTGTAGTGAAGGAGACAGCTCACAGGCTGCCTAAATAATTATTTTTGCTCAGTTTGAGTGTTGGTAGTGTAATAATCCATACTAGAAGAAAAATACTCACCCCTGTTTTGTAGAAAAAGAATACATATGTCAGAGGATGCAGATGGTATATATATAAGATCTTATTTAGATAATGCAAGCCTAGTTCAAGCAAAAATGAACTAATTGCATACACCGATTAGAATTAAATCAGTAACCAGGAAAAACATAGCAATATTAATAATAGTTTATTATAAAAAACAACTCACTAAATGCAATGAGAAAAGAGAGAGATTTACAGACTATTCTCCCTAGAAGAAAAAGGGACTTATGATTGGCCCACCAATTGGATTTTTCAAGTATGACACAGGCCACTTACATGTTACAGCATGTATGTTATATTTCTTAAAAAGCGATAGCAATGCTGAGTCTATATATATATATATATATATATATATATAGCTGTAACGGAAAGACCGGTGCTTGAAGCTTCCTATTGGTCTACGCCTCTACACTCCTCTACAGGATGATAAACAAGAAACACTTGTGCAGATACATCAGGGGTCCCTAAAAACAAAATGCCAGCAGGCGGGCCCCACAGATCATGGGCCCTCAGGCAGTAGCTATCTCTTGTGTTAAGTCAGAGCAGTGATTAGACACAGGAGGGAGTGTCACAATATACAGTGCAAGGGAAATTATAGGGTATTATGGCTGAAATAAGTAGGTCATACTTGCCAACGTTTTGCTGCTCCCCTTGGGTGACAGGTGTGCGAGGGGGCACGGTGATGAATCACTCATAGAATTGTGATGTATGGGTAGGGCTTAATCACTTGAACCGCGACATTGAGCCCCACCTTCACATGAGTTCCGGGAGGGTGTCTGCTCTTCTGGGAGCCCACGAGGACTCCCGGAAATTTGGGGAGAGTGGGCAAGTATGAAGAAGATGTTGCAACACAAGTGTGAATATTTCTAAAGCATAATCATTTTAATAAACAAAAAAAGTGAAATTGTTTTACATAATTATGTACATATCAATAATTTGCATTTGGCTATAGAGGGAGCGATTGTGTGTGCTCTGCTAGCACAGGTTCCCCGTCTAGTAAACTTAGAAGTAAAGTTACTTATCTGCCGTAGCCGTTCAGCTTTCCATTACTACGGACAGATAGGTATATCAATAGTTAAATATAAATTATTTGCATTGACATGAAAATATACTATGACCGTGATAATACGCAACAAGATCTAAAATGCAAATAATGCAAAGACAAATAAAGCAAAGATGATTTCTTGCAATGCAAACTCCTGCACCTTTTATTTGAACAGTAATCACATATCACATACATCTGCTTAAACCAACAGCGCTACATATATTACACAAATGTACTTCCTCAGGTATTATTTAAATAGTGCTAAACACACTTATACAGTCAGCAGAACAAGGTTTCAGAGATTTGCAGCCAGCTAGGATCAACATCATCATACCTTATCCTGACAAACACAGGAATACATGCTGAAAATACACAACATATCACAATATAATACACAACATATCACAATATAATACACAACATATCACAATATAATTACGAATGTCAATAACAGCACTTTATCTGAAATTTAAGCTTCAATGGTGATTACAATGTTGCTAAATTTAGCCACTTCAGATCATTTGTACACTTCCGCTCAAATTGGATAATTAGATCTGAAAAAATAAAACCCCATGTTAAAACAAATAAATTCTGTAAAAAAGAAAAACATTTAAAACGTAACATTTCATGTATACTGATAAGATATCTTGGCCTTATATAGAGTGGAATGCAAGTATAAGCGTAACCTGCCACTGAAAAATTTGCACGCAAGCGCATGCATATGTAAGTTATATTCATAGCAGAACATGCACCTGGATCTGAATACTTTTGGGGTCCAGCACCTGTATACATTCTAAGAAGAAGGCCTGTAGCAAATGTAATTGCTTCATTATATTATTAGAGGTGAGTGCATTATTCACCCCATTAAGGGTAATTAAATCAGAGTAAATGACAGTACTTTTATACAGCACAGGTAGCGCAGTATCTTAGGTACACCTTTGGATGAGGGTTTGTTGTTAAGTCACTGTAGATGTGGGGATGATGAATTAAATGTGCAAAATATCCAAAAGGTAATTTTGCAACTATAACCCAAATCCTATCTCTAGCCATTGATTAAATATAGTATTTAGCAGAGTGTATCTAACAAGTACCTTGATATTTGACAGTGTCCGCGTCTTGATCTGAAATGCGGTCCTCTGTATACAACCAGTTCCCACTTCCACACCTCAGATCCACCATAATCAGGTTTGAACTGACCAGCACAAGTTGTTTTTTTGTGCTAATCAGTTTAAACCACTGACGTCAGAGAGATGACTCAGTAGTGATGGCCAAGGAGGGTAGAGAAGCTTTTTTCTTAGTGGTCCTTTTCATTTCTCTGAAGTGTTTCACAAAGTTCAAGATATTCAACACTACTGTGCATTTACACAGCTGCATGTGTCATAAATAAACACTTAGGGGTATTTTTTACTAAACGGCGGGTTTGAAAAAGTGGAGATGTTGCCTATAGCAACCAATCAGATTCTAGCTGACATTTTGCAGAATGCACTAAATAAATGATAAATATAATCTGATTGGTTGCTATAGGCAACATCTTCACTTTTTTAAACCCACAGTTTAGTAAATATACCCCCTAAGGTTTTATAGGACAACGATCTCCTGCTTGATATATTTACAGGTTTTCCTTAAGGGTACACACAATTGAAGACACACACATGAGATAACAAAACAATATTGTATACCTGGCAAGACAAGAGATATTGAGGTTTGTTTGCGTCTCTAAGTCTCATTTACAGCAGCAGTAAATGTGTTAGCTATTCAGGATGGGAACATTACCATTCCTAATCATTGAGCCACAATGCATCAAAGAAATGCTTTTATCCAAGTACCATGTCAGGACACTGTAGATAAACTTAGCCTCTCTCTGGACATTGACAAGTTCCCTTTAAATCACTTCTTATTGGTTCAAATGATACAACTGCACCCAAAATGCACCCAATGTAAAACTTAACAAGCGTCTTTAAATTCACAGACTACAAACTTAGAGGTCCACAATTAGGGCTCATGTAGATTTGGACATAATCGCTCCCCAAACATCAACAGGAAAAGACGCACGTATAAAAAATATCCATGCAGATGCTCAGTGACGTCCATCTCACGATGCGTCCAGCTCTACAATACTAACATACCACCCAGGTTTACATCAGGAGCCACAAGTGTAGCCTAGGTGTGACCTGATAGTATTAGCAATAAAATACATAAATCACATTAAACTATTTCTACACAGTATAAAAATGTAGTGATGTATCAAATACACAAGAAAAATTAGTGTCATGACAGTGTTAGTAATAACTGTGAACGTTTCATTTACCATAAATTAAATTCAAGTAAATAAAGTGAAATTAATTAAATACTTTCCTGACACAATACAAAAGGAAAAATAAAAATTAAGATGGTTGCGACTTCCTATAACATCTCAGCTACATCGCCTATGTTTGCCCGCCCCTTCCATCCTCCGTACCGGCTCTCCTATCATAAGAGGTCGTAAGCGTAAGATACAGCCACATCCGCATACAGTAGCCATATTTTAGTGCTGAAATTTGCATTTTGTGCTAAAAAAAACGTACACCCAACTCAATGGGGGGAATTCAATTCCCCCCGAATTTGCGCGGTGTTAAAACTATTACCGTTATTACTTGGCTTTTTGCTTGCAGAAAAGCCGGCATTGAAACTACCGTAATAACGGTAATAAAGCACATTATTACCGTAATAATGGCCGCATTACTTTTACTTGTAACGCGGCCAATTGAATTCCCCCTATATGCGTCCCACAGTATTTACATAAAACGATACAAAGGAAAAATAAGTTTTTTGTTTGTTGACAACATTAATAACACAGTTATAATTGACAGCAATATAACAGTCGGTTCCATTGTAATGCTGAACCAAAATAAGACATAAACAGGAATCTGAGAAACAATTACACAGGAAATAGGAGACATACTTATGCAGTAATACCTTACAATCACTGGTGTTAGAAGTGTGATTGTTAACTAGTAATTTGACGTGTGTTCGGAGGTCATTGAAGGACACTGCATTGGATTCAATGCGTTTAACTTTAGTTAAACGCACTGAAAGGAGCAAGAAGTAATTGGAAAACTGTGCTGTAATGCAATTGTAATACGTTCAAATGCAAGTAATAACACAAGTGGCTATGCTGATATTGGAAACAATAAATTAAAAATGGTAATTAATAAATGTATTTTATGACCATTGGTTATCCCAAAACAGGGATGTCAAACTGAAAAACTCTGAGAACTATATTGATAAAATCCATTGAGGACTGTATTAGTTCTATAGAGGGTCGCGCAAATGCTCATTTACATTTTTAAATAACTGTATTTGTAATTTAGATTATTGCAGTTTGCTACATTTCAACCCTCATTCTAAATGGTGCAACTAGAAAACCTTAACCGACTAGCCAATAAACAAAATGATTTCAGGAAGTTAACCCTTTATAATGTATAGCATAAAACAGTGGAATAGGATGGGGACCACACTTATAGAAATAAGGGCCACAATGAAGAACGTAGTAACTGACTGTTAATTCTTATTGATAACTCATTGGCAGTCAAAATAGAGGTAAATAATTTCACATTGCAGCTCCTAAACTAGATTGCAAACTCCTTTGAATTTTATAAACAGTCAGTAATACATGTTTTGCTCAAACATTATCAAACACTACATTTCCTTAGATTTTAATGTAATTTAGTATATTTAAGGCATGGTACTCAGTTAAAACCCTTATCCAGAAAATTCTAGGTATAAAGCATCCCAGATACTAGATTCTATACTGTATGATATCAGTATCTAGACCAGGCTTAGACAGCTAGTGGCTCTGCTGTTGTTGTGGAACTACAAGCTCCAGCATGCTCCTCCAGCTTTTGGAAAAAGAAACTGAAAGAAAATCAGATGACTCCATATAAAAGACATTGTTGTCGGCAGGGCAGGTAATGGTTAAATTCTGTCCAATGTGCAGAAAAACATGCATGTTTACTTCTTACTGTTAAGTTTTACTGTAATGCTTCAACATTCAGAACCATAGAGAACCAGTGCAGTGTAAGAGCTGAAATTCCAAGTCCGTGATGTAATTCTCCATCCTTCCTGTATCTGCGCACAAACATTTATTTTCCAATGAGGTGCACAGGGAAAGTTGGAAGACGGACACTTTTGTGTGGTCTAGCGCAGGACAAGTCTGGAAATCCAAGTAGGTAGACACGCTACCATGATATTTAAATGAACTGAAAGGGGAGATGAACAAGCAAACTTGGAGGTTTTCCTTTGCTTTTCAAATGTCACTGGTCACTGGCTCCCACAAGATGGACACACTCATCTCCTGAAATATTCTGTGCTGCTCTGAGAGTCCCAGCGTTCCAATGGCCTGATGGGATACAGATGGTTACGCCCACTTCAATCCTGGAGACACAGAAATAAGCAGAAGATGAAGATTGATAACAAAAATGAGCTCTCACCCTATTCAAAAATACCTTGTTAAACATTGGCAAGTAATGAAATCTTTTCAGTGTTCTCTTATGAGCAATTCTATAATGTTACCGGATAAAAAGAGGATTGTTAAAGGTGGTGGTAATCGTTTTCATGATTACCACCATTCCGACACCGTGGAGTACTACATTTAAATTCCGAATGTGTTAAAAAAACTATTGTAACATAAGCAGAGTTACCTCTCTGGCTTAAGTGTTTAAACACTTAAACTGTGGGGTCCTGACATTGCCACTTTAAATGACATCAAAATCTACTGACAGACACCTGACTAGTCGGAATAACTTCGAGTCACCATCCTGCTGCGATTGGAGATCTTCAGAGTCAGTTTGGAGGTAAGTCTGCTTATATTACAATCGTTTTTTAACACATTCGGAATTTAAGTGTAGTACTCCTCGGTGTCGGAATTATCCGCACCGTTAAACTGTACCTAACCCGTTAAAGGATATAACCATTCAAATTTTATTCAATTCATATCACCACAGTAGTATTGAGATCATTTCTAAATCATATAAACATTCCTGCAGCTTCATGGTTGTACTATTTTAATAATGGTGAGCTGGGTACACACCTCACAATCATACGTCAGATACAATGTCTCTAACAATTTCACCAATGACTAAAAAGTCCAGATGAACATGCTGATTCATGTGTACACACCTACACAATTTACCTTCAGACCTGTGATCTTCATCTGCCATAAACATGTGCTCAAAACGAATCGTGTGATCTGCACGATAATTGCATAAGTATGTACCCAGCTTAACACCTTCAATGTAACCTTACAATATATCTGTGCAATGAATGTGTGAAACATAGCTCTACAACGTATATATACAATATAATCTACAATGTATATGTGCAGCTAATCTGTACAAAGTATATTTACAATGTATGTGTAAAATATGTCTTTACAACGTATCTGTACAGTGTACCACACAATGTATCTGTACAATATATTTGTACAACATATCTGTACAATGTATCTGTACAACATGTCTGTTCAATGTAACCACACATTGTGTCTGTGCAATATATATGTACAATATATCTGTACAATCTAACCTTGCAATGTATCTGTACAATCAATTTATACAACATATCTGTACAATTTATCTGTACAATGTAACCAGGCAATGTATCTGTACAATCTATTTATACAACATATCTGTAAAATATATCTGTGCAATGTAACCAGGCAATGTATCTGTACAATCTATTTATACAACATATCTGTGCAATGTATCTGTACAATGTAACCAGGCAATGTATCTGTACAATCTATTTATACAACATATCTGTACAATTTATCTGTACAATGTAACCAGGCAATGTATCTGTACAATATATTTATACAACATATCTGTGCAATGTATCTGTACAATGTAACCAGGCAATGTATCTATACAATATATTTGTAGTCTGAGAGCTGTCTAGCTGCCAAGATCTGGAATAGTGAAATTGTAAAATTGGACTTATAAGAGGGGTCTGGAGCTGACGCTTGATTAAATGACTCAGGTGAGGCTGATGGTGACAATCTAAGGAGTAAATATATGCCCTGATACCCTGTGCCTTCACATACCAGGACTTAGCTGTACGCTCCAGTGTAATTGAGGTACGCTTGCAATAGCCCCTCAATGAATACATACTGTCACATTCCTTTACGCTATCAAAACTTACCTGGGCTTAGAGTGAACCCTCTGCACTTTTTTCACACAAGCTTTTTCACATTCATTTTTCATTTTGAAATTATTGGCATTCCCAAGGCAGCCCCCATAGAAGAACATGTGGCATTTCTTGTCTGCGTTGTTGTAGTAGTAGCGGAGGACGTCAATTTCACATGGACCAACTTCCTTAGGAAGGAGGCAGATATTAGGGTCACCTGTAATGACAGAGATTTTATGTGTTGTAATGTTATATATATATATATTTCATATTTTGTTTACAGCAAAAGAAAAAGTCAGGAAAAGCGAATAAAGTACACTCACCAAATCTATTAGGATAATATAAAAGGACGCTAACTTATCACCAGTGTATGAGACCTCTCCTATGAAATTGCTTTATACAATGAATACATGGAGATTAATAGTATATCAAGGCAAACCTACAATAGTGCCCTACAGTTTTAAAGGATACATTCACTTTGCTGACTTCTTTTACAAAATGACCCAAAGGCGTGATTTTTGTATACAGAAATCCCAATCAAACTTGTTGAGTTGGTTAGATACACTCTCTAATAGAAGCTATCTAATACTACCTGCAGGATAATGAATAGTCCTCTCTCTTAAGATAGAGGAACATTTTCAGGCCCTTTATAGCCCAGACATGAAACGGTTTTTGTGCCAGATATTTAGCAGCTTTTGATGCAACAATTGTCCCACATCAGTCTGCCAGGAGCTTCTTAAGAGTGTCTGCTCCATCTATTATCTAACTCTCAGTCTATTTGCCTCAGTTCCCTTCCTCACATCTTAAAACTGCCCCTGTCGAGTGGTCATTGTAGTTATACCCAAAGAAAGCCGAGGCCTATCTCGTTGCTCAATAAAGACCTCAAGCTTTTTGCCAAATTACTCGCTAAAAGGTTGACTTGGGTCATACCGACCTTGGTTCATCCTGACCATCAAGTAGCTGGCAACACCTGCAAAGTCATAGATTTGATCCACATTGCCAACAAGACTGTGATCTTTGCTCTGGTGTTGGCACCCGATGCCAAAAAGGCATACGACGAGTAACTTGGCCATTTATGCATCACGCCTTATGGGAAATGGGCTTCTTTGGCCCTTACCTTAGAGGTGTATTAGCGCTCTATTATAACCACATGGCGTCGATCCACACAAAAGGCTGCTACTCTCCCCTCTTTCACATAAAAAATTGCACTAGACAGGGCTGTCCCTTGTCTCTCCTCCTCTTCACTATTACCATGGAACCCCTGGCAGCCTACCTCCGGAATAACCCTGATGTCTCAGGAATCAAGATTTACTTTTTTGTAAACAAAAGTGTCGCGCAGTGTGCCAGAAAGGCCACGAAAAATTATGTGGTGATTTTTTGTAGTGAAATATCCGCTCACTTTTGCTTGCATCACATAGAGATGAGAGCAAAAGTGAGCGTTACTTTTTACTGTATAAACTGTAAAAATGTGCAGTTGCGATGTTCCTCGGAATGTGCCCCTCAAGATCATAAGCTGGCCATCTATGCTGATGATATCCTCACATCACTGTACCTATTATTCTGGACGCGATCAACGAATATGACCCTCCATCGAAATTTAAAATTAACACCAATATGACTGAAGCTTTAAACTAGCTTCAAATTTCCCTGGCAATCACACAAACTGAAATACTTAGGAATCACCAAACACTATGATTGAATGGTCTCTGCTAATTTACCAACGCACCAATAGGAGACCCCGAGTCCGCCTTAAAGTCCTCTATAGGCATCCAAAAGGTGGTGGCTCCATAAGTATTATCTAGCCACGCATCTCACATAGGTTGTACTGACCCACTTGCATGCCCACACTAGACTCTGGGTAGACATTTAAAACCATTTGCTCCATATGCACCCCCCTTATACCCTTTATTGGATAGAACCCAAAGATCGCTCCCAATCTTCACTCCTCCCCCCAACTCTGCAAATTTTACTGATAATTTGGATCTACTGTACCCGCTCCTTTGACCTGGTGCACGATCCCCTCCAAAAGACTCCTCTTGGAACAACCCGGAATTCTCTCCACGGCTTGGCCCTAGTACATTTAAGTGTTGAACAATTCACAACATCAAATTTTCCCACGATACTGCACCATCAAGTTTCTTTCCCGAGTTTTCTGTACTTCAGAATTGAATTGGGCTGCCAACAACTGCTTTTTATCAATACCTACAGATTCACCACTTCTACCATAATAAAATTAAGTGCCTGAACCCTCATTTCCCCTCCGCACTAGAAGCCTTCTGCCCGGGTAGATCCTCCTCCAGCGGCCTGATCTCTACTTTCTATTCTCATTTCTTCAAACATGGCCAACTGTCCAAGGAACTATAGGAACTTAGATGAGAGGAAGACATGAGTGAATCCTTTAGTCCAGAGGACTGGTCCTGAATACATGAGGAAGTGGCTAAAAACTCAACCTGTACGCAATTAAAAGAGATCGCGCACAAACTACTTTTCCACTGGTACCGGGTACCGTAAAGACTTGGTGCCGTTTACCCCTCAGCTTCTCCTTCCTGCTGGCGCAGCTGTGGAGCGGAGGGCACCCTGTCCCATATATGGTGGAGCTATCCAAAAATCACAAACATCTGGAAAGAAGTCTGCAACTTAATCCCACTTGTCAACAAAGTCCACCTTCCACATAATCTCTCTTACCATCTTCTCCCACCCCCAATCCCCAACACACCGAAGCATATGGAAAAAAGTAGACCCCCCCCCCACTACTCAAGAACTTATCCTATACATGATCGCCCCCTACAATTTTCCAATACCTGGAATGCCTGAACATTGTACTATTCTGACAAACCATCTCGCGTCACATAATTGTCCGTTCTTTGTATTCTATAACCACTCCTGGTTTACAAATCGGTTACCATTTTCACTTTTACTCTTACTAACACTCCCCCAGTCCCCCCTCCTTGACCCCCAACCCTTAAACAGTACTGCGATACCTGATTCATTCTAGATTCTCTTAGTTATTAACAGATTCTGTACTGTACAATTGTGAAATTGTCTATTGTATACCTCGTCCTTTCTAATGCCATGTATGTTTCTTATTCAATGGGACAATGTACATCCCCATCCCACCACCTTCTTCCCTTCTGTATCCCCCTCCCTTACAATTTATTGCAAAAATGTTAATGAAATATATTTAAAATAAAAATAAAAATTGCT
Source organism: Mixophyes fleayi (assembly GCF_038048845.1). NCBI lineage: Eukaryota > Metazoa > Chordata > Amphibia > Anura > Limnodynastidae > Mixophyes > Mixophyes fleayi. The sequence continues at coordinate 21,500,074 of NC_134406.1, read as the reverse complement.
CCTTGTCAAATAATTGGACATATCTTCTCCAACAAGACCAGCACACTCATCTCCTGATATACTTGTGCTGCTTTGACCATTCCAATGATCTGATTGGTTACAGGAGTATTATCCCCATGTGAAAGGGTACACACAAACAAATCAAATGAATAGTGTAATTAGCATAATTAGTAGGAGTATCCAGATAGGTGGAAATTTCCCTTAAACAGCCACAATCAGAGCACTGGAAAATTATTTTTTTAGTGAAAATATTTAAAAACAGTGACTATTTTAACTCATCTATTTCCCTATAATGGACATTTCTAGACAATCGAGCACATTTGCTAACATTGCATATACAGCGGGTGCAACATGTGCAGTGAACCACATCAACCAATCAGCGCTACGCTTTTATTTGTCTAGTGTATAATTGGTTGCTATTGTGTACTGCAAATTTTGCACCTAAATGCAACGTTATTACATGAGACTTACTCAACCTAGTCTATTCTTCAAACAGAACAGGGTGTGTGGTCATATCATGATGGAGGTGTGGCCATATCACAAAGGGTGGGTGGCCACACTAGCTTTTTTGAAGTGCTATGATAGCCCGTACCAACCTGTCCTCCACTCCAAAAAGTGAACAGGAGATACTTCCCAACTTTCAAACCGCAGGTCATCAGGGCAGCAGCGTGTAGTAGCCCTCAGATCGGGACTATGCTGCCTAAATCGGGAGAGTTGGGAGGTATGGACTTAGGGTCTCATTTAGACTTAGGGGCAAATCCAGCTAGAGGTCCTGAGTCATTAAGGAGAGCAAGGCAAAAAAAGGAGTAAGTTTGATCCTGGGCAAACCATGTTACAATGCAAATTAGTTTACTATTTTGCTTGTAAGGAAAATACAGGCTGCTTTTTTATGTAGCACACAGATACTTGATAGTTTTATTTATTGATAGTTTTATTTTTACACTGAAATTTAAAGTTGATCTAGGACATGCCCTACACCAACTATAAATCTGTCCCCACATTATACATTTCCTTCCCCTCCAATGCAACGTGGTTTTGCCAAGGTGCAAAGTTACTCCTTTTTTTTTTTGCTTTGCTCTCCTTAATGACTCAGGCCCAAAGAGTGCAAATTTGCAACTGAACAAACCGTGTTGCAATGCAAGGGCTGGAAATGCATTTTTCTTCTGCATGCAGGAAAATTACTGGCTGCTTTTGCATGTAGCTCACAAATACTGGACCGCTTTATTTTAACACTACGAGTTGAGCTAGGACACGCCGTCCTCCAAACTGTATAATTTAATTTTGCCCTCCCTGCAGTGCAACATGGTGTTGCGAAGTTGCAAAATGTTGTCGTAATACAGCCATATACATAAGTGAGATCATAGAGACTCACTGAGAAAAGTTATACAGAAATAAACCATAACAATTGAGCAATCGTGTTTCCTTCGTAAAGCTTCAATCCCTATAAAAGTTATGTGTGTTTTTTATAACATAAATCACTCTGGTGTCCTGCAAAAATCACAGAGCTGTTTGTTGTTCCTCAGTTCTCTTCTTACAGTTTGCCAAGTGTTTTGCAATTACCTGTCTAGGCAGAGATGTAAGGAGACAATATGCTGTTGTATGGGGACACCTCACTGGAAAAGGACATCGGCACCAGTGAATCAATGGCTTTGTCTGAATTATACCAGCTCTGAACATTTCCTGAAGGAATGCCCATTGTAGAACAACTTCTGGAGGCAGGAAATGCCTGGATCGAGATGCCATAAAGGAACAATGTCTGGTTCTTGATGAACCTTCCATTCTACGTCTTTGATCCTCCACCATATTACCCAGGTGTTGCGTTTACCTGCAACTTCTGATCAGACATTTGAAATTCTGGCTCTGGTGGACCCCGGTTCCATGGGTAACTTTATTGCCAAATAGTTTTACCTCCATACAGCCAATTACCACAAGACCATTGAACATTGAAACAGAACCCCTATTATTCATAATCAGAGAGGATCATCAGGAAACATTACGTTTACACGAGTGAAATCCTTGCACCAATTGTGCTCATTATACTTGGTTAACCTTGCAAAACCCTTTGATCAACTGGACACAAAACTCTCTTTCCCCTCACAGTATTACAAGCAATTTTGTTACCATTGGTCGTTCTTTAGCCCTAAGACACCAATACCCATCACAACCGCTTCAGTCCTGGTTCCTTAAATAACGCTGCTCACATACTGTTAGTTAAAAAGCGATAGATTACTATGTTCCTGTATTGACTATCGAACCCTGATCCAACTGGTATCCCTATTTAAGCCCCCTAATCCCAGAGTTCTTGGAATGACTCAGAACTGCCAAGGAGTTCACAAAATTTGACCTCCAAGGAGTCCACAACCTGGTGGAAATCAGAAAGGTGGATGAGTGGAATCTTGCATTTCACACTAGATATGGTCAAAATGTAGGTGATGCCTATTGTTTTGGATGACATATTACACTCTCAAACTCCCCCCCAAAACACAAGATACATATCCAGGATGTCCTTGCCTGAAAATGTTTTGAAATTGGAGAAATGTGATATCACAGTATCAATATCACATTTTCTGGTACACGTTATTTCCCGTAAAGCATAACAGATGGTCAGTGATTCAGCATGTTGTGGGCTTTTCTAATTATTACAGACTCTTTATATACTACTTTATTTCTGTCATATCTCTATTCATGACTTTGACTCATAAGAATACCACATTTTGCTGTCCTCCTGAGGCACTGCAAGCAACCCTCAAAAATATATTTGTCCCTACACCAATATCAGCTCAAATCCTACCAGCCCAATTATCTTGGAGGTAGACATTTCCAATGGAGCTATGGGAACATCTTGTCGCAAACCCAGGTGGTCTTGCCTCACTGTGCAATCAGAAAGGAACTTTGGCATAGGAATTCTTGGCTTTAAAACTGGATCTAGGGATGGAGGCACCTGGTGGAACTAAATTTCTGATTACGGTTTATACAATGATCACAAACATTTTAGATACTTAAAATCAGCCTCAACAAGCCAATGGCCCCTTTCCTTTTCATGATTTATGTTCCATGTGCATATCGCCCTGAATCTCGGAACACTAACGCAGACGCCATCTTCGCCGTTTGAGAAACCCGGAGAGTCTCGATCAACACCTAAATCTCGATCAACACCTAAATCCATTTCACCATATGGTTCTATAGTAGGCGCTTTAGGGACACTCATCTACAAGTGAGGGTATTGTCTGTTGTTTCCCAAGATTTGTAAACAATACTCTGGAATAATGATCCAAGATGATGGGACTTTGGTTGCAAAATAAATTATTATTAGCACAACAGCAGGAGGCTCTGCACCAGAGTCATAATCCTAAGACATCAGGACACCCATGGGTCCATAAGACTGTTGGAACTTGTTTAACGCTTCTACTGGTGGCCAAATATAAGGGAATTTGTTTATCACCATGTGTCTGCCTGTTACCCCTGTGTCTTTACCAAAACGCCATATTTGTGGAATATTCATCCATCTGGTGTTTTCTGCGTCATCCGTTCTGCTGGGTCCATGGAGATCACACTTTCTAGATTTTATTACTGAGCTACCAGTCTCAGAAGAGAACAAAACCATTTTTGGTAGTGGTCTACCAAGCAAGCACATACCATCATCCACTTGACTACCCACGCCTCACACACCGGGACCACGATGTTGCTCCAGAGGGGAACGATCATACATCAAAAGTCCAACCTCCACTTTAAATAAATAAATAAATCTTTGCTTTTCTTCTCCTACACCGCTGCTAGTTTTAGTCTTTTTTACATGTGGTGCTTTTGTATGGTTGAAGATTTTTAATAAAACTGAAGACTTTTTTTTTTTTTAATATATTGTTTAGACTGTGGCTAGAATTGCGTTTCTCGACCAACCTTGAAAAGAACAGTGTGTCCTAAAATAGGAGGAAACAGCACAGTGGCTTAGTGGTTAGCACTTCTGCCTCACAGCACTGGGGTCATGGGTTCAATTCCCGACCATGGCCATATCTGTGTGGAGTTTGTATGATCTCCCAGTGTCTGTGTGGGTTTCCTCCGGGTGCTCCGTTTTCCTCCCACAATCCAAAAACATACTGGTAGGTTAATTGGCTGCTATTAAATTGACCCTAGTCTGTGTGTGTGTGTGTATGTGTGTGTGTTAGGGAATTTAGACTGTAAGCCCCAATGGGGCAGGAACTGATGTGAGTACTCTGTACAGCGCTGAGGAATTAATGGCGATATGTAAATAAATGGCGATGATGATGGATTAGTAATGGTTGTGCACCCCTCAGAACAGCAGGGAGCGCTGCTAAAGATACGTCTTCTCCAGCTCATTATCTCATTTACTTACTCGCTTCGGGATAACTATGAGCACCTACTCCATACTACAAGAAATGTCGTCGCTTCCAACAATTCGGAGTAGCCTGTATTTTAATGTTTCTATTGGTATTAACAGTATTGCACATCGTTCAATAAATATCTATATGTATTGCATCTAGATTGACTCTTTCAGATATATTTGATTTCTTTGTTTTGATCCATTTAGCTAATTAACATTTATTTTAGATATCCAGGTGTTCCGATTTCCTCACCCAGTCCAAAAATATAATGGTAGGTTAATAGGGTTTTGGTAAAATGGACCCTATAGTGCGGATATGTCTGTTGTCCTGTTCCAAATAATTTAGACCGATGCCAGTGATTAAATATTTTCCGCTAAGTGCTACGTGTATATATATATATATATATATATATATATATATATATAAATATAAATATTAACAATTTTAGGGCTCAAGGGCTCTATGGCTTATACCTGTTTCAATCCCTCTCTCTTAGTATCTTCAGCAGAGTGGATCTCTAGAAACTAAATAAATTGAGAATTCCACATTTTTTATCACAAACAATAATTTCTTTATTTTCCCATAGAAAAACGAAGAACAGTCCAATGAAATGTTATAATAAACACACACACACACGTGCACACATACGTATAAAAACAACAAAATGATAACTCACACAGCCTAGAAGTGCCTATATTGTATTGTTAACTCTTTGCATACATACAGAAACTTATGATAGTGCATAATATCCAAAACTTTAAACATTATACATATGTTTCCTAAATAATGTTATGTACAGGTATGTTAGGGCTCGTACTCCCAGGCCAAGTCTGAGAACCAGAATTGCTATGACAGCTAGGACTGCATTTAGAAGAAAGGAGCAAACCATGTTGCACATCAAGGGGTGCAAATACATTTATTTTTTTAATTGCAGGCAGGTAAAAAACTTATTTTCCATGTAACGCTCAAATACTGCACAGCTTTAATTTTACACTGCAATTTAGAGTTGAGCTAGGATATGCCCCCTCTAAACTCTCAAATCTGTCTATACATTGTAAATTTGCCCCCCACCCTCTGCAGCGCATGTTAAACCACCTAGGACTATTATTTAGCTATAAAGTGGCTTCTGTAGGTACTGTATATAGACCAATTTGGAGGTACACCATATTTTTATTCCCGTTTGTCAAGACCGTTATCACATTGTCTCTCCTTTGTTGCACTTTTGGACAGGTGCAAAGAGCAGCATTGTTTTATTAAAGGGACAATAAGGGTATTTGTTATGGAACCACCATCACACTTGTTAGCAATAGTAGCGGAATTTGTATTTGAGAACTTATATCTCGTACCCCAGATTTCATTGGCCATGTGCACTACCCTGGTGTTTCCCCACAAAGATCAATGATCTTCATGTCAAGCGAGCTTCCATCTCTTCTCCATCAATGTGCCAAAAGCCAGAAACTAGAGACGGATTTAAAAGGCACCTTAGTGCCTTTTAGGAATGTAATGCAGTGCAACAATTATTGGTCTCTAGTAACGGATTCAGAATTCTGAAGCTAAATGATTAATAATTAGAAGTTATGGACTTTCAATGGCCCGAATTCTGCTACCAGGAAGAAAAATTTCACTTGTTCGTATGTAATAACACTTTCTCACCCAACAAACAACATGGTTACTCCACTAAACAATATTGTGTAAAACGGGCTGTAAGACAGAAACCTGGAGTTGCAGTATATATATAATTCTCCAGATGTGTAAGGCAATATCCATCCTTATAAGTACACTGTTTTTTTCAAAGAAAATCTATCACCAAAGAGTTACATAATGATATTTACATATAAATACATTCCTAAGAAGGAAACTTTAATGTCCAATTGCCATTGTTTTAGTCTGTACAGTGATTAATCTGTATCTCAGTTTATGTGGCTGTATTACTACTAGTGTTGACATTAGGGAGTAGATTTATGAAACCTTTGAAAAAGTAAAAGTGGGGATGTTGCCCATAGCAGCCAATCAGATTCCAGCTATCCTTTATCTAGTGTGCTCCAGAAAATTATACAATAAAATCCGATGGGTTGCTATGGGCAACAACTCCATTTTTCGTTTTCAGAAGGTTTGTTAAATATACACCTAAGGCTCCTTTAATAGCATTGCAACATTTGCATTAAACTGTAGCAACCAAACTCTTGTTTTCATTGCCTAACTTGCACTAGGCATATACAAGCCCATTGTTGATTGGTTGCAGTGGTTCATTGCAAAATAAAATGCAATTTTAGTGAATGTGCCCTATTGATTCCATTCATACTTCTTTAGACGTCTTATGCCCATCACAGTTTATTAGTGGTATATTGATTAATTATTGCCTTTTTATTAAAGCATGCAGGGGTGGATTTCCCTATATATAGTTGCACTTGGGGGTCTGTACGTACTTCCCATCTATAACAATGTCAGTAACCCAACATGTACAGTCAACGGCCACACAAAACTTGCATTTAGTCATCTCTTTGTAATATACAACACTGTCCCCTCGTGGCACGGCCAGAAGAACTGTAATACTGGCTTTGCTTCCACGTGCCACTGATTTTTTTGTCCTCCTTGTAACTGTGCCAAATTCCTGATCCTATACTGTTAAGGAATTCTCCATTTCTTTCACATTAAACACTGCATTATTCATAGGACATAAATGCTTGTCAGCTTAGTTACAATCCAAAAGTCTTTAGCATCCTAACAGACAATTATAAACTTGTATCAAATATGTATATGTAGATTATTGCTCAGGAAGAAAACTTCAAATGGCATGGGATTGGTCGGAAGTACAATATTCCCATTATATTGTAAAATTAGTTCTTCTCTGCAGGATGTATCTCAGTTGTCCGAAGAAAAACAAAAAGTGCCTAAATTTGACATATAAAAGTGTTATCTTCCCCATTCTCCACTCAAGATAGTGTCTTCAGCTTGGGAATACGATTCCTAATCCTTGGCTTTTTATTTCCTAAAAATCAACAATAATTTGTTACATTAGGGAACATATATTCAATTACCAAGTTTATTTTTCTTTTAATTTTACATATTTATTTCTTTTTTTTTGCATGTTTAATTCGTCATATTAAATATACAATGTTTTAAAGAGCATTTAAACACATTTATATTAAATAAATACACATACAGTAATGAATTATTACACTGTCGACTGGCCTGGATTTTACAGGCATTCTTTGAGTCCTAAATTATGCTTTAAATTAATAATTAAAAATTAAATGAATGTAGTTATTGGTATAATAAATATAGCTAGATAAGCAAGCAGAGTTGATGGTATTGGGTCTGATTCATTAAGGAAAGTTAAGCAAAAGTAAGTAAGGCAAAACCATGTTGCATTGGAAGGGGAGATTCATTTAAAATGTGATGGCAGATTTATAGTTGGGGTAGGGCTTTAAATTTCAGTGTACAAATACGCTATCAAGTGTGGTTTTGTCCACAAAACATACTAAATTTCTTGCTTAACTTTTCTTAATGAATCAGGCCCATTATCATCATCTTAAATTATTGGATAAAGTGCCCATAGCTCCCAACACCCTTAGACATAAGACTAATGTTCTTTTCTATAAAACTGACTTATAAAAAACTGACTCTATTGACTTACTTTGGCATCTATCCTATAGAGATTTCTGTTTATATTTTTTAACACATAAAATATGTTGCTGTTTTTTTTGCTACATTTTATAATTATTTATGTTCTTTAATATTGTTATTATTACCCCCTAATTATAATACATATAAAATAAATTAGCATATTAATAGCTAAATAAATTAATGAAGAAATATAGATGTAGCGTAAAGAGTTTTACAGCAATTTACGTATTTAAAAAAAAAAAAAAAGGGTTGACATTAAAATAATGTGTCTGCAATATTCAGTTCAACTTACCATACAGTTTATTATTTTTACAAGCACAGAAAAATGGGAAAAAATACTTGGTTCGGCTAAATAACATGTAAAATGTTTAGATTTTTATTTTATTTAGGGAAAAATATACAAGTAGGATTTATATTTATTTGTTTGTAATGTTTAGGAAAATATCTGAAATTTGTATTTAATAACATTAGAGATGGTTTAAATATTACTTCTTAAAAGTGGTAATTTGTAATGTCATCCATGAAATCCAATAGAACAGTGTCAAAAAATTGATAAAGTGCTTGTTTGGCACAACTGAGTAATAATGTTAAAACAATATGATTTTTTTCAAATATTTTTTTTTAGTATTTAAATATAAGTGGAAAATAGGGTGTACCATAGCAAAACAACACATATAAAAGTTCAACAATATTATCTGATTAAACATTCATAGTCATAGTATATGAAATTTAAAGGGAAGAGTTCTCCTTGTACGATTGCTGCTCTGCCTCAACATTTGTTATGGAACCAAGTTAATTTTTACACTTTTCTGTACCGTTAACCTTTTTTTTTTTTTCCAAGTGCTAAACAATATCCGATAAATATCCACACACACCTTTCTTGCACATATTATTACAGTCTTCAATTCTGACAAAGTTGTTAGCGTTTCCCCCACAACCAGTGTATGTAAACTCTTCACAGGTTTTGCGGTCAATGTTGAAATAATAGCGGGTAACAGAGGCAGAGCAAGATCCCTCATCCTTTGGGCTATAGCAGAAGCTGGGAGCATCTACAAACACAAAACCAAACAGCCGCTATAATGTAAAGCGTCAATGCAGGAAAATTCTAAATTTTTACGTGGGCACTATCATAAAAAAAATATATTTGTATGCTTTGTTCTGCAAAATGCATAGCACTGTCTTGACGCGTTTCTCTCTGTTATTTGGAATCACTGTTGCGTGCAGGTCAAGTGTGTTTGTACAAAAACAGTCACTTAAGAGATATCAGGTCTCTTGACTCAACATCCAAATCGGCAGAAGTTCTCACATAGCTGAATATTTGATAAGTGGTATTCACTGGGGTATAACTAGATATTTGAATGCCCTGTAGCAAAATTTTTCAAGGGCCTCCATGTACCACCCACTGTTTAAAAACTCCCAAACACAAATGGTGCTTGCATAGGGAAGGCAGGGCCCATCAGCTGTGGCCCCTGTAGAAGCAGCACCCTGTGCCACTTTGGTAGTTATGCCCTTGGGTACTGATTGCAAAAATTGAAGTTTAAAATAACAATAAATTGAGCAAACAATTGCAGAAGGTATATGGCGCAAAGAGGCAGTATGATATACATTAACAAGTCACCAGTCTTTTTTATAATTGTATATAAAAAAATGCAGATAATGATTTATAATAATGTAGGATAAAATGGTTATAAAAACTTGGGTTCTTTAATAACCCCATAAAAATACTAGCATGAGTACTTAAATTATCTTTTATGTTGTGCACATGTTCCACAATTTTTGGAATTGCTTGGACTAACCAGTAAGAAGAATCCAACATACATAGTCCAGATCGTTTACTGTACTTTTACCATAACAGATAAAAGGCAAAACATGATTTCACTGGGCCCAGCTGCTGCGCAAAGGGGCTTGGCTATAGGCTTATGTGCATTACTTTATATCCACAGGGAAAAGGTGCAATTCATTGGCACACTGAGAACTTGTAATCATTTAATAAGCGGATGAGATATTTTACAGAGGACATGAAATTGTTTTAATATTGATTGTTTTTATTATAAACTGTAACAATTTGTGTAATAAATGATACACATTGCAATATATGTATAATGTATCAATTTAAAGGCATCACAATATTATCCAGTTCCATCCAGTTTTACAACTATTATGTTGTATATAATTATAATCCATTAACTGCATTCTTTTATATATGATAAAGATCCGGGGACCGACTTATATACATTATACCCCTCTCTGTGCCCTATACCTTCTGCGGGTAGAGATATTTGCGTTGCATTCAGGTTTGAGGCTGCAGGGGAATTTTGCATTGGAGACGCAGTTGTTTTCTTTACCATTGTAAACAACAATGTTTTTTTCAATAACTTTTCTTTTCTGTTTAAAAGATTTAATTGCTTTGATTGAACTGAACTCTTGGCCCAAATGATGAATCGCCCCGCAAAGGAACCCGCAGGGTAATTCCTCATGTCTCATGATATCTCTTGCTCCTCTGTACTTATGTAGCCTGGCTCCCCAGGCTATGGAGAACACTTTCATCGATAACCGGTCCCTATTTACACTTCTCTCACCACATGCTTATTGCAGCGGCGAACGAAAGAACTTCCGGGATCTGATCTGGTGTCTGTAATGCAATGGTACGTCCATCGGGCCATGTATGGGCACAGTCCAACCAACCAGGAGGCATCCAATGATGCTGTAGACTACCGTCTATAGCTGTTGATGCCATCCAAAGATGGTATTAGTTATCAGGGTCAAAAAGATAAGCTTTTTGAAACTTGATGAATTGGTCCAGAATTGTGCCCCACTGATAATTATGGGGCTGCAGTATTCTTCGTTAGTTTCAAGCAACAGTATAAACTGCTGCAGATCCAACAATAGAAGAGTAAACATTCAGACTTTGTGCCAAAATTTATCTATATAATATATAGCTATAAACTATATGCTGGCAACCATCATGTTTAGAGAACCTGTCTGTTCTGGTCCCCCACAGCTCCCTCTGCCTGGGAGAAAGCAAATATATCTCCAGGTCATACTTGCCAACTCTCCCTGAATGTCAGGGAGACTCCCTGAACTGGGGGTGATCTCCCTCACTCCCTGAAGAGTCTGGCATTCTCCCTGATGCTGAGCCAGTATAAGACGTGGTTGGCTTCGCAATCTGTGGCATGATGACAAAGTTCAGACATTGTGTCCTATGTCCATGTATTGATGCCTATGGAGGTGGCCATTTTCATGGAGACCAAACATTAATCAAAGACTGACAGCTAAGACAACATGACTTCAGTAATGGAGACAGAAATGTAAAAGACACTTCAGTCTCTAGAGATTCATTAGCTGCTTTTCTTTAGCACATAGTTGCCTACTCTCCCGGAATGTCCGGGAGACTCCCACATTTCTAGGGAGACATCCCAGGCTACCCGGGAGAGCAGGGCAACCTCCCGGTTCTCGCCCTCGCAATAGATAAGTGCCGGGGGACAGGGCTTAATGACGCAAATATTGCTTCATCTTAGCCCCGCCACCTGCTGTAATTGGCCAAAATTCTGCCAATCGTTTAGGGGTGGTGCCAAAATTATGCGTTTCACCAAGCCCCGCCTCCGCACGCCCCTTCTCCCCCGGGATCTCCCTGAAGCCAACGAGGAAAAGTTGGCAAGTATGCTTCAGGCCAGCGGCGCACGCAGGGGGGGGTTTCTGAGCCTCCAGAAACCCCCCCCCCTGCGCTAACTTAGTGCCCACCATAGCGGCACTGTCCTATACAGCAGCCGCGGCACTGTCAAAGAAGCGTCCGCGGCGGTGCTGTATTGTATACAGCACCGCCACGGACGCTTCTTTGACAGCGCCGCGGCTGCTGTATAGGACAGCGCTGCCGAAACGGAGCTGCTGCCCATGCGCGGGTGCATGCGCAGCAGCTCTCTCTAGTGGGGGTTTTTTCGGGTCACCCACCCCCCCCCTGACAATCCTGCGTGCGGCCCTGCAGGCACTGTATGCAAATGGTGAATGGCGGCTGCGGAGACAGACTCACGCTCGCTCATCCTCCGTCACAGCTCTCCTGCCTCACCTTGACTCTATTTTGTTGATATAATCAAAACAAAGACCACAAATGTGGGCCTAGCCTTTACAACATTTAAAAAGTATATGGATTTTGTTTTTTTTATCTGTGAGTTAAAAAGAATATATAATAGAACTAATATAATAGAATTCCTATTACTTTCATTTGCATATAATGTACTTTTAGTTGGGCTCGGAGTAACCCTCGCGGAAGTGGTTATATTGATGCCAATCGGGAGAGCTGTGGCAGGCAGCAGAGATTCCAATTCTTGAAAATAATCTTTAGTGATCATTTCTAAAAAAAAAAATGGACTAACTGCCAAAGTTTTTTTACTGAACCGTTATTTATGCTGAAAATACGGGGCTTGTTACCCTTTTAGGGCCCAAAAGCATCGATGTGGTGAATGCACTGATAGTTTTTACTGACTGGGATAATTTATTGATCAATTTTTATATACAGGTTAGATAGAAAAAAAATCTTCAAGGGAACAAGTCCGATTTGCAAGTAAAGCAGTGGAATATTAAGTGGGAAGCAAAGTACTACGGTGTAATGTAGTTTTAGGGACAATATAGTCTCTTCTTTATTGCATTTATATATTTGCGATGATCATAAACCGACTATGAGAAGCGCCCTACAAAGACAGTGATAGAAACAGCGCCACCACCAGGTTTAGAAGTGCAAAAGCAAATTGCTCCCACCACAAAGCACACACATATCAAAATCTATAACATTTTACATCAAAATCACTTTATCTCTATTCTAAATTCAAAGATATTTCTAATGTTTAAAAATAAATCACAATTTAAAGAGGATATTCTTAATTCCCCTCCCTGAAACCCCCCCATTACCTTATTATAACAGCTGGAACTGATGCAGTTGATGTACAAAGTCAATAAAGAATAAACCTTCTGTAACTATTGTGAAACTACAAGTCCCAGCATGCCTTGCCAGTAGATAACCAGCTGATAGCTGGCAGAGCATGATGGGACTTGTAGTTTCACAAACACCCTTGGTTTAGCAGTTTTTTTTTATTAATATGTTATGTTTCTCTAGTTTATTAGTTTTCAATTTATGTTATTCTACTTGACAGGCTTTAATCATTTAATTAGCTCATTATATTAACGATACGTGAGACATGATGTTCGGCTGCAGAACATGAATGACGTCACTTACTTCGCTTGGGAGCACATTTCTCCAAACAAGAGGCTTCATTTCTGAAATTGTTGTCGTTGCCATAGCAGCCGCCATATATAAACTCTTCACACTTCAAGGTGACCAGGTTGTATGCATATCGCTTCAGATAGCCCCGGCAAGGCCCTGGCTCCGACTCCATTCTGCACATTTTAGGGACTTCTGAAAGTTTGGAAGGAGAGTAAAATATTAATTCATAAGAAATCCCAAACTGAATCCACAGTGACACATTGACAAGCACATCCGAAATACTGTAGTACAATGTGGAACAACATATAAGTTCCTGAGTGTGGATCTACAATGGACATAGTATAACACAATTTCCCTAAGACACATTTACTCACTGACTTATTAAAGGATGTTGCCTATAGCAACCAATCAGATTCTAGTTATCATTTATTTAGTACATTCTACAAAATGACAGCTAGAATCTGATTGGTTGCTATAGGCAACATCTCCACTTTTTCAAACCCGCAGGAAATGGAAGAGGAACTTGCAATGTAGACAGAGCAGGACTGATTCCTTGCCAAGCGCAAAATAAATGTAATATGCTTTTTTTTTAAAAAAAAAACACACATGCATTGGGTATATGCACATCCGGATTCAACAGGAGCGTGAAGATCGGTCTGGTGATGAATATGGGTCTACGTCTCTGCACTAATAGACAGGATACTGAATTAATATGTCCAATATCATGTCACAAAAGAACACAAAGAAAAAAAGAAATACTATTTAATGAATGTCACCTATTAATAATATAGGGCCTGATTCATTAAGGAAAGTTAAGCAAAAGTAAGTAAGTAAGGCAAAACCATGCAATTGGGGTACAGCATGTCCTAGACCAACTTTAAATTTCAGTGTACAAATAAGCTATCAAGTATTTGTGTGCTACATGAAAAAACAGTCAGTATATCTCTTATGTGCAAAATAATAAACTAATTTGCACCCCTTGCAGTGTAACATGGTTTTGTCCAGGAGAAAACATACAAATTACTTTGCCTTGCTTTCCTTTCTGAATCAGGCCCAATATGTTTAGTACAAGTGTCAGGCATGCTGGTACAAGCCAATGTATGAAACAAATATTAGGAAGTAAAAACCTCTGTGTAAACAGGAATACTTCCAAGACTGTATTCTGCTGATCCCTGACTCACTGAACATCTGCAGTTTTAACGAGATCACCATTTTTGCAAGTAATGTCTTCCAAGAATAGAAGACCCTGCTGTTACTTACTGGCACCTGGGAATATGTGCAAAGTAAATGGAGACATTTTTGCTCTCGATTCTGTTTTGTGTGTCCACGGAGCTCATTAAGCAGCCGGCTAGAGGCGCAGCCAGCACTAAATGCCTTTGTTTTGCACCCACCCTCCTAAACAGGTCTCCCTGCACATACCAAGGTCCACGCTTACTCTACACTCTCCAGAGACAGTCCGAGACCTAGTAAGTGCTGAGAGGTAGGGAAATCTGCAAACATCACAACAAGAGCGCTACCGCTTCAGAACCACCACGGTCATGATACAGAACTTTTCTGGGTTTTTTTTTCCTCAGTTTAGTCTCATTTATGACTAAAGTAAATCATGATAATGATGGGACGTTGAAGCTTTGTTTTACATTGAGTAATATGCATTTAGAGAGGCGCTTCTCCTCTGAAGTACAACTGGAAGGTGCAAAAAGCATCCCCTTAAAAGTACAGGACAAGACCCCATCTACACCAGCTGAGCTGGTGCAAAATCATTGCCCATTAAATATTGCTCTCTTCCTCCCTTTATCTCATTTCAATAATCTCGTTATGAGCTTGTAATCTAATTTTTGCACTGCTCCCCAAAATGAGGTGCATCCACCTTTCTATTCTGTATTTTGCAAGGTTCGTCCTCTTGTTTTGTAAACAGTGCACTTTGGAGGTGATATAGGTGTGCTTGTAAGATTGAGGTGCAAGGCACCTCCAGAGAGGGTTTGCACTGCACCTTGACTGATGTGCACTTGACAAATGAGGGCCTATGTGTCTAAAATATATCAAGACAGCTACTACTCATTAAATTAACTGCCAGAGGATATAGTAACGATTGCTGAAATAATATGTCTTTACATCAGTAGTCTCTCATTGGGAATAACATGCCTCTGGAGAACACGGAGACTCCTTTAAAGATAGCATTATACAGTCAGAAACTGACAAATGATGTCTGCATACCGCTAAATTAAGGACTTACTTTTGATTTTCCAGCAGGTCTTTTCACAGTCCTCCAGAGTATCAAAGTTGTTGTCATTTCCATTGCAACCTCCATAAAGAAACTCCACGCATGTCTGTGTGTACCTATCGTAGTAATACTGAGGAAGGAGAGCCCTGCAGGAGCCCTCAACCTTTGGCAGGAGACAAACGGTCATGTTATCTGCAATAAAATCAGAGTTTTATGTTATCTGCAACGTAATCAGAGTTTTATGTTATCTGCAATGTAATCAGAGTTTCGTATATAGGTCACAGTATATAGTCAGGTCATACTTAGCTATTACACATTCTCATACACAAAGCACATAACCACAAATTGGTGAAAGACTTGCAGTTCAGTAATGAAAAGGGAAGCTTCAAAGTATTAACAGGCACAGCAGGATTGTTTGAAGGTAACAGATTTAAACTTCCAGTGTGCATCTGCCAAAACTTGTACTTTTTCCATTGAAAATGACATGCAATCCTTATTTAAGTGCTTTAAACATTAGATCAATGTTTTCAGTTACTTCCCAGTTCCAAAACTGCACCCAGAAAATGCTGCAAAAAGTTTTCTTAATTTCTGTCTTTAAACAATTATCCCCATCCCCCTCCCCCCTGAGTATTGTGAAGCATTCCAAGATAGGAATGTGTGCTGAAGCATTTCCATATTTACACAGCGTCCCCCTGAACAGCAGGCAAGATGCAGATACTTTGGGTTATGAAAAAATCTGCACTCAAATAACATTCACTTTATAGCCGTCACTCAGTGCTTGCAGGGACTGGTAAAGTCCCGCACACTTAACACAACTGTTAAAATGCAATTTACAAATTACATTAAAAAAAAACTAAAAGTGGATGCAAAAGTAATTATTAGCTGTAAATCCTATCACACACTTCCTTCTTCATATAAAGATACAATAAGGACTGGATCCTGCCTCCTGCAAGCCCCAGGAATGATTACATTGTTACTCCATTTATCTCTCCCCATCCCTCTTACTTCTTGTTGCATTTTCTCCCGGCTGTGCAGATCCAATAATAACTTGCACCAAAAGGCTGGCAGCAACAAGAGCCTGGACCACATAGACTTGCATGGCTGGGACTGAGTTTGGACTCTGGACTGTAAGTCTCCCAGGCAGTTGCTTGTACGAGGCGGAGCTCCACTAAGTAAATGATGAACAGAATTAAGTTACAGAGAACTTTTATACAGAATAAAGAGTGGATGCCCCCTAGCAGTGTAGACAGAGGGGGGTCCCCCCCTAGAAGGAGTGGCTTTTGTGACTCACTCCTTATGGTTAGAGTAGACCTCATCATGTATTATTTTAACTCATGGTTTGTGTTATCCAATCTTACTATGCACAACCAACGTCACCCAGTAGGGAGGAGGGTTTTGCAAGAGTTATGTTTGGTTATTTGGAGTTGTGTTTCACTGGGTGTTGCAGTGACCGCTCCCTCGGAAATTGCATGATAGATATTCTCATAGTCAGAGTGTGGTGGTCTGTGGAGACAAAGCTTCAGATGACAGCAGAGTTCTAATAATAATTATCTGGAGAACGTTATTCCTCAGGATACTGACGTGACTTATGCAGTGTGTTGGTTTCTCTGACAAGACAAGAGGCAGTTATGAAAGTAAAAGTGTGAAAGATGACAAATGGTTTGAGATGCCAAAGCTGTGTGAGACATTAACAGCTATAATTAGTACAGGAGTTGGATATAAAATAGCACATTGTGGGCCTTATTCATCATGGAACAAATTCTGAGCGCAACACACATTCAGAATTATACGCACGTATTTAGGCTTTGCATGCTCCCAAATACATCAAGACACGGATCTCAAGATACCTGCGCTGTTGAAATCGGGGGCTGTGCTCTACTTCACAAGACGCTGCAGGATGCGTCCAATCCCAATGTGGATCAATAAATTCACAAAAGAACGCACGGGAAAAAAAATATATTGAATTAATGTCACCTGCTAATCCTTTAGGCATTAATGATAAAACAGTCTTCCCATGAAATACATTTATTAGGATGATCTTAATGTCTACTGAGCATAAAATACATTTTTTAAGGTTGCACGTGATTGCAAACTCATGTTATAGCAGAGACTGTCATCACTTGTATTCAGGACTTAGACTAGTCCTTTAGCTGGAAGAGATACAAGGATCGTTCAGACACTCAGCGCTTGATTCGGACCTTGCTGTGTGTGCTGGAGTTTGGCACGCCCCTATGGTAAATGCACAATTGCAAAACGCCCCTTTCCCGCCCAGTTCACTCCCGAAAATCGTAGGCTGTTGTAAATGTCTTTTGCGCCTGTAGGCACATGGAACAGGACTGTGCACAGACGTTTCTGCCAAATCTGGGCATGCACATAGAGATTTTGCATACAATACGCTCAAAATCGGCAGATACGTGCCTTGAATCAGCTCTCAGTATTGGCAGAACTGCCAATTTCTTAGAGATCATTGGTGCTCATCTTTTAACAGGTGGAACTCCAAGTGTCAGTGTGTCATTGTTCTTTAACTCCAAGTGTCAGTGTGTCATTGTTCTTTAACTCCAAGTGTCAGTGTGTCATTGTTCTTTAACTCCAAGTGTCAGTCTGTCATTGTTCTTTAACTCCAAGTGTCAGTGTGTCATTGTTCTTTAACTCCAAGTGTCAGTCTGTCATTGTTCTTTAACTCCAAGTGTCAGTGTGTCATTGTTCTCTAACTCCAAGTGTCAGTGTGTCATTGTTCTTTAACTCCAAGTGTCAGTATGTCATTGTTCTGTAACTCCAGACATCAGTGTGCCATTCTTCTGTAATTGTCAGTGTACCATTGTTCTGTAACTCCTAATGTCAGTGTGTCATTGTTCTTTAACTCCAAGTGTCAGTGTGTCATGTGCCGACTGATAGTATCGGGCATGGGCACAGAGAGCCATGTCCTACTGCCAGTGTATCATGTGACAGGGACGGATCACATGATCCCTCCACACATGCGCTATCCAGTTCTGCTCTTCGGAGCAGAGCTGACAGCACTGAAAGTTTTCAGTTATGATAATGTATGCCTGCTTGAGCATGAAAAAAAAGAGAAACTTTTTTATCTTTGACTACTGTTAAATAGCATTATTGAACGGTCCCTACTTTTATGGGTACTGCTCAGTAAAACGAACACAGATACGATGCAAAGATGATAAATTACATTTTTGCGGTTAATCCCCAAAAACATCAGTTTTTACTCAGAATTAATGTATGATAAATAGGCTACAGTATTTCATTGTTCTTTAACGCCAGATATTAGTGTGTTATTGTTCTGAAACTCCAAGTGTCATTGTTCTGTAACTTTAAGTGTCAGTATGTCACTGTTCTTTAACTCCAAATGTCAGTGTGCCATTGTTTTCTAACTCTAGATATCAGTGTGTCATTGTTCTTTAACTCCATGGGGCATATTCAATTGTTGACGTTACAGCCTAAAGTAACGCGCCCCGCGCACTGTTACCATCATTATGGTAATAGTGCGCGTAAATACTGTTATTACGGTACTTTTCACACTGGATTTTAGCTCGCGGCTCAGGGAGTTGTGAGCTGAAATCCGGCTTAGATTACCGTAATAACGGTAATACTTTTTCTGCGGCGGAAAAAGTAAACAATTGAATATGCCCCCAAATGTCAGTGTGCCATTGTTCTTTAACTCCAAATGTCAGTGTGTCATTGTTCTTTAACTTCAAATATTAGTATGCTATTGTTCTTTAACTCCAAATATTAGTGTGCCATTGTGCTGTGATTCCAAGTGTCAGTGTGCCATTGTTCTTTAACTCCAAATATTAGTGTGCCATTGTTTTCTAACTCTAGATATCAGTGTGTCATTGTTCTTTAACTCCAAATGTCAGTGTGTCATTGTTCTTTAACACTAGATATTAGAGTGCCATTGTGCTGTAATTCCAAGTGTCAGTGTGTCATTGTTATTTAACTCCAAATGTCAGTGTTTCATTGTTGTTTAACTTCAAATGTCAGTGTGTCATTGTTCTTTAACTCCAAATGTCAGTGTGTCATTGTTCTTTAACTCCAAATGTCAGTGTGTCATTGTTCTTTAACGACAAGTGTCAATGTGTCATTGTTCTTTAACTCAAAATCATAGTGTGCCATTGTGCTGTGATTCCACTGGTCATTGTACAATTATGCTGGAACCCTGAGTGTCAGTGTGCCATTGTTTTTGGCCCATAAGTGTCAATGTCTTACTGTTCTGGTACCCTATGGGAGGAATTCAATTCAGCACAAAGTTGTCAGGCTTCAAGGAGCACTGTAGACTATAGATGCTTCAGAAACCACTAACTGGTATTAGCGCCACTGAACTAAGGTGTGGAGTCTAACGTACCCATGGTGTTCACCAGGGAGCCCCCGCAAGGAGGTTTGGGCTTAGCTGCACAGGGTACGCAGGTCGCGGTCCTATTAGCCAGTTACCAGAGTAGTTATAAAGAGTGGTCAGAACGGTCCGGGTCAAAGCCAATCAGGAATATGCAGTACTAGAGGGAGATCCACAGAACGGTCAGGCAGGCCGAGGTCGCAGGAGTAAGATATAAACGGAGTCCAGGAGAATGGTCGGCAAGCCCGGGTCACAACAAGAGACCATAGGGCACTATCCAGAAGAATAGTCAAGGAATCCAGGTCAGAATGAAAACAGGAGCAGGAACATACAACTAAGCTGGAGGAGACCTGATACTATGGCACCCTAATGCCAGAGCAGGGTTTAAATAGAGGCAGCCAGCTGGGATAGGAGGATGCAAAAACGGCGGTCAGCGACATGAGAAAGCGTTCCGTTGCCTAGCAACTGGACAAGCCAGCAAGCATCCCGGCTTGCTGGTCGTCCCGGCTTCAGAGCGGGGACGGCGTCTGACAGAAGTCCTGTAGAAGACTTGTGCAATGTTCGTGTGCACACACTTCCGGGTTATTACGGTACCTACCAGGGGCAAACGCAGGATTTGTAGAGGGGGGTTTCCACACCACGCCACCAGTGGGTGTGACCAGCATGCATGGGGGCCTGACTATAATTTTAGACAGTGCTTGGCTGCTCTCCAACTCTTCCTATCCCCATAATATACATGGGCAATGCTGCGTGGACTACTGTTAGGTGCACGCAGCTCTCCCTTTTCAAGCAGAGCCGTGTGAAGCGGGGAAAGGGTCCAGCCACCTCAATTATACAGTGCCCCAGACTTGGAGGGGGTTTCCAGGCACTAGGAACCCCCCCCCCCCCCTCGGTTGCCTATGCCTACAACTTATTTTTGCTATGATGCAAGGAAAAACCAGGGATGTTTTGGGTACTGAAAATCACACAAATTGCAGGGCTCCAATGTGACATCATGAAGAATTGAATCAACCACTAAGAATCACTGTGCCAATATTCTGTGACCCCATAAGAGGACAGCAGAGTGTATTGCACAACTCACAATCAGGGGACCCCCAAAATCAGGCTTTTCAGTCCCAACCAACAGATTTTGTTGCACTGATTTAGATTGCACTAGGGTTGATGGACAAAGTCTTACATTTATGTATATAAAACAAAACTATAATAATTATAAACAAATGTGTTACGTGGTGTGTAAATTCTGCCAATCTTTAAGACTGCAAGCCCATTAATACATTCAAGGAAGTAATTTCACAGTGTAAAAACATATCTTAATATTTTTAGGTTGTTTATTTCCTCACAAATCATTGGCAGCGAATCCCAGTTAGAAAACATAAATCCTTCTAGTCAATTGATGTTTGCAGAAATATTTCTTCCTTATGTCTCTAATCAAGCGGGGTGAGCCACATGCCAAGCCGGCTGTAGTTTGCACTGAAGATGCTAGCACGGTAGTATATGTTAGACTTAAAGGAGGGAACCATCCTCCACCAGAGTGGCAGAGTGGCATAGCTAGTTGATGAGTTTTCTTGCCTATCGCAAAACACATAGCAGAGTGATGCAGAAGAGAGGAACAGTACGATGTGGTCCTATGTGACTACTGATAAACGTAAGTGAAATTGCATACAATTTAAGACTTTTTTTTTAAATAAAGTCACTGTACTGTTGGAGGTTAACCTCTATGTGCCCTCTAGGTCTGTAAACTTAAACTCAACTTCATCAGTAATACTGCAAAATCCGAAAACAGGATCTTCTTACTTGGATGGTGGACAAAATCTTTACTATGTTTCCTGTTACCTAACCTAACCCTTGCAATATACGAGAGAGAGAGAGAGAGAGAGAGAGATTGTAGGATACATTTGTAGATCTAAGTTTAGAGTTGTCATTATGCCACATGGGATGAACATCTCCATTGCCTGATTATTTACTTGTTTTACAATTGTCTTATAAAAAAGGCCTATGGTGGATGCCAGAAGATCAGCTCTTCCCCCAGGCCTGTTATTGAGAAATCAGACATATAACCAATCATTGTGAGCCATTAGAGCTTTGTGGCCCTAACCACAGAATTTGTCATCAAGGACATGTGGGGGCTTTCTGTGTGCAGCCTGGAAGACATGAGACATATAAGTACATAAAGGATTTCAATAAGGTTCACATGGAGAATATGTCTCAATTCACTGAGCTTGGACAAGAGGACAATGGACATTATGTGTGAACCTTAGAATATATGACCTGCAGTACATTTAATTATGCACAGATGTTTTGTTTGTTGTGCAACCTATCTATAATTGCCTACTCACATTTCACCTGTCAGGCGCAGTCCCCGCTGTTCCTCCGCTATGCGGGGACAGACACCTGGTGGTTCTCGGCCAAGGCGCACTGTTGCCTAGCAACAGGCGTGCCGCGGCTTCCGCCTTGCCTCCGCTGTCGGGCACATGCCTCTCTGTCCTCCCTCCAATCCCTGGCCTCCTCCTACTACTTAAACCTGGCTCTGGCGCCATTAGGGTGCCAGGTTCCCGTCTCCAGCATATTCGTGTGTGTATTTTGGATTCTGACACGGTGCTCCTGACCATTCTCCTGTATTGTGCTCTCCTGTTGTGACCCGGCTTGTCGACCATTCTCCTGCATTCTGCCCCATATTGTTCCTGCGACCTTGGCCTGTTTGACTACCCACTTGGATCTTCCTATTGGTACCTCACATTCCCGATTGGCTTCTGACCCGGACCGTCTGACTCTCCTTACCACTACACCGGCAACTGGCCAGTAGGACCGCAACCTGCGTGCCTCGAGCAGCGAAGTCCAAACCTCCTTGCGGGGGTCCCTGGCAAACACTAGGGGCACGTTAGACTCCGCACCTGCTAGTTCAGTAGTGCTAATACCGGTTAGTGGCCTCTGCTCTCTAGTCTACAGCTGAAACCTGACAACACCTTTGGGAGCTGCCTAGGAAAAGATACTCTGCACTAGGGGCAGGCTAGGCTAGGGGTCAGGGGGGCATTTACCCCCTGGGCCAGACCCATACTTAGCTACCTTGGGCTGGGTCTTTTTCTTTCCTTTAAAATAGGCTGCTAGGTTGAGTCTTGCCCCCTGGGCTAAAATTCCCATCCCTCCCCTGCTCTGCAACTACTTATGGGATTGAGAGTTCAGAAGGAAATGCTCATGGTGGGAATAGAAAAATTATCACTACGTGTATAAGGTTGTGGTCATGTGACAGTGACTGTTCCATTCTTTTGGATTATTTTTGATTGTTTCATAGTGACTGGTCTGACTTACTCCAGCACCTGCTTAGTGGTCAGTTCACATTCACGAGTTCTGACATGTTTTGTGCTGAGTGATGATTGGACAGCTGCAGTGTCATCCAATCAGGACTCTTATAGTGAGATACCACTGAGGTGTGGAAACTCTACAGTTTGGAACTTATCCTGCTTCCTGCAGAGTTTTCACTGGCCTATTGGAGGTGTTTGGTGTAGTTAAGGCTTTCCTTTTAAAGTTTAGAGTAGCCATACTAATGTGCAAAACATGATTACTAACATGAGATAAAGGGATGGAAAGGTGCCTTTCTGTGGTCATTTCTTGCTGTGTGTAGTGGTGCACAGGCATTTGCATTTTGGAAGAAAACTTGATTATTGCATCGGCTCTGAGTCGATGGAGGTCCGGTCTCATCCTGTGCTTTTAATGGGACACATTTTGCACCGTCTATTTACATCCTTGGCAATGAATGGAGTGACACAGGAACATAGAGCAGTATGGAGTGATACAAGGACATAGAGCAGTATGGAGTGGCACATGGACATAGAGCAGTATGGAGTGACACATGGACATAGAGCAGTATGGAGTGGCACAGAGACATAGAGCAGTATGGAGTGGCACAGGGACATAGAGCAGTATGGAGTGACACATGGACATAGAGCAGTATGGAGTGACACAGGAACATAGAGCAGTATGGAGTGACACAGGGACATAGAGCAGTATGGAGTGACACATGGACCTAGAGCAGTATGGAGTGGCACAGGGACATAGAGCAGTATGGAGTGACACAGGAACATAGAGCAGTATGGAGTGACACAGAGACATAGAGCAGTATGGAGAGACACATGGACATAGAGCAGTATGGAGTGGCACAGGAACATAGAGCAGTATGGAGTGACACAGGAACATAGAGCAGTATGGATTGACACATGGACATAGAGCAGTATGGAGTCACACATGGACATAGAGCAGTATGGAATGGCACAGAGACATAGAGCAGTATGGAGTGACACATGGACATAGACTAGCATGGAGTGACACAGGGACATAGAGCAGTATGGAGTGATACAAGGACATAGAGCAGTATGGAGTGGCACATGGACATAGAGCAGTATGGAGTGACACATGGACATAGAGCAGTATGGAGTGGCACAGAGACATAGAGCAGTATGGAGTGACACATGGACCTAGAGCAGTATGGAGTGGCACAGGGACATAGAGCAGTATGGAGTGACACAGGAACATAGAGCAGTATGGAGTGACACAGAGACATAGAGCAGTATGGAGAGACACATGGACATAGAGCAGTATGGAGTGGCACAGGAACATAGAGCAGTATGGAGTGACACAGGAACATAGAGCAGTATGGATTGACACATGGACATAGAGCAGTATGGAGTCACACATGGACATAGAGCAGTATGGAATGGCACAGAGACATAGAGCAGTATGGAGTGACACATGGACATAGACTAGCATGGAGTGACACAGGGACATAGAGCAGTATGGAGTGACACATGGACATAGAGCAGTATGTAGTGACACATGGACATAGAGCAGTATGGAGTGACACATGGACATAGAGCAGTATGGAGTGGCACATGGACATAGAGCAGTATGGAGTGACACATGGACATAGAGCAGTATGGAGTGACACATGGACATAGAGCAGTATGGAGTGACACATGGACATAGAGCAGTATGGAGTGGCACAGAGACATAGACTAGCATGGAGTGGCACAGGAACATAGAGCAGTATGGAGTGGCACAGTGCAGTATACAACGGGCAGGAACAAATCATAGGCAGGTGGACACTGTACTTACAGATATAAATATACAAATATCTCTACAACCTCTATAGTTTCAACATCTTGTTCCTGAATTTGGCCTTATTGCATTGTAGTATTTCTGTTGTTGCAATGGTTTTGGAATATTTTGGAATGAAGTTCAAGTTTACCTTTATCAATGTAATACATCTGAGAACGCTTGGGAAATGAAGCTCTATATTCATCTGGAATGTGGGAGTTTTCTAGCAGACGTGTACTGATATGTTGAGTGAAGCCAGCCAGGTCAGTAACATAACTGGAATGAGCTGGATTAGTGTATGAACTAAATGAACACATTATAGTTACAATCTAGCCTTTTTGTACGTTTATCCACATGTGTGTCTGCCATTTTTTTCTCCTTCTTTAAATAAACCGATCTCAGTAGCATATGCCGTTTTAAAGTTGTATTTTATTGCCAAAAACATGATTCTTGAAGTGCCTTAAATGTTGTCCTGTGTTTGGAATTAGGCACAATAAGCGTGTGGTTAAGGGAGGTAAATACTGAAAGTCACCTATCTCTTTGCACAGTGCATATGTCAGACTTGTTTTCAGCACCAAGTAAAAGGGATTAAGGTACTATAAATATTTAACTTATTTGGGTTTAACAGAGGTGGGGAAATTTTAGAGACCAGTTGGGGAATAGAGGGGAGAAATATATCTAAGGACCAGATAATCTACGCATAGGGCCTGAATTATTAAGGAGAGCAAAGCAAAAAAGAAAGAGTAACTTTGCACCTTGGCAAAACCATGTTGCATTGGAGGGAGAGATAAATGTAAAATGTGGAGACAGATTTATAGTTGGGGTAGGGCGTGTCTTAGATCAAGTTTAAAGTTCAGTGTAAAAGTAAAGCTATCAAGAATTTGTGACAGTATTTTCCTTATGTGCAACACAATAAACTAATTTGCACCCCTTGCATTGCACCATGGTTTGTCCAAGAGCAAATTTACTCCTTGTTTTGCTCTCCTTAATGAATCAGGCCCATAAAGGATATTTTTCTCAGTGAATACAGCGGTCG
This sequence comes from Mixophyes fleayi, assembly GCF_038048845.1. Taxonomy (NCBI): domain Eukaryota; kingdom Metazoa; phylum Chordata; class Amphibia; order Anura; family Limnodynastidae; genus Mixophyes; species Mixophyes fleayi. The sequence continues at coordinate 21,474,205 of NC_134406.1, read as the reverse complement.
CATTTACCATAGAGATCAATGATCTCTATAACAGGTGGCCTTAGGATGCCAGGTGACATAAGTCCTGTGCTATTCCTAATTTTGTTTTGATTTCAAGGATGTTCCATTCCAAAATGCTTTCATAATGGCTCATGTGACAAAAGTGGGAGGTGATTTTCTTAATTACAAAAGTACAGGATATTATAAGAGCACATACGGAACCTATTGCCTTTGGTGAAAAAAAATAAAAAAATAAAGACAATGGGAAAAAAAACACAAATATACCACAAAACTCCAGTATTTTATAAGGGGACAACAGTGGTCAGTACAAGGAATGACAAGTGCAGCCATAAGCTAAATGTCCCTATACGCAGATGATAGGGCTATGTATGGTACTTACCTTATCGGGGGTTAACTCCTCTCCAGTTTCCAGCCAATGGGATTTTGCTGGGTGGTTACTTCCTGCAGAGTATATATCCCTGAGCAAGGCATGCTGGATCATCTCTCCCTGCTGGAAATTACACCGCACCTTCCCGTAATATATTGTTGATTTGTTCTTAACCTATTGCTTTGAGGAGCAAGCATTTGGCAGAAAGGCATTTTGTGAGTCGGCAACCGGTCAGACGGTGCTATCGCTGATTGGTCGTAGGTCACTACCCTCTTCGAAGCACCTTGGCTCTTGGTACCTTTAAACAGGACTCCTTGGCCTGCCTTGTACGGACGGGGCATTGTGAGCCCAGAGGGGGGGTAGTCACGCTGAAGCCAGATTTAGCACCTGCCAACTGTAAAGGATTTGTCCTGGGTCCAGTGGTTAGTGCCGGATGACCGTACACTGGTATGTTGACGTCGATTGGGCCGCCTCACAATTTTGCCTTCTCCGCCAGCTATTTAAATTCAAATTTAAATTTTAATAAATTGTGACCTACATTTTTCCAAATTTAAAAATTGTCAAGTGTCATTATTTTTAGTGTTAAGCTTAGTAGTTAAAGATGTAGGAAAGGTTGTAGTAACAGCAGAAACACCTCTGCAGTCTGCAGTTTAAGGGCATTGCATAGTACATTACATATCTAAAGGTATATAGACATCCGGATATCACATTCATATGTACTTGTTTAACTTCTTATTCCAAAACCATGGACATTAATATGGAGTTGGTCCCCACCTTTGCTGCTATAACACTGGCCGAGCAGTGTCAACTGTGAGCCATGACTTATCGCCTAACATCAGTGTCCGACCTCACTAATTCTCTTGTACGAAGACTTTCCACTAGAGCTTGGAAAATATCCACAATAAGATTAGTGAGGTCGGGCACAGACGCTGGGCGATAAGGCCTGGTTCTTATTGTTCCACATCGATCCTTTCACTGCATCCTATCTCCATGTCCATTTGTAGATCAGATTGTGAATAATGTTCCGTTTTCCTAACAGACTGTACTGTTCTTTTTCCACTATCCTGTATGTTTATGTAATCTTAGTTCCAATGCCACATCACACCATGTTATAAACAGGCCTGCAGCGAGGCTGGCGAACACAAATGTTTTTCTATGGAAATATACAATTTCATAGCCAAAGAAAAACAAGGTGTGTCAGGGAGGAGTTGCAGATCACCAAGTAACCATGTCTGTGCGGATTGCTGTTTTCTAACACCATAATCCATTTAGTAAGGAGACATTTGTAGATATTAAAGAGCAACAAATCTGTAATTGTGCATCAATTTATTATAAATTAGGGGTCGTATTTGGATATAAAATCTCTTTCTCCAGCAAAAACGAGAGTATTCACCAGAGATTTGGCATCTCCCGCTCAAGCAAATCCCCCGGCCCGGAGTTAGCCATTGCCGGGTATTGCAGTCAATAGCTTTCCCGGGGCTATCTGCAAAGTATAGGGAAGCCTATTTAACCAGGACGGCAACAGTACAAGTACCACCAATGTCCTCCTATCGATATTACCATCTTAGGATAGCAATAGCAGAGGGTGTACACAAGAAATAATTAAGCAAAGCAATTTTTTTTATCATTTGAACATGTGAAAAACATCTTTCAACTTCTCTGGACCTGAGCACCACTGGGCTGTTTGGGTGAACTTGTAATGGTAAATTGCAGCAATATTAGACTAAATAGCTATAAAAAAATATTTGTTATCGCCGCTACATCATAAATAAACTTCTAGGGCCTCATTCATTAAGGATCTTAACTTGAGAAACTTCTTATTTCAGTCTCCTGGACAAAACCATGTTACAAAGCAAGGGGTGCAAATTAGTATTCTGTTTTGCACATAAGTTAAATACTGACAGTTTTTTCATGTAGCACACAAATACTTGATAGCTTATTTGTACACTGAAATGTAAAGTTGATATTTGTGTGCTTCATGAAAAAATAGGCAGTATTTAATGCACCCCTTGCATTGTAACATGGTTTTGTCCAGGAGACTGAAATAAGAAGTTTCTTAAGTTAAGATCCTTAATGAATCAGGCCCCTAAACTTCAATTAGGCATTCTAATGTGCTAATCTGGGTAAAGGCGTGGAGGTTAGATAGGAGTTTTAGAATGCTGAGAGTTTCAGATAAGGAAACCACAACATTCCGAAGGAAGAATGCTCCGCTGCCCCGCCAGACCATAGGGATCCTCTGTCAGAATGCGCATGTAGCGCTACAGAGCGACAGGAGAACCCTGCACCAGTACTGTACATTTGTGTAAAATAATGTAAAATGTTATGCAATCAGGAGAACTTTGGTTGAATCTTTAGCTGAATTTCCTCATATTTAATATAAAGAAATTAGTGTAGTTGAACTGTACAGTGTACTTTAAAGTTATAAATTTCTTTTTAGAGCCCCGGTACATGGTTCAGTTTTCCTATTTTGTCATCTCTCAGTTATTAATCAGATCTCTTCACTCTAAAATTATTTTTCCTGCGTATGAAGCTCAAATTTGAACAGGACCCAAGAACATTTAATCACCTATTACAATTCCTCCCTTTTACACGTTTGGCCTCTTTTGTGTTGCGTTGACCCACAACAGATTTATCTGTGTGCAACGTCAGCAAAAACTGCAATACAGGGGAAATATTACAGAGACCGACACAGAAAAACATCCAAGAACATTACATTTGATGCGAAGGTAGATGTACTGGCATATAATATTTAAATGATATCTTCAATGCTGACTAGAGATGGGCGTGCTCGGTGCCCCGAGAACCGAACCCACCCGAACTTTGGGTATCCGAGTACCCGCCCGTTCGGAATCCAAATCGAGGCCGAACGTCATTGTGACGTTGTCGGATCTCGGGGCTCGGTTCTCGCGATACTTGAAGATTATAAATACACGCCTCCACAGCAATCCATCGCCATTTGACAGAGGGAGAGAGCAGGGTGTAGTCACAGGCTGATTAGAGCAGGGACAGAGAATACAATATTCTGATTCCAATTGTGCTAACAAAATCGCTAGAGAAGAGAGGAGGATAGAGGAGTTTGTTGTTTTTTTTTCAATATTTGGCACTCAAAGTGCTTTTTGGGTGTCCCCCATAATTGTGCATCAATATTTCTGGCTGTCAAAATAACTATCTGTCAGCAGTATCTTACCAAATATTTTTTAGCACTCCCCAGTGCTTTTGGGGTGTCCCCCATAATTGTGCATAAATATTTCTGTCAAAATTACTATCTGTCAGCAGTTAGTGTTCCCAGTACGTCATCTGTTTTTTTGATAATTTATTAGCTTTACAATTAGATTACTTATTTATGAAACAGGTGGAGCACTAAATTGGGTTATTTAAGGCCCAAAAACATTGATTTTCCCACAAAATAGCAAAACAAAACCAAAACCAAAACACGCAATGGCGGTTTTGCAAAACCAAAACCAACACGACAGTAATCCAGATCCAAAACCGAATACAAAACCAAAACACGGGGGTCAGTGACCATCTCTAATGCTGACACACTACTGACTAGATAGTAATAGAAGCTTGATACACATATGTTTCCCACTCCATTTGCAGAAGAGAACATCCTACAAGGTGAGCATTGTTTTCGGCTGGGCGGAGCAGTGCTTTATACCGGTGCGCTCAAAACACTAGATCAGTGAGAGTCTGACGTGGGCCAGGGAGAGACAGGACTGCCCAGTGACCAACTATTTTTTTACCGTACACCCTCCTGGGTGAACGAAGAGAGGAGGGGAATTTTTTTTGGGGGGGTGGGAGGCTCAGTGGTTAGCACTTCAATTCCCGACCATGGCCTTATCTGTGTGGAGTTTGTATGTTCTCTCCGTGTTTGCGTGGGTTTCCTCCAGGTGCTCCGGTTTCCTTCATAAACATACTGGTAGGTTAATTGGCTGCTATCAAATTGACCCTAGTTTCTCTCTCTCTCTCTCTTTGTATGTGTATATGATAGAGGATTTAGACTATAAGCCCCAATCGGGCAGGGACTGATGTGAGTGAGTTCTCTGTACAGCGGTGCGGAATCAGTGGCGCTATATAAATAAATGATGATGATGATGAATTTTTTTACGGGGGGGGGGGTTTAGACCTGTCTAGTTATTTAAATAACCAATGGTATAATGGTGCCAGGTCATCTTTATCTAGCTGTGCTCGAAATGAAGCTCCTTCCTTCCTCCTTCCAGTGGCCACCTTGGTCCAGATTCCAGAGTTTTATATTTGAAATGAATCTGCTTCAAGCACACTGATTATCCAATCTGGTCTTGAATATAGGGAACCCCACTGTTGCTACAATATCCTCCCATTTGTGAATTCTTCAGGTATAACTTGGATAGTATAAAAGTTTTTGTTTAAATCAATTTTATTAGCCAGATTCATCCATTTGTTCATGTGATAAAAACAATAAAAACAATTTAGTCCACCTCCAAATCCTGGCTGCACCCTGAACCGCCCGGCACATTTCCAACTGCACGGTATCACAGGGAATACCTGCAAAAAAACAGGACAGGAGACGCACAGTTTGCCAGATCATTTGGGGATTACTTTGGCTGTAACAGTCTCATGCTGCAATCCTGCGTCCTCTCACAGCTCGACCTTAACTTTCTGCACTTAGGGGCGCCGAGAGGAGGGGTGGCCCAATCAGAGCCGTATCATGGGTGGGTAAGAGTGACTGTACAGACCAATAGTTTCCAATAGGTCTGCGCAGTTACAGCGCCCAAAGGCTGCGGGGCGGGAGGACTGGAGTCAATGCGGTCACACCTAGGGAGAGGGTGCAATCAGCGCCCCTGATTGCACCCCCCCAAAAAATACTTTTTAGGTGGAACTATCCCTTAAAATCTCCAGCCAGTAATAGATATATGAGACAAATTCCCACTCTGTTTCTCTCTACCTGCACTTCTTTCAGGCTCCTTTACACTGCTTGATGTTTTGAAGATGTTTTGCTCCATAATGCACTAATATGCAGAGTCGCATTCCTCCCATCCTTCCCAATTGGAAATTTGGAACAACTTGTTTTGCTATCTATGCGATAAAGACCACTTGTGCTATGTGTCCATATATCAGACATTGCCTGATAGAATAAAGCAATATTTAAACATTTTTAACATTTTTTTACTTTGAAATGGAGAAAAATTAGCAATATTTCATTCTTTATCTTCATTCTTCAAACTTCTATAGGCAATAAGTCTTGTGGAGGCATGTTTTCTGCTTGGGATTATAATAAACGTACTTTATCTTAATGACTGCATATCTAGTGCCTGCCAAATCATCATACCGTCCTCATATTAATTAAATTTGTGTAATTTCTTTCCAGAGTTATGTCAACACAATGTATAGTACCTAAAACTCTCAGAATAGCCATAGGCAAGGGTTAGGCAAGCAGCATTTTCAATCTGGGGCAGCACGGTGGCTAGGTGGTTAGCACTTCTGCCTTACAGCACTGGGGTCATAAGTTCAATTCTCGACCATGGCCTTATCTGTGAGGAGTTTGTATGTTCTCCTTGTGTTTGCGTGGGTTTCCTCTGGGTGCTCCAGTTTCCTCCCACATTCCAAAAACATACTGGTAGGTTAATTGGCTGCTATTAAATTGACCCTATTCTGTGTGTGTGTATATGTTAAGGAATTTAGGGAGTTTAGACTGTAAGCTCCAATGGGGCAGGGACTGATGTGAGTGAGTTCTCTGTACAGAGCTGCGGAATTAGTGGCGCTATATAAATAAAGGGTGATCATAATAATAATAATAATCTGTTGTTGAACCACAATTAACAGCAATCTCTGCCAATCAGTGACTCACTGGGAATGTAGTTAAATAAGAGCCATAGAACGTCTAGGCCTAACTGAGGCTTTTAGAAAGTTTCATATTATTCTATTTCTATGATAAAGAGAAGTACAGATAAATTAGACAATATACCAGCACATGCAGAACCAATAGTTGAGATTTGTGTCAGCAAGAATGGATGTGGCCAATTCCATGTGGCTTTTCAATAAATAGACATCTCATGGCCACACTTGGGTCTTGGCCTTAATGTCCCCATTTTACACTGATGTTGGGATATACGCACAGGCGCGTGGGGAGCAGTGTATGGTTGGCCAGTGGGTCCAAAGACAAATCTACTGTAGTATCAGGGGTATAAGCCGCTTATTGTGCTGCTGCTAGAGAGGGGTTCACCCCCCCCATGCCAAAGCCTAATGTGTATATGTTTGTTTTAGTCCTGTTGTCTGTTATGGCCATGACACCTCCAGTAGTTGCAGCTCAACATGTACACAAACCCTGAGAAAATGTTCCTGTGTGGCCCACAGTGGTCTAGTTCTGCCCCTGGTTGTGTCAGTTTATCCACAGATACAGAAGATTGATGTCGACCTGGTTTAGCTCGTGATCGACTTTGTTGTCTTTCTATATTACATGCCTTGTCTGGTGGGAGTCTAAATGCTATAAATGTCTTGCTGAGATGGGAAGTACTTTCTTGAACTAATGGACTAATAGACAGGGTTTTGGGTTCCGTCACTTGGTTTCCTGGGTAAAATGTATTAATTGTCTGCCCTACTATATGCAAAAGTGATAGCAGTTAGGCACAGCAGCAGGGGCTGGGGGGCAGGGGGCATCTGCCGCTCGGGCCGGTCCCTTAGTGGGCTATCTTGGGCTTGGTCATTGGGCCACCTACATTTTTTCCTTTATATAGGCTGCTGAGTTGAGTCTTGCCCCCTGGGCTAAAATTTGCCAGCCCTCCCCTACCCAGCAGCTGGGAAGGAGTTTACAAAGCACTTGTGGAAGGTCCAGGATTGTAGACACTGCCCTCCAAGGTTTGTCATCAGTGTCCTGGGTAAACATCCAAAGACCGCATCTTCTGAACAAGAAGATCTAGGAGAACATCATTTATCAACACTTTTTGCAGTGCAACAATGCTTCTTTATGTGTAGAAGTGCATGGACTTGTTCTTAAGAGCACATTACAAGGGCATTCAATATGACTGTGGGAAACAGTAGAGACATCATATAAAAGTCTAAGCTACTTCCAATTCCGGAAAGCCTCCTTTTTTCATTTTTTTTTTTTTCTTCTAACATAATCCTTGGTTTAGGATTATTTATGACTTACTGTAAATCAGTCATCAGGGTAAGGGGACGCTCACGCAGCCTCCTTTGCCATTTATCAATTTAGGGCCTCTTCTAGAGTTTGACGCATTTTCCCCTCCGAACATACAAGCAAAAACTAAGTTGTGAAAATTATGTTTCAGTTGCACGAACCTCAAAATACATCTAACTGAAACCCCGGAAGTATTTGTACGTCAGGCAACACATGCAAAGACTTATGCCCAACGATAGATTAGAGATGTATGTAGACAGTGGCAGTAAGCAGTAAATGCAAAAGTCACACAGTAATATGTAATAGATCCATGTGCACCTCGATAATACTGCATGCATGAAGATGCGCATTTATGTCCATATGTTCAGTCACCATGTATCCAGCTGTACATCACCAGCATATGTACCAGGTTCACATCAGGAGTAACACGGGTGTATGATCCTGATAGCACAGAGGAAGCACAGAGATGGGGCTTGACAGTGGTAGTGGAAATTGCATTATTTGTACACAATATAATAATAAAATGAAGTGTTGTATACACAAGAAAGAATAGAGTCTTAACAGTGTTAGTAATGTCATGATCATCATCATCGCGTATCTTAATAACAGGCCTCCAATCGCTGCGCAACATACTCCTCCTATGACGCATATCTGGTGGCGCGTCCAAGTTTCATTAGGTTGCATCTCCAGTGGGCATGCTACACTTACATGTACCCATCCCCGTTCAGCCTCTCAAGGTAGAGGGTCTCAGTCTAAGATGCATTTAAATCCAGGTAGAAATGCATTTTTGTAAGGATGAGCAGTGCGGAAGCGTGTTTATTTAAACCACAAAAATGAAGATACATCCAACTCTTTTTTTCTTTTGTAGCACTGTTTAGGGAGGCACCCATGGGAGATCTGCAGCTGCTTATTGGTGTGTTATACTTGTCTGGAGAGTTGAGGTGCCTCATGGTAAGTACAGGCCCGGCGCTCCCATTAGGCAAGGTTAGGCAGTTGCCTAGGGCGCCGGGCTCTGGAGGGCGCCACAGAAGTAGGGTACTTAATTACCGTTGTACTTTAATACTGTGCGGCGACCACTGAGCATACCTTCCGCGGCCGCCGCACAGCTTCCGATGAATCCACAGGGAGGGGAGAGGGGCCATGGATCGCGACCGCCCTACTCCCCTCCAACAGCTGATGGGGCGGACCTTCCCTCCGACAACTCTCCTCCAGTCCCCCCTCCCCTCACCGACTGTCGGGCCTGACATCATCATCACGGCCCAACAGTGTCAGTGAGGGACGGGACTCAGCAGCAGCAGCAGCGAGGATCACCTTTAAGGTAAGGAAAAAGTGGGGAGGAGAACATTTAGGGGGGCATAGGGGGGCGCATTGAGACTCAGGGGGCGGGATTTTGAAATTGTGCCTAGGGCGCCGAGGACCCTAGCACCGGCCCTGGGTAAGTATTACTAATGTTATCTCCACCTGCCCCCTATGAGTCTGTGTTCGGGGGTTGCTAACCTTATGCTGTATATCCTCCTGAGACACTATTCAGTGATTGGCTGCTGACAAAACAAGGAGTTAAAGTGTAGAGTCGCCATCCTCCTTTTTCAGTTAGATTATTGATAAAGTAAAGAAGTCCTGATATCAGGCTCTCTGGATCACCGGAGATTTGCACATTTTTGTTGGACACTGGATCTGTCAAAGTGTCAATATTAGCAATGTCGCTTACCTATACCTTAGATATGTCACTAACTTTCTGGTTGCCAAAAGAAGTGGTCGAAGTGTTGAGCAGAAGACACCTACCCTGCACCAATGTGCCCCAATAGGGTGAAAAAAGTTTCTTAGTCGGTAGGACTTTGATTCAATTCTGGCCTGATTCATGCTCTGGATACCAAGTTATTAAAACATTGACCAAAAGGGCTGCCAAGTAAATGGTGTTCTCATGTAAATTGCATCCTGTATGAGTATCTAAAAAGATACAGGATTAACTAGTTGTCCCCATTGGAGATCTCCATGTTATGATTCCTAGAGAATTCAGGAGGAGGCAAAATATGTGAACAAAGATTTAGTTCATCGAATATGCTGATTTCAGGTAGCAGAATTAGCAGGTATACACAAACATGTACAGGTGTCATGAATGACTTGAATAGTTCACAGAAGCAACAGGTTCCAAGTAATGATTCAAATGACAAATACAGTTTAAATGCAGGAACAAGTAGATTGAGTTACCCAATTGCCAGGAGGCATGAGGCACAAGACTAAGGAGGTAGGGATGAGGATTCCAGTTAGTCAGAGGCACGAGGCAGCCCAGGGAAGCAGACAGACTAGCTGAGTCCAGTGGCCAGGCAGAGGTCAGGGCAACAGGCAAACAAACATAATCCGGTAATCAGGCAGAGCGTCACAAAGAGAGATCAGACAGCAGTAAAGCAAACTGGAACACGGTTTAAACAGAAAACAAGCAGCAGCCAGGTACAAATGATGAACTGCACAGAACACAGATTGAGGCAGGTATATAAAGCTGTGAGACAGGTGCTGGTACTAATTAGGTAAAGCGATTAACTCCTACAGGCGAGGTGTAAACTTCAGGGGCAAAACAGCAGCACCTCTGGTGGAAATAATGTACTGCAGCCACATACAAAGTATAGGCAGAGTCGTAACACTCCACTAGGGCTTCAGTTGTTTAACCACTCTAATCCCCTACCCCCTCTGCTCGGAGTATTCTCAAATATCGAGTATCAGAGTAAGAACAGAGGTCTATTGGGAAGGATCCCTGTGGTTCAGTAAGTTGGATAGAAAGGGAATATGGACACAATTTTATCGGAAGTTGGAACTTTAACCTATATCAGCAAAACCACAGGATTCCATGGCAGTCCATCTTTGGTTTTGCTATTCGTAAAACATTACAACAATTATTTTTGAGGGCATACAACCCATTAAAGATCTAAAATACATTAAAACCCAACAACATCAACTGTGTTTTAAGTACCAAAAAAAAAATATAAACATAAACTCTTACGTACAATTTCTGAAACAAGTCCTCTTCGTCTTACAAACTGCTTGCCAGATGAAGCCTCTAGGGGCTGCTGTTCTCTTAATTTGATACAAAAATAGCACATGTAATTGTATGACATGGAGAAAGAACAAAAGAGCGACAGCAAAATGTAAGTAGGCCAGGCTAAAGGCAAAGACGAGAGCGCCAGTATGCAATCATCTGAGGCCAAGCACACAATGCTCTTAGAATTTGAAGTGAACGATGGACGACTTCAGGTTATAGAGGGCACAGAAAGATACTTCTGCAGAATAATCTCCGAAGTTTTGAAAGGGATATTTTAGGTGAACCTGCTACTGATAAGCTACAGAAAGAAATAAAGAGTAGGACCTCAATCAAAGTCATGTTATGTACCTAGAATATACTTAAAAATAAGGCTTACCACTGCATCTCTTCGTGTAAAATATCAAGTATAAAAACATTACACAAGATATCAAGTATAAAAAAAAGTACAGTTAGACTTTCTAGTTGAAATATAATTTTTATTTTGTTTTTTTTTTAGCATTATGGCAAATATGTAAATATATAGGTGCCCTAAAACTAAATGAATACATTTAAAATGTATTTAAATACTGATTTATCCATTAGATTGCATAAATATTGCAACAATCCACCCTCATTACATCCTCCCATTCCCGGTTACAGGACTTTTTTCGGGCTGCACCCACTCTATGGAAATCTCTCTCTCGCACAATAAGACTCTCCTCTGGTCTACAAAACTTTCAAGCGTTCTCTGAAAACCCACCTCTTCAGACAAGCTTATAATATTCCTCAACCACCCTCTTAACCTCACTACATTACCCTATTACCCGTTACACAATTTCGCACAAGACAACTACCCCCTGACCAACATTGTTGTGTGACGGGATCATTTAGCTTGAGTCACTTTTACCTTTACAGCCTGGCTGGGCCGAAATGCAAAATGTAGACTTAGCCTCATGTGTCAAACTCCCATTGTCCCATAGATTGTAAGCTTGTGAGCAGGGCCCTCTCACCTCTTTGTCTGTTTTACCCAGTTTGTTTTTTAGTTTACTATGCTTGTCCCCAATTGTAAAGCGCTACAGAATATGTTGGTGCTATATAAATAAATGATGATGATGATGATGATGAACAATTGTACCTCATCTTCATCAAAATGTTTACTCAGACGCCCAATGTAGTAGACCCACCCCTCTCCTTTACCTGTACCTTAATTGTTTCTCTCTGTTCAGATGAAACTTCTGTTTAGAGGAAAAAAATGTACAGATTTGACATTCAAATGTCCTGGAACAGATCAATACAGTAATTAAGACCCTTTTGTAGAAGAGATGTACTCTCTATCGAAAGATAATCCTGGGTAACCATCTGTATGGGAACATTGATCAGTAATTGAGGGATTATCCCAGTGCAGGAACTAACATAAATGGCCAGGACATGTAGGTTGGGAGATTATACAGAGAGGTACATAGCATAGAGATATAGCAACTAAGGGTCCTGACAAGAGAATAGTTGGTTTGACCAGGCTTTGCAGCAGGAAGCCCTGCAGCATAGGATCAATCCCAAATAAGTAATCAGTTAATATCAGGAGTCGATGTTAACATAAATAGGACACAGAGACAATAAGGATATAGACAACACTGAGACAACAATAAGGAAGGGGAAGAGAAATGATCTGACACCAAAACCAGTGTAGGGGAATGAGTTCCCAGCATGCTCCTGGGCCTATAGCAGCCATCTTTTCCCTCAGTACTGCCATCGGGTACCCAGATGTTATTCATTATTCCAGGGCCTTAAGAAAGCGTGTTTTGAACAAGCAACATGGCCATCATAGTTCTTCACTTCTAGTCCACTTTTGTAAATGTTTTAGTTGGTAAAGAACAAACAAATGGATTTTAATGAAGTGGCGAGTACAGCATCTGACATCTTTCTTGAATGTTAATTGCAAAAATATGTCTGTAACTTACAGTAAATACAAAATTTAAGACCTTTTATTTGCATATTTTGCACAGAAATATGGTAGCTAGCTTGCTCACATCAAGCCAGATTGTAGACCGGAGAACAGTAAATGGACTCAAGGTCCTGGTTGACAGAGCAAATCTAGGAGGTCCAATGCTAGTGCCCATATTGGTGTTCTGTCCCACCTCTTTTAGGTTTTTGTTAGGTTTTACATAATTTTGGAATGAAAAAATAAGACACCCATGTGACCTGAGGTTTGTGCAAGTCATAACATTTACTTCACAATTTCACACAAGACAACAACCCCCTGACCAACATTGTTGTGTGACAGGATCATTTAGCTCATGAGTCACTTTTATCTGTACAGCCTGGCTGGGCCGAAATGCCAAGTGTAGACTTAGCCTTAGCCTCATGTGTCAAACTCCCATTGTCCCATAGATTATAAGGTTGCGAGCAGGGTCTTCTCACCTCTTTGTCTGTTTTACCCAGTTTGTTTTTTAGTTTACTATGCTTGTCCCCAATTGTAAAGCGCTACGGAATATGTTGGCGCTATATAAATAAATGATGATGATAATGATACTTCCTTTTCAGTGCTTAATAAGGTAAACAGTTACAGGAACCTAGGCGAACTTATCTTGTGAGTGTGGGAGCAGCATAAGTCTAAATTACAGAAAATTAAGTATTGTGGGGCTCATGCATTGTTGGATGTTTGCCCCTTTATTTGTGTAAACTATACATTACAAAAGGTGCATAAGTCCCTGCCCAGGCAACTTACACTTACAACTCCTTACGTTTAGAGAGGCAGACGGGGAGGGAAGGGCCAATTACAGCAGGATGTGTTCACGCAATTGTGACTAAGACTGACCTGAACACAGATAAAGATGCACCTGTCAGGAGGGTTGGCGCAAAATATGCATTGAAGATACTTACGACATGAACCCAGCACAAATGCGTTCGATGCAGACCTGGAAGCATCTCCATATGAGTCCCGCTCATTAGTATATTTTCAGGATTCCATTTACATCTATGTTTTTGCCATAAATTGCATCTAACTCTGCATCAGGCCCTGTGTGGTGGGTTTGGTTTTGCAGATGAACCTGCACTAATTTGCAGGGACACTCTGATCCAAGCAAGGATACAGACGTAAGCCACTGCATATAATTTCACACTTAATGGCATAGTAAGATCCCTGTGATGTTTACTGATGGATAACAAGAGAATACACTGGTTGTTGCACTATAAAAGCTCTTTACTGGTATTTCTTAGGAAAACAAGCAATGCACTTTCAACACATAGAGGAGCATATATATGTAATACAAAGTCCTTTTACCTTTATTACTAATAAATCCCACAGAGATGAGGCCATGAGAAGAGGTCCGCAGGAAGGCCAGGGGTTAACAGAGTTTAATAGAGCTGTTATTCAATGCCAAGGAGTTAAGAGTTAGGTTGGTTGTCATACACAAAAAAGCAATCCGGAAGAGAGGGTTACAGGAGCTCAGGTTGAGGAAACAGATCCAATACACTGTCAGATTGATAATTCCAGGAAGCTGTTTATATAGGCCTGTGGGAACTACCCTCAAGTGTATGCAATTCATTAACAGCAGTAGATCAGTCATTAGTCATTGTCTGAATCATGTTTACATAGATGTAATGAGAAAGAAGCAGCAGGTTTGTTAATTGAGCTTGAGGCCTCACTGCTGCAACCCAGAGATCAGTGAATAGTAATCCCACATAGGTATCAGATGGTCTAAAAATCCTGCACCTGTGGCAGCAAGGTGATTGCACCATCTTGGAGAATACCCACAATCCTACGCTGACCCAGCACAAACATCACATGAGTAGTCCAACCCGAGCCATTAGATTTCTTTTACATTGAGCAAGTGCACCTAGAAATGTGATTCTTCACCTAAGTGTTACTAAAGGGTGCAAGATACACCTCATTAAAATTATAGGAAAAGCCCCTACAAATTCACCCCTCTACCCTTTTATCTTTTTTCACTACTCTCACTCTATAAATTGGAATCTAGTTTTTTTGCACTGCTGTGTCTTGTACTCCTCCTATCGTGTGGTGCAAAGTTCTGTTTCTCTGGAAACTCTCCATCTTGTTCCATAAATCTGTGCACTTTGGTGGAGATAATGGTGCAAATTGAGACACATAGCGCCTCCACAGAGGGTTTCACGTTGCACTCTGACATTCTGCGCTTCCCAAAGGGGACCCTCTATCTCCAATTTATGCACATTTTATTATATAGCTAAATTGCCTATAACTCTGAGCTTAGGCTGCGCAGTATCAGAATAAAACAATAAAAGACATCTTCACTCCTCCTACAGAACTCTGATGGCGTATTAAGTAAATTTAACTCACTCGAGGCATGAAGTCCTTATTACCACTCTCTTTTACGTGACTGGTTATTAAACTTTGGTTTTACCAGTAGTTCTCACCATGATTCAACTAGTTTACCAACGAGATTGACCATTTTGCTCAGAAAGCAGTCCTAAGTGGTGGTGCAAATATGAGGCATTAAATTGCAAGTTCAACGAATTGGCCCTGACAGGTAGCTGCTGGAGTGTGGTTCTCCCCTAAATATATCACTGGCTGCAGAGATAATACGGAGAATAAAGGTATTTTCTTGGCCTTTAGCAAGCACTCTGCAGGAATAGCAGTAATTTTTATGGCATGATGTAAGACAGCTGTACCTCACATGACTCCTGGTTACCAAAGCTACCTTGTGAGCATGTGACCAGATTGTCCTGTACCTGCCATAGATGTAGAATTTACTCCAGGACCTGTCTTACATTTAGGAGGCCAGCAATGTAAATCGCACACGGCTCTGGCCCCCTTAACGTTCTAAGGTTTGGCCGGCTCGCATGTGGAAGACAATCTCATAGATAGCGCCGTCTCCATGCAACACAATGCAACTTTGCTGACAGGCAGGAAATTCTAGTGATGGGGGAAGGCTCCTGAGGTACAATTTTTCTAAAGCACTTCACATGCTGACCTGAAAATCCTATCCTGCAGTGATGAGCCTTAAAAAGAGTGAAGCAGTTTTTCTGTAGGTGGAAATGTCAGCGCACGCTGCCATCTTAGCTGACACATTTCTATCATAATATTGTCTTCTATTCGCCTGCATACTCCACTACCTCATTTCCCCTCTACCTTATTACCACTTTCTCTCTCCCTTGTATCTAACACAGACCACAAAGGCCAACGCAAAAAGAAAAAAAAGGTAGAAAAAAAGAACCAACACCACAAAAACACCACTCGACCTTGACAAAAGGACATACTCCACTAAAAAAATCGCAAAGGCCACCACACAGAAAAGGAAAGCAAAGAAAGAAAAGGAACCCACACCAGGGGGTATATTCACTAAATTGCGGGTTTGAAAAAGTGGAGATGTTGCCTATAGCAACCAATCAGATTCTAGCTGTCATTTTGGTAGAATGTACTAAATAAATGATAACTAGAATCTGATTGGTTGCTATAGGCAACATCTCCACAGTTTAGTAAATATACCCCCAGGGAACTACCACCCTGCCAGAGCATCAACACACAAATGTAAGCCTATTAACCCTCTCATTCCCCATCTAACTTATCCATTCCCACATCTTAAGACACCCACCAAACATAATTACATACTACTGTGCCTCGGAAACTCCAACGTGCAAATATAGACAAGTGAGGTCACAAAAAAACATTTGAACTGCATGACTGTACTTCTGCACATTCACAAAGTGCTTTACTGGTTGAGTATTCTTTAAATTAGGTTAATTTAAAGTTGTTATATTTAATTTTCCATAGCATAGTAATAGTTTGGGGATACAGGTTCTCTTGTAATGAATACCTCAGCCTGAATCTTTCTCCACACTTGAATTTAAGACTTTGAATCTTTGGTGACTCACTACAGGTGATACGTGTACACACTTGTTGAAGCCAATACGGCTTTTATCACATAGCCGGTCTGGTCACACCTTCTATTATGCCCCTTCCTGTTGACAAGAGATTAAGAGCATGTCAGAGTTTGTGTATGGATTATGAGTAGTTCAGCTATGAACAACATCCTGATAATTTAGGTTATTCCGTGGAATCCACAGAACCTGCCCCCATTATGTCTGACTTCATGTACTGTGTGTTTAAAAGTAAATAATTAACGAACATTAACAAGGACATGTGTACGGTCATATGAAACTCGGTTCTTCTCTCCTGTTGATTTTAGTGAAGTTACGGCAAAATTTATTCTTTTCTGTCTTTGAGTTCCGCGTTTGATCCACTGTTGCGCACTGTGAGCCTCATTCAAGTTTGAATTTAACTTGCACTCTAGTTATGTTCGAAAAAAAAAAAGTATGGAACTTGTACCTAGTTCTGACAGTATTAAAATCCCATGTTATCTCCAGGTACGTTTCCATTTGAATCTGAGGGGTATATTTACTAAACTGCGGGTTTGAAAAAGTGGAGATGTTGCCTATAACAACCAATCAGATTCTAGCTGTCATTTTGTAGAATGCAATAAATAAATGAAAGCTAGACTCTGATTGGTTGCCATAGGAAACATCTCCACTTTTTCAAACCCGCAGATTAGTATATATATCCCTGGGTGTAAATACGCTCTACCTACACAGTACTTGTCATACGTAGACACAAAGAACTGACGGCAGTATAGTGTATGTACAATAAAAGGTCACCTCAGAACGCATGAAAACATTTTTTCTTATGAAATAAAATAACAACTGTTATCAGCATAATTATTTATATAAATATTATATTTCAAATATTAATATATATTTATCATTAATTACTTAAAGATGCTTTCATTGTGTACTGTACATACAATGCATTTTATTGTTTATATTACTTTTATACAGTTGTTCTGTGCTAACTATCGGCAAGCATACGTGTACTTTTTATACCGTGTCAGTCATCACTATCCAGCGACAATTGCACCAGCTCTAGAGTTGGTGCAAAGGATACGGATGAAAAGAAGGGCACTTACGAGAAGTCCAGGACTTGAATTGGCCGCATCTGCGTTGGGACGCCCTCACTGTACATGGCCTGTGGTAGTCCATCCCTTCCCTCCACTGTTTCGCTTCTCAAGTCTTAAGCAGCTACAAGTGTCACTTGCGTTCAGACATGAATTGCATGTGACTGCGGTCATTGGTCATTGGTCATTGGTCCATAGATTGTAAGCTTGCGAGCAGGGCCCTCTCACCTCTTTGTCTGTTTCACCCAGTTTGTTTATTAGTTTATTATGTTTGTCCCCAATTGTAAAGCGCTACGGAATATGTTGGCGCTATATAAATAAATGATGATGATGAAGATGATTGGTGCACGGTCCTTTTCTGAGCGCAAGAAATGCTACACAAATGGACGTACACTCATATCAATGATAGCTATATAACTGGTGAGTTCTGATGTCATCCCTTCAGTGTTATTATATAAACGTGTGTATTCTAAAAGATAGACCTACTGTAAATATTGACAGATTTCCATAACATGTATGAAAGCATGCATTGCCATCTGCCCTTGTGTGGTCACGGAGCACACCAGTGATTTCTAACATTGTTATAATTTACTAGGTAATACATTATAACAAATATAATGGAGCGGGAGCAATTTACTCACATTTTTTAGAAGAGTGAAAATATCTAAAATTATTTATAAAAAATCTAGGATTGTTTTCTTACATTTTTCTTCAGTTAAAGGTCTATCATTTTAAAGGGATAGAGAGTTAACGAATACATTGTTCACCAAAATAAAGAAGCATTTAAATAAATATTTAATATTTCTCCATTGTTAATGTATGTTACAAAATTCCTAATATGCCTATACCACTGGTATGGCTGTAGTCCTTCTTAAGCAGCATTCCCGGCTGCTTGTTAAATTTTAACTTTCCTGCTGCTTCCCCCTTGTGGAGAAAATAACACGTGCTGATTAGTCCTCCCGCTCACACCCATCACTGTTTTACAATGGTGACCAATAAACTTTTTCCATTGCTACACTGTAGAAACGGTTTCAGCAAGCAGATCCCAGGACTCCACTAATTGGATGCAGCAGCTAAGTGAAAACAGGATTATTGAATAAAAATTTAAAAAAATGTCATATTCCCTGGAACAGTATGGCTAATAAGAAAACTAACTTTGTATAAACTTGACAAATAAGGTCTAATATTAAAGTGGTATTAACAAAAAAAATTATTTTTTTACTGCCCAATTACATTGGAACTCTCAGGATCCCAGGTTGACACTCAAACTTCTTAGTCACAGTACAGTGTACTCAGGGTTTAAGGCCAAAATCACAGGATGACTAAGCCAGGAGTTACTTACTGAATGTTTTTACTGACACTTATTTGTGTCACCTATTCTATGTTCTACATCCTCCACTACTTACATTAGATCAAGGATGATGAGTCACATCCTGGAGGTTTTGGGGACACCCTGTAGTCTTCCCCAAGGCATGGCTCACACTGGATGACAAATGCAATATAGAGCGTACTTTTCACACAATTAGCAAACACATAAGATAATACTCATTGTTATAATATAAAAAATAATCAAGGTAGCAGTATAAAAGGTAATTTAATCTCTCCCACTGTACAGTAAAAATTGGCATTCTAATAACAGTACACACTGATAGAGCTATATCAATAAGTCCTAAGAGTTCTCTGGATCCCAGATCCTGGCCTCTCAACATTACAATCAGATCAGTGCAAACAATAAATGGCACAAAGCCAAACTTAGCCCCTGTCCAGGCCTGCCTATGTCTCCCTCCCTTCCCATAGTCGAAAGATGGGATTCTGGGGCCCTCTTGACACACAGCAGCCACAAATAACCCCAATAATAAAAGTCATGGGGCCTTTAATTGGCTCAGGTGATGTAGTGACTATGATGGGATTTTCTTATCTTGTCACCATCCCAGGTAGTGCCAGAAGGACCTGACCTCTCTGCCATGGTCAGTAATCAAAAGGACTTTGTGCATCAGGATGCTTTGACCCCTGAACAGCTTAACCAACTTCTTATTATGGACTTCACCCCAGAAGGTGGCACATCGGGTGATATCCAGAATGCTTGCTTGCCCTTATCTCCCATCAGATTAACCCCATCGTATAGACTTTACCCGGGATTCTCTAGTACCATGACAAATTACTGAGCCTTTTTGTACATGCCAGTTCTGGTTCTGGAGTTGCTGGATGGAGCACTAACGAATCTGTGGCCCATTTGGAATGATTGGAACCTTTATAATAATGTGCAGGCTGGGAACTTCCTCCTCTAAATATCCATCCAGCCACCCGAGATCCTGACAGTGTATAAGTGGATGAGGATCTAAAGGTTACAGTCCTTTTTCCTTTCTTCTGCCTGCTTGTTGGCACCTTCTCTACTGGTGCCTGGTTGACCTTACTTGATTGTCCTGCCCAGGCTCTTCTGGAGCAATCAGTGAGTTATTATTCTTCATGACCTCCTCCACAATCATCATCATCATCAGCAACATTTATTTATATAGCGCCAGCAAATTCCGTAGTGCCTTACAATTGGGAACAAACATTAATAAAACAATACTGGGTAATACATACAGACAGAGAGCTAAGAGAACTCTGCTCGCAAGCTTACACTCTGTCACATTTATGTGAAATCAGTTCCCTCCCTTTTAGGGCTGAGCCTGCTCTACTTGTCACCCACAGCCGTGGATATGGGTCGAGGTGCTGAGTTCAGCCAACCCCCACCTGCAAACTTTTTTAGCCAGCTTTCCAGTGTAGACACTACTGGTTTCAATGGTTTCTGGTTCTGGTTACACGATTGCATGTGGTGAGTACCATACCCCAATGGACAAAATAAGGGCAATAAGGCTAAGAACACAAAGAGTATTTTGCCTTGTCCACAGGGGTTCTTGCCCAGGGGCGAAAGAGGGGTGGGTCAGATTCAAATTACTTGCACCTGGGGCTCCTTTTAGCTTGGATGGCCCAATCTACAACCTCAGCTGAGCCACATTAAAAGCTGGGCAAAGTGACTTCATGGACCCATTGGTTCCTTTTGGTTTGCGCATTTAAACCTATCTTACGGTGGCTTAGTGGTTAGCACTTCTGTCTATCAGCACTGGGGTCATGAGTTCAATTCCTGACCATGGCCTTATCTGTGTAGAGTTTGTATGTTCTCCCTGTGTTTACGTTGGTTTCCTCCGGGTGCTCCGGTTTCCTCTCACAATCCAAAAACATACTAGTAGGTTAATTGGACGTTATCAAATTGACCTTAGTCTCTGTGTGTGTGTATTAGGGAATTTAGACTGTATGCTCCAAAGGGGCAGGGACTGATGTGAATGATTTCTCTGTACAGCGCTGCAGAATTAGTGGCTATATATAAATAAATAAATGATAATGTGTAGCCTGTGGAGGTGGTCCATGTAATGTGGGAGCCCCAAGGGCTGACATTAGTCTTGACAGCTCGGATCCTGCAAATTCATGACAGCCCTATCCATCACTGATCATGTCACCATTCCATTATAAGTCTCATAGTAGGATAGTCACATATCTGACTCCTTCGGATGGCTCAACAATTTCTTCTGCAGCAGCTTCAAACACAAACAGAGCTAAATGGCAGCAGTTTCTTTTTGGAACTCATCACTCCATTGCTGAGATAAACAATGCAGGACTTTCTGGAAAAGTGCCTAGGTGGAATTCCTGCTCAATTATTTGGCAGGTTTTGTTGGAATTATCTCTCCTTCTCTACCAGTAGATTGTTGGCAGGATTTCTCCATTCCACCCATTGTTCTCCTACCCTTGCTTGCCATCTTGGCTAGCAATGGTAGGAGATCATCACATCATCATCACCATTTATTTATATAGAGCCACTAACTCCGCAACGCTGTACAGAGAACTCACTCACATCATTGCTTGTCCCATTGTGGCTTACAGTCTAAATTCCCTAACATACACATACACACACACACACACAGACAGACAGACAGAGACTAGGGTCAATTTGTTAGCAGCCAATTAACCTACCAGTATGTTTTTGGAGTGTGGGAGGAAACCAGAGCACCCGGAGGAAACCCACGCAAACACAGGGAGAACATACAAACTCCTCACAGATAATGCCATGGTCGGGAATTGAACTCATGAGTGCTGTAAGGCAGAAGTGCTGACCACTAGTCACCGTGCTGCCCACTCTCAAGGTTACCCCACTCTCTGTCTCTCATGGACATTTAGTAGCATTTTTTCAATTGGTGTTCTTCTCCACCTCACTCCATTACATCTCTGTGTCAGAGGGGATGGGTCACAAAAAGTTCAGAAACTTTCCCTGGGTTCCGCTCCTGGGTTTATCAGCAAGTATATCAGTTTTGGTCTGGTTCTCTCTGTCCCTCTTGATCTAGAAGAGGGGCAATATGCCATTCATCTCTCAGTTTGTGGGCCTCTCTTTTCTCCCCACAACCTCTGGAAAGAGAAGCAATGTACAGTCCATCTCACTAGGATTAGTCACTCTCTCTGTGGTTCTCTGCAATGTTGTGGACGCAAATTAGACTTCATTGATTTCTCATGGGGCACTCTTCACCTCGCTCCCCTCTAGGGTCAGAACAGCACCACATTCCCCCATATTCACTGCTGTATAAACAGTCCACATACAGTTTTTCAGGGTTGCTCCCTGGCAACAAGCTCTCTCAGATATACTTTCGTTTCGTATACCACCTCACACACTGCTTTGTAATCCACTGTGTCATCATCCAGGGATGGATAGTTGATGGGTCATCGCCTTATAAGGAACCTTTGTGTGTGTATGGGGGTGAGTGGTATCCAAGGATGTTGCTCTGGCAGGGTTAACTGTACTGCATCCAAGTTATGTGTCCTTGAGCTCCAATCCCGTTTTGGCGTGCTCATACTTCCATATGAAGTGGAGGGTCCCACATTGGTCGCTATGCTGTAGTCAGTTTTCCACCAGTGTGTGTGTTGCAGGTGCTCTCCACACTTACACCTACCTCTCACTCTCAGATTTCACAAGCTAGCTCAGTCTCTTTTGTAGCCCTAGGATCTGTGGGTGAAAAGGGGTCCTTGCACATGTAAGTTTGAAACACAGTTCAGTTGTTGTTACAACACCAGATGAATCCCTAGAACCAGAATTAAATGGGTCTTCACCTATAGCAGGCCGACTAGCCCGTAGAGTGTAATATTCTCACAGGTACTCAGGTGTCCCCAGGACTTAAACTCACGCTAGTAGTTATCTGAATACTGATGAGCAAAATGGTAAAGAGACTGAAAATGCCACTCACCAGTATAGTAGTTTACTGGATATAGTGAGCAGGACTGTCAAGGGGGGCAGCAGACAGGGAGTACCAGTAACATAGCCAAGAGTTGAGTCAGGCAGCAGACAGGGTATATCAATAACATAACAAAGAGTCGAGGCAGGCAGCAGACAGGGAGGACTAGTAATATAGCCAAGAGTTGAGGCAGGCAGCAGACATGGAGTACCAGTAACATAGCCAAGGGTCGAGGCAGGCAGTAGACATGGAGTACCAGTAACATAGCCAAGGGTCGAGGCAGGCAGTAGACATGGAGTACCAGTAACATAGCCAAGGGTCGAGGCAGGCAGTAGACATGGAGTACCAGTAACATAGCCAAGGGTCGAGGCAGGCAGTAGACAGGGAGTACCAATAACATAGCCAAGATTTGGGGCAAGCAGCAGACAGGGAGTACCAGTAACATAGCCAAGAGCCGAGGCAGGCAGCAGACAGGGAGTAAAAGTATCATAGCCAAGAGTTGAGGCAGGCAGCAGACAGGGAGGTCCAGTAATGTAGCCAATAGTAGAGGCAGGCAGAAGACAGGAAGGTATAGTAAAGCAGTCAAGGGTCGAGACAAGTAGCAAACAAAGAGACCCAGAAACTAGGCAAAAAGGTCAGGCAACAGTAGAGCAATATGATCAATGAACAGATCAGCAGGCTTCACATACAAAACACAGATGACTGCTATCCCTAGGAGGGAGTCTAAGCACTCCCTGCCATTTACAGTACCAATGGCCAATCACAGGGCTCCAACAGAAACAAGACCCTCTACAGTGACTGGAGGCGAATATCACATGACCGCCAGAGCAGCAGGATAACCCTCAGCTGCAACACCCTCGATGAGTCCCAATCAGATTCAAAATTTATGAGTGTTTTTGAAATAGCAGTAATTCCAGGCATGGGAACTTCATGGTTCTATTAGTTTGGGGCTGGGAGTTCTCAGTAAAAATAATTGTGAATAAGACAACCGTCTTTTGCTTTTTCTCTACATGCTGTTTCTATACTGTTCAATTCTTTACCAATAACATTGTTTATTACAGTGAATACAGTTGTGAAAATAAGTTGTACAAATACTGCAGTAATGGTCTCTTACTACTTTCTACAAAAGTATTTTTAATATCTGCCTGATGTTGAGTGTTTGAAGGACCTGGTAGCCGTCTTGTAAGATTTCTGTTATATTCAGAGGAGTATTTAGAGTTATAAATGAATATCCAGATGATATTTTGCACTTACAGTAAAGTTATATGTAGTACAGAGGAAAAGGGAAATATTTCATAGCAGTCAGGAAAGCTCCCTGCCCCCACCACATCCTTTGTGACATAGCTGTGTCCCAGTCTACTTAGCTCATTGCTGTGTTATAATTAGAAGGCAACTTTTACTAACAAAATATTGTTTTTTTCACTGTACACAAGTTTCCCTGCTGTCCATTCACATCCTCATAGTTATATTATATCAGCATATTTTTATATGTAAATAAAGAACTAAAGCATAGAGCATGAAAGCCAGAAATACATTTTAAAAGTGTAACATTGGAGCCTTTTTGGAACCATAAAACTATCACCCCAACCAGGCTGTGTGATACAGTGTACCGGTAGCGGATTATCAGGGGAATTTTGAGTGGTAGCCTGTACCCAGGCCCTTCCACACAGAAACTGCAGCTCTCCCCATCTTTCTCATTACAATATATGCCCCCCTCCCTTTTTTCCCTACATGCCCCGCCTCCCTCTTCCAGGGCCACCTTAGCTACTTTATGGGCCCCCGGGCAATGCTGTGTACCGGGCCCCTAAAATATATATATCTATATATATATATATATATATATATATATATATATATAGTGTGTGTGTGTGTGTGTGTGTGTGTGTGTGTAAAAAAAATATATATCTATGTAAAAAAAAACGTGATTTTATATATATATATATATATATATATATATATAATAGTGTGTGTGTGTGTAAAAAAAAATATATATGTATGTAAAAAAAACCGTGATTATATATATAATCACTTTTTTTTTACATCTATATATATATATATATATATATATATATATATATAGAGGAGCCCCCTTAACTTACCTTAAGTCCGATCCTCTTCTTTTTTCCGCGCCGCTAAGTCTCTTCTGCCCTCTTCCGTGCTGTGGTTGCAGTGAATGCTGGGTGTGACATCACGCCCAGCATTCACTGCGAGCACAGCACGGAAGAGGGGACCAGGTAGGGAGCCGGATCACCACTGATGTGACCGCAAGGTAAGTATTTAAAAAAAAAAAATAATAATAATTTTTTTTTAGGATTCGGACAGGCCCCCCTTGCCTGCAGGGCCCCCGGGCACCTGCCCATCATGCCCAATGGAAGAGACGGCCCTGCCCTCTTCACCATGCATACCTTTCTCCCTTTGCACAATACATGCCCCCTTTTCACAATACATGCCCCCTACCTCTTTACCCTAGATGCCCCGCCTCCCTCTTCACTGTACATGCCACCTTCCCTCTGCAAAATACATTCCTCCAAATCATTTACTTTGTTCCAAGCCTATCGGTTTCCGGGTGCCACCTCACCGCAGAGAGATGCAGAGTTACGGCGGTATGACTAGGAAGCCCGGACAGGTGGAGGGGCCGCACTCCTTACAGCTATACCTCCTCATACCTCCCAACAATTTGAATTCCTAAGCAGCACAAAATAAGCCCCGCCCTGTTCTGCCCATACTCCGCCCACACTTTCCTGTTAAGCACTCCCCCCAGTTGTGAGGTATGTCACCTCTACGCCCCTGGTGGTGGAGGGAGGTTATATTAGATATCTATAAAATCTCCTGCGTTTGGCTTGGATAAATAAAAATGTTACTTAAAATGCCTAAACCATGTAGGAAAAGCACATTTCTGCATGGTTTATGGCTTAATAAATAGGTCCCTTAGAGTTCGGAGCAAAAGAAAAAAAGGAGCAAATTTGTTTCTGTACAAACAGTGTTGCAATGAACGCAATGCAAATGCATTTATTATTTTCCATACATGGAATATACTGGTTACCTGTGCGTGTAGCTCACAAATACTGGACAGCTTCATTTTTACACTGCAATTTAGAACTGAGCTGGGACACCCCCCCCCCCTCCCTCCCCCCCCCCCCCCTCCTGACTCTAAACCTGTCCGCGCTTTTATTTATATAGCGTCACCAATTCTGCCAGACAAGGATTTCTCAGTACAGGTTATGAGCCCACTCAGGGGGTTGTGTCTGCCACCTAATTGCATATCCTTTGTCAAGATATACCCCTGCTTGGCCCCAGAGCTGGATTAATGCTTTGGGAGCTTAGAACGGGGGGAGATCTCAATTGTCCAAAATTAAGGGCATTGTGTCATTATTGTGTTATTGTTACGCTCATATCCCTCTCATTCCGCCATCATACATCTCTCATTGCAGATCCCTCTGTGCCTCTCTCATTGCACCCCCTCTGTGCCTCTTTCATTACACCCCCTCTGTGCCTCTTTCATTGCACCGCCTCTGTGCCTCTTTCATTGCAGTCCCCACTGTGCTTCTCTCATTACAGCCCCCATGCCTCTCTCATTGCAGCCCCATCTGTACCTCTCTCATTGCAGCCCCCTTTGTGTCTCCTTCATTGCAGCCCTCTCTGTACCTCTCTCATTGTAGTCCCCTCCATGCCTCTCTCATTGCACCCCCCTCTGTGCCTCTTTCATTGCAGCCCCCTACTTGCCTCTCTCAGTGCAGCCCCCTTCGTGTCACTTTCATTGCAGCCCCCTATTTGCCTCTCTCAGTGCAGCCCCCTTCGTGTCTCTTTCATTGAAGGGGCCAAATTTTCTAGAATTCACTAGATAAATGATAGCTAGAATATAGCAATACCTCTATTTTTCCTTTTCTGAATCTATAGAAAATCTACCCCCCTTGGGTCTACTTTCTTCTCAATCCAGTGAGCCAATTTCAGAAGCAAGACAGACAACATGCTCACAGCATTGTGTATGAAGTGCTAGTGACAATTGAATGGGAACTAAACACTAAATTGATATGGAAAATTCATATCCCCCAACTAATAATAAGATGACTTGCAAACAATTGTTTTTAACTTCTCTGCTGCTTACTGGTAGAATTTCTTTTTTCTAAACAGTCTGTTTGTGAGCTGGAGATTTCAAAGCACTTGTACCTTTTCTCTGAACCACCTGGCACTTGTGTATATGCGTCATGTTTCAAATCTTCAAACTTCATGGAGCTGTATTTTTCCGCAGCACTTTTCAAAGAAATTGTTTTCTAATTAAATTATACTTTCAATGCAAGAAATGAATTAAGTTGCTAAGCTATTAATAGTTATGATTGTTCCAAGGCCTGTTGGGTGGCATGAGAGAAAGAAAATGTGAAGAAGGGGAGATAAGTACCATTGAATATTGTCTATGTTGCCAACTAGGCACCAATTAATTGTATGTGTAATTCCCTGTAGGCACAGGAACTGTGTCTATAATGTCCACTAGCCACTAGTGGATGAAGTCTATACACTAACCAACAGTGAATGGGGGTCTGTATTATTCATTAGATAAAAGTGAATTGGGTCAATATAACCCAGATTCCAGACGTGAATTGTGCATGTAAAGTGTATTGTCTGGTCCCTAAAACCTGCTCGTATATACCTTAGACATAGCTAGTGTGGTCTTCTTCACACACTCCCACAAAGCAAGCAGGCTCACTAGTACCAGGTTGGCACTGGGTCTTCAGTATATAGTGTTCATAACTAGGACTAGTGTTCATAACTAATTGAACAACAAGAATAGCACAGACAAAGTTGTTCTCAAGACAAAGGCCGACATATATCAATAACAATTTTAGCCCACCAGGGTGGATAATATAAGACGCTGCCATTTTCATGTGCAATATCCTTGAGTACAGCTAAAAATATGCAAATATTGCTTTTAAAATATTGAAAGCAGGTATTTTGCACTTTTGTAATTTAATCTTATTGACCATTTCAGTAGCAGGGCAGGTATAAGTGCAATGTAATTCCAGATCCTTTAAGTCCTGTAGGTTGTGAGGTGGGGCCTCCATGGCTCGGACTTGTTTTTCCAGCACGTCCCACAGATACTCGATCATATTGAGATCTGGGGTATTTGGAGGCCAAGTGACCACTTTGAACTCTTTGTCATGCTCCTCAAACCATTCCTGAAACAATTTTTGCAGTGTGGCAGGACGCATTATCTTGCAGAAAGAGGCCACTGCCATCAGGGAATACCGTTAACATGAAAGGGTGTACTTGGACTGCAACAATGTTTAGGTCGGTGGTATGTGTCAAAGTAACGTCCACATGAATGCCAGGACCCAAGTTTTCTCAGCAGAACATTGCCCAGAGCATCACACTGCCTTCGCCAGCTTACCTTCTTCCCATACTGCATCCTGGTGCCATCTCTTCCCCAGGTAAGCGATACACACGCACCCGGCCATCCACATGACTGAACAGAAAACGTGATTCATCTGTAACGAAACTCACTGTTTATGCCTCATATGGTCTCTCTGTGCCTCTCTCGGCACTTCTCTGCAGCCAGGCTCGAATCGCACTGATTGGATACTCACCTGTCACTCGTTCCAGCATCTGTCTGTTGTGTTGTGATCAGCTCTCGATGTGATCACATGATCGGGTCTCCAGGGCAGGAGTTTCGAACTGCTTCCTATTTAAACCTGCACTGACACTTGTTCGGTGTCAGTGCAACTCGTTTGCTGTGCTTCTTACTTCCAGTTCTCCTCAGCTGCTACCTAGCCGCTACCTACTCCCTCGGATCACCATGTACCAGTATCGTCTGTCTGACCAAGTCTGTGGAACATCCTTGCGTACTTCTCTGCCTAAATCATGTACCATTAATCACCTGTCTGACCAAGTCTGTGGAACTTCCTTGTGTACCTCGCTACCTGATCTCCGTGTACCAGTTCCCAGCTTATCTGACTACTCTTGACCTGATTCCCATGTACCAGTTCCTGGCGTATCTGACTACTCTTGGTCTGATTCCAGTGTACCAGTTCCTGGCATGTCTGACTACTCTTGACCTGATTCCCGTGTACCAGTTCCCAGCGTATCTGACTACTCATGGCCTGATTCCCGTGTATCAGTTCCCGGCGTATCTGACTACTCTTGGCCTGATTCCAGTGTACCAGTTCCCGGCGTGTCTGACTATTCTCTATCTGATCTCTGTGTGCCAGTACCCAGCGTGTCTGACTACTCTGGTACCTTCCTTCCGGATCTGCTGTTCTCTAGTGACTTTATCAAATATTCAGATCCAGTGTTACATACTGAGGCAATCCCGAGGGCCGGGAACTGCGGATTCCTGGCAGCTAAGCTAATCTCGCCTTGCGGCGGTTCTTGGTGAACACTGGGGAATCTGTTAGACTCCACGCCTCTGGTCTGCCTGTGCTAATCAGGATTAAATACAGGCAGTGCTTTTTCTTGTCATGAACTCACCGAAACCGAGTTGCGGCACCTTTTTTCAACAGATTTTCCAAGTTTTAAAATTAACTTATGAACATTTGATGTTTGGTCCACGTGGACTTGAATCACCCTGTCGAGCATAGCAGGTCGGCGGTAAATTCATTAAAACAATGCATGCGGGCTGCTCGTGTGTCGACTCCGTTGCATGCATAGTCCGCCCTGATTGTGATGGCACTGCTCGGCTTGTAGCACTGTTCAACTTGTGATTGGTCGTGTGGTCGCGCGCTGAGTGCTTACTGCGGGAGGCGACCGTTATGTTTCGTTACACAACTGACTTGTGTGGGTGTGTGTACAGTGATTGACTTCGTGATGTAAGTTCCGGCACCTTTTTTCTTACAAATAAAGCACTGAATACAGGTATCTGAATTGTAACATCATTAGACCGGGCTATCTTCCTCCATTGCTCCATGGTCCAGTTCTGGCGCTCACATGCCCATTGTAGGCGCCTTTGGCGGTGGACAGGGGTCAACATGGGCATTCTGACCAGTCTGCGGTTACGCAGCCCCATACGCAGCAAGCTGTGATGCACGGTGTGTTCTGACACCTTTCTATGATAGCCAGCATTAACTTTTATAGCAATTTGTGCTACAGTAGCTCTACTGTGGGAATGTACCAGGCGGAGAAGCCTTCGCTTCCAACTCGCATCAGTGATCCTCTGTTAACTCTGTTGACGGTACACCGTTTGTCCTTCCTTGGATCACTTTTGGTAGGTACTAACCACTGCAAAGAGGGAACACCCCACAAGATCTGCCGTTTTGGAGATGCTGTGACCCAGTCACCTAGCCCTCACAATTTGGCTCTTGTCAAAGTTGCTCAGATCTTTAAACGTGCCCATTTTTCCTGCTTCCAACACATCAACTTCAAGAACTGACTGTTCACTTATACTATTCTAATAAAACTCACTAACATATCCCACCACTTGTCAGGTGCCATTGTAATGAGATAATCAATGCTTTTCACTTCACTTGTCAGTGATTTTATTGTTGTGGCTAATCGGTGTATATACTGGATATCACATAACTTTTACTGCTGTTATTATTTGGTATTTTTGGTCTATCTTGCGGGCTATGAGCAATGTTATTCTGGCCTGTACACATATTTTATATGTATTGCTATGTACTTGAATTATATTACTTCTCTACTTCAAGTTTCAGGTGGCAAATATTGCTGCACTGGCTGTAATAACAAGCAGAGTCTGACAGAACGTTGTACATTATTTCTTTATCCTACCCAAAGCAGTCACTTCTTTGTGGCTATGAGTATATCATGTATATTTATTTGTATACTCAATTACATTAAATTATTTACACGTGCAGATTTACTGCTCTCAGATTCTGTGTATATATATTACAAATGACCTAATGGTGGAACAATGACTTATATAGAATCTTATGCTCAATTCCTAGTAAATACTGACTGCTGTCTTCCATCACAGCGGTTTGTAAAGTAATCAGCACCTTCACTGTCATCAGAAATTACCTGACCGCAAGGTTTTGCATTTATATTGATGTGATCATAGAATGTGATCGTGTTTATTGAAAGAAAAACGAATATCTATAACAAGAAGAATGTATGATGTTTTACGATTTAAATCATACTTCCCAACTCTCCCGGAATGTCCGGGAGACTCCCGGATTCCGGATGGGTCTCCCGGACTCCCGGGAGTGTACGGCAATCTCCCGCATCTGCCCACTTCTTAGTTAAGTGGGCAGAATTAGGTCCAAAATGCCGTGATTCTCCGGGAATCGCGGCATTTGGCCCCGCTCCCCGCTGTAAAATGATGCATAAAAATTACGTCATTACATCACAGGGGCGGGGCCAATATGATGTGATTTTCGGGTCCCCGCCCCCCACATACCCACCTCCCACCGGGCAGCTCCCAGAACCCAACTACAAGTAGTTGGTAAGTATGATTTAAATGAGTATCTAAATGACTTTACAGCTCTGTTTTTAAATAAACTGCACAATAATTATTATTATTATTATTATTATTATTAATAATAATATTTTTATTATTATTATTCACATTTTTGCATATTTCCAAAGCTTATAAAATATACACTTTATCTAAAGATATATCCACTTGTACTTAATGCTCCTTAGGTGAAGGGTTAATCCTGGCTTTCTTGTCTAACAGCTTAAACTGAAAACAGAGGACAAGAAGGAGAAAGGAAGGAATCACTAAAGGTTATTTATGAAAATGCTACTGAAAGTGCAAATGGCCTTTTGTGACCTTATCACCTACTTACCTGTTACTGTCCCCATTTTTAAAGCGATAAGTTAATTGATTTGCAGCCGAGGATAGATGCATCTGCTGGAGTGCAACATTTGCATCTTCTGGTACAAGGAGTTGGGCAGATGAGGAGTGGTCCGTGCTAATTGAGGATTAAGGGCACAATACATTTAATTTTGTGGGATAGGATTATTTAAATGAGCTGAGGAGGGTGCATTGAGGGAGGTGTTTCCTGGGTTTAGTTTTGCCTTCCTCACAAAAGGAATTGAATTCTCTGGCTGGTCACATGTGCCAAAAGCCAAACCGTGTCCCTCTACATTTAATGATGCACATTTTCCTTAACTGTGGGAGCAAGCTCACTTTATGGTTTCCTAAAACGGGGAAGTGAGTGTGCACTTTGAAATGCACTAGGACAAGTAAGCAGACTTGCACAAGTAAAGAAGCCGTGAAGGTCCAAATCTTTGGTAATTAATTAATGGAGCAGGAGATAATGCAAATAACAACTGGGGTGAGCTGGGCTCTGCAGTTTAAATTAACTTTGATCATACTAAGTGCCTGATCAGTGTTATTTCCTACTTTTAATATAAATATATTATTGGTTTTATTTTTTAGGATTAAAAAATACCCGGTGGTGGAACTACTACCGATGCAAGGGGTCCAGCAGCTATGAGCCCGGGGGTGATCACTGTCTGTGATCAATTAAAATCACAGAGAAAGTGCAGTGAAGCTGGAACAAGGGTCACTGAAATACATAGACAGTTGTGACATGGCACAAAAAAAAACTTACTTTGTATGCAGACGCCATATCACCCAGTGTTTATGTTCATTTTAGGTAGTATTTGCCTAGTTTATGGCCCTCCACTCTATGAGGTCTCGGAGCTGATGTCCAATGGATGAGAATGATGACACGATTTGCATTGAACCACATTATCAAGGAAATCATCATCATCTATTTATATAGCGCCACTAATTTCACAGCGCTGTACAGAGAACTCACATCAGTCCCTGCTCCATTAGAGCTTACAGACTAAATTCCCTGACACAGACAGAGAAGGAGACTAAGGTCAATTTTGATAGCAGCCAATTAACCTACAAGTATGTTTTTGTAGTGTAGGAGGAAACTGAAGCACCTGGAGGAAACCCACGCAAACACGGGGAGAACATACAAACTCCTCACAGATAAGGCCTTGGTCAGGAATCAAACTCATGACCCCAGTGCTGTGAGACAGAACTAAGCCATTGTGCTGCTCCTGGGATATAGCAGCATTGTCTGATTTCCCAGGAATTCTGGGAGAATAGTATGTTTTAGATCCTATGTCTGTCTCACTAGAGCAATGAAAAGAACTAGGAAGACTTCCAGGAACAAAGAGCCTCTCTACAGGGAGAGGGGATTCTCTGTAAATAGTATTATCCTTTCTCTTTTTTTAGAGGCTTTTTAACCACTGAAACTGAAATCTAATTTCTCAGACTTTTCTGGCAAGGGTGAGTCAAGTAAAAGCTACTGGTGACCACAATTCCCTATCTCTATACAGAATGCTACAGCCATAGCAGCAGGAAATGGTGGACAGTAACACAAAAATGAACATCAAAGGTGATTCACATTTTTGTTCCAACCATATGGATCCATTTGCTGTATTTAACAATCACCCTTCCCGTAATCCTTACCAAAATGATAATGATTGAAAACATCTGCATCTCAGGGTTTTAAGTCTTTGGTCGCCAATTAACAATCCGGTTCTGTTCTGCTTGCTGTTATACAAAAAATAGGTTGTTCGATACTTACAGTCGGTTAACAAATATTGTAAATATTAGATGTGTCCAAAATAAATGGTTGACAGTCATGCTTGCCTACAAAGGTGGAACCACTGTCGTTGTAGCGGGGGCAGGTGCTACAAGGCTTGCATTTGGGGGACGGTGCAGTGGGAGGCTTTAGTAGCTGAACCCCCTTCAACTATGGTAGTTCTGCCATAGAAAGTGTTGGGGGGCTGTCAGAAGGGACTGGATGGATGTTCAGGGCCCATTGTACCCATCTGAGCATGACCGGTGCCAGCACATGCACAAGGAAGCCACGCTGGGCTTATATTCTAAATACAAGCCTATGGATTAAGACTTTGAGGAGCCCGGGGCACTTAAGACGGGCGGGGGGGCTTCTATGATGTAATATGGTTATAATTTTAGACAAATGTTAAAGAAATAAATACACAGCCAATACTGTGTGCTCTACTGTTAGGTGCATGCAGCTCTGCCTTCACTAGCGGTACAGTGTGAAGCAGGACATACCTCCCAACTGTCCTTGTAGTCGGACCAAATCCTGACTAAGCGACACAGTCACCCAAATTCGGGACTGCCCCACCAGATTCAGGACAATTGGCACACTGTCCTGTGTCACGGGCACTAGGAGTTGCTTACCCGAGTTTCACCAGATGGAACTCTGCTAGAGAGGTGGGGTTATGGCACGCACCTCAAAGCAGGCAGGTGAATGATTGGAGCGACACAGCAGCAGGAGAGTAGAGATAGTCTGAGGAAGTCAGCGACTTGCAGCTATTGTTAGAGGAAAGTCAACGACTTGGAGCAGTAAACTGGAGGCTGAAGATAATGTAGACACGAGGAGTGGACGTGGATAGGTGATGGTAGGTAGAGGAGGAGTCAGTGGTCTGCGTACAGCAAGTTGTACCACTGCAGTGATGGGAAGAATAGTACTGGTGCAGGTTGGTAGCAGGGTAGTCGGTGGTCTGCATTCAGCAAGTTGTACCACCGCTATGGTGAGGAGTCTGGTCCAGGTGTAGGTAGGTAATAGGAGAGTCAGTGGTCTGCGTATAGCAAGTTGTACCACCACTGTGATAGGAGGACTTGTCCAGGTGCGGGTAGGTAGCAGGGAAGTCAGTGGTCTGCGTGCAGCAAGTTGTACCACTGCTGTGAGAAGGAATAAGGACTTGTCCAGGTGCAGGAGAGTGAAGTTGAAAGGCAAACTGTGGCTGTATGGAAACAGCGCGAGTAGAGCAATGTCTTGTGAGGCAGAGATGGAAGGCACAATGAATAGTCTGTCTGGAGTAGATGCCTTGCAGGGAGGAGAAGCTGGTCACAGCAGATATGCACAATAACGCTAAGTAGTAGCGTGAGGAGATATCGTAGCTTGAGTGAAAGCTTGTCCTAAATGAAGCAATGCAGTAACACAGTCTATATGGGTACTTGTACCCTGTGCAGCAAACAACAATGGATACAACTGGTATGCGAGCAATAGGCAATAGTCAGTAGAGCATACCCAGTTGTGTAGATCCGGAATCAGCTGAGAAGTGAAGCGTTGTAGCGGTATGGGAACCGCCGCTGAGTTGAGCAGGGAGCAGCGTGGAAGCTGAAGCACGAGTAGAGCTGGAAGCAGTTTGGAAACTGCACACACGAGTAGAGCTAGAAGCAGTTTGGAAACTGCACACAGGAGTTGAGCTGGAAGCAGTTTGGAAACTGCACACAGGAGTAGAGCTGGAAGCAGTTTGGAAACTGCACACAGGAGAAGAGCTGGAAGCAGTTTGGAAACTGCACACAGGAGTTGAGCTGGAAGCAGTTTGGAAACTGCACACAGGAGTAGAGCTGGAAGCAGTTTGGAAACTGCACACAGGAGTAGAGCTGGAAGCAGTTTGGAAACTGCACACAGGAGTAGAGCTGGAAGCAGTTTGGAAACTGCACACAGGAGTAGAGCTGGAAGCAGTTTGGAAACTGCACACAGGAGTAGAGCTGGAAGCAGTTTGGAAACTGCACACAGGAGAAGAGCTGGAAGCAGTTTGGAAACTGCACACAGGAGTAGAGCTGGAAGCAGTTTGGAAACTGCACACAGGAGTAGAGCTGGAAGCAGTTTGGAAACTGCACACAGGAGTAGAGCTGGAAGCAGTTTGGAAACTGCACACAGGAGTAGAGCTAGAAGCAGTTTGGAAACTGCACACAGGAGAAGAGCTGGAAGCAGTTTGGAAACTGCACACAGGAGTAGAGCTGGAAGCAGTTTGGAAACTGCACACAGGAGTAGAGCTGGAAGCAGTTTGGAAACTGCACACAGGAGTAGAGCTGGAAGCAGTTTGGAAACTGCACACAGGAGAAGAGCTGGAAGCAGTTTGGAAACTGCACACACCTATAGAAGTTCACTGGGAGTGAGACTTCAAGATCAGGCCCCTACCTAAGGCTGCAGGTGCCTTAAGTAGGGAGGGGTGATTGATCCATCAATCACATTAGTGGTCAGGTGTAGTTGTTAAAGGGACCTGCGCATGCCCAGTGCGACAGGATGGCGGACGGCCGCGGTTCCACACAGGTGTGAGCGGAAAAGATGGAGAACCACGTACCAGAGTGGAGGCACTCACACTCCGGTGAGTGACATCCTGCTCTTGTCACTTTCACCACTTGTGGCTGCTGGTGTTTTTAGTTGCTGCTTGTCTGGATCCTAGAATGTTGGAGGCCCTATTTGGGAAAAAAATGAGCATATGTAATTTAGAAAACTCCAACCACACCCGGAATAGCACCCACATTTTATAATGAGACCCCACTCCAGGACCATCATTAAAATAGTAAGTCACACCTGAAAAATAAACCTATATCCCTCCCTCCATACAGCTCCAGCAATAAATTAATAACATTTACATTTAATAAATATAACCATTTCCCTCAATCATCCCCGACATTAAATAATTCATATTCACATTTAATAAATAGCCATCCTTCCTAAACTGAGCCCCATATTCATTTAAGACAGTATGCACACAGATGTCTCTATAAGGTGCGCACAGATGTCTTTATAAGATGCACACAGATGTCTCTATAAGGTGCGCACAGATGTCTTTATAAGATGCGTACAGATGTCTCTATAAATGGCACACAGATGTCTCTCTAAGGTGCACATAGATGTCAACAAATGTGGAAGTATTTGTACTTAACTATGTTTTATAAGGAAAATGCCACTTTCACATTTATTAATAACTGTAAAGACAATGTTTTTAAAATAAATAAAATAACAAAATAACTCAGTCCCTTGCCCTTGTCTTCTCCCATCAATGTGCTCTTTCTGACTCCTCCAACTCTCCCTTCACACTCTCTGACCACCAACTCTCTTTCACTCTTTTCTCACCTCCTGCACTCCTCCTCACGGTCAAATCTACCCCTTCTAGACGCAAACTTGATGCTCTTGATCCTGCAATTTTCACTTCTTATCTTAAAACTTTCCTCTCCCCTCTATCCACCCATCCCTGCCCCAACCAGACGGCCTCCCTCTACAACCACACTCTCACCACTGCTCTTGACTCTGCTGCCAGCGCCAACTTCACCGCTCAAAAACCCAACCTTGACACTCCAAATTTACCTATTCCCTTCAAAAATGCACACATACCACCAAACACCACTGGAGGAAAACTTGGTCATTGGCAGACTTCCTTCAATTCAAGCTCATCCTCTCATCCTACAGTTCTGCCCTCTCCCACGCTAAACAATCATTCTTTAAGGCTCTCATCTCTTCACAGTCCTCCAATCCCTGCCACATTTTTACCACATTCAACACATTTCTTTGCCCCTCCTTTCCACCCCTCCCATCCTCCCTTACTGACACTGACTTTGACTCCTTTTTCACTTCCAAAAATTGAGGCTATCAGACACAAAATCTCCTCCTCCCATCACTATTCTACCAACCCTACCATGCTACCCTCATCTCCCTCAGACCTCCCTCCATACTCCACCTCTTGTGCTCCTTCCACCCCACTATGATTGAAGAATTCCATTCTCTTATATTATCCTCCACACTCAACCTGTCCCCTGGATTATATCCCCTTTTACCTGCTTTGCTCCCTCTCCCTCTCCCACACTCCCTGCTCCTACCTTGCTCACCAATTCAGTCTGTACCTCTCCACTGGATTCTTCCTCTCATCCTTTAAACATGCTCTTGTCTAACCCAATCTAAAAAAAAACAATCTTGACACCACCTCACAGTCTAACTACCACCCCATTTCTCTTTTCACTTCTACCTACAAAATACTTGAGCGGCTTGTCTACAACCATCTCAGCAGCTGATAACTCCATCATTGATCCTTTCCAATCTGGCTTACACCCCCTCTAAGCCACAAAAGTCACAAAATGATCTTCTGTCAGCCAAATCCATGGCCCACTTCTCCCTGTTTTGTGGTTCACCTCCTACCTCGCCATCTGCTCCTTCTCTGTTCCCCAATCCATCCTTCCCATAGGCATCTCACAGAGTTCTGTCCTTGGCCATCTGCCTTTTCTTTGTATACCTTCTCTCTGGGTGAACTTATCAGTTCCTTCGGCCTCCAGTATCACCTCTATGCCGACAACACTCAACTGTATCTCTCATCTCCTGATCTCTCCCCTTCCCTCCTCTCTCAGGTGTCCAGTTGCCTCTCCACCATCTCCTCCTGGATGTACTTATGCTTTCACAGGCTTAACATGGCCAAAAGTGAACTAATTGTCTTCCCTTCATCAAGAGACTTCTCCCCCCGACTTCTCTATCACTGTTGACAACATTACTATCTCCTCTGTTCCCCAACTCTGCTGCCTGGATGTCAGTCTTGATTCCTCTCTTTCCACACATTCAATCTCCCACCCAATTTTGTCGCTTCCAGCTCTGCAACATCACCCGTATCAGATCCTTCCTCTCCCAGGATACCACGCAAACTTTTATCCACTCACTGATCACTCATTGTCTCAACTACTGCACCCACTTACTCTGTGCCCTCTGCATCCACTCACTCTGTCCCCTCTGCATCCACTCACTCTGCCCCTTCTGCATCCACTCAATCTGCCCCCTCTGCATCCTCTCACTCTGCCCCCTCTGCATCCTCTCACTTTGCTCCCTCTGCATCATCCTCTCACTCTGCCCCCTCTGGATCATCCTCTCACTCTGCCCCCTCTGCATCATCTACACACTCTGCCCCCTCTGCATCCACACACTCTGCCCCCTCTGCATCCACACACTCTGTGCCTCTGCATCCTCTCACTCTGCCCCCTCTGCATCCTCTCACACTGCCCCCTCTGCTTACTTTCACTATGCCCCCCTCTGCATCCACTCACACTGTGCCTCTGCATCATCTCACTTTGCCCCCGCTGCATCCTCTCACTCTGCCCCCCGCTGCATCCACACACACACTGTGCCTCTGCATACTCGCACTCGGCCCCCTCTTTATCCTCTCACTCAGCCCCCTCTTCATCCTCTCACTCTGTCCCCTCTGCATCCTCCTCTCACTCTGCCCCCTCTGCATCATCCTCTCACTCTGCCCCCTCTGCATCCTCCTCTCACTCTGCCCCCTATACATCCTCCTCTCACTCTGCCCCCTATGCATCCTCCTCTCACACTACCCCCTCTGCACCTCTGCATCCTCCTCTCATTCTGCCCCCTCTGCATCCTCCTCTCACTCTGCCCCCTCTGCATCCTGGGGGCCAGGAAGAGGGGGGAAAAAAAAAAACCTTACCAATCCGGCGGCGCCCAGGACCCAGCATCCTCCTCTCTCCTGCCGCTTGTCACTGAATGTTGGGCGTGATGACATCAAGCTCGACATTCAGTGAGAATCCCTTTAGATTGTAAGCTCTAGCGAGCAAGGCCCTCTTCCCTCCTGTTCTCATTACCTA
Organism: Mixophyes fleayi; assembly: GCF_038048845.1. Lineage (NCBI taxonomy): Eukaryota > Metazoa > Chordata > Amphibia > Anura > Limnodynastidae > Mixophyes > Mixophyes fleayi. Next base: position 21,435,203 of record NC_134406.1, on the reverse strand, counting down.
TAACTTTTGCTAATCAGTTACCAGGGCCTGATTATCCAATCGGCTGACTAGGCTGCTGCCTAGGGCGCAAGACTTTTTGGGGGTGCAAAATTATGACAGGGAGAGGTATAAACTAAAACTCATTTTAAAACATAAGAGAATAGTTTTTCTGCAAAGTAAACATGCATGAAAATGTAGTAAGGTTTTAATCCTGATGAACTCCTATGGTAAAAAGCCTGACGACAATGAGTCACCCTAGAGCGGGCACTTGAGGATCAGCGAGTAGGAGAGACAAGGACGATGAGAGGCGCAGGCGTGGCAGCCCCCTCCACCTCCACCTCTTCATCTTCAGTAGTGCCCGTTCGAGCCTCCATTCTGCTATAGAGTTCTGGTTTTAATGAAAAGGAAGCCAGTGGCACATATTGCTGTGACCCTTCTAAAAAGCCAAGTAGAGCTGAGTTTTGAAAATACTGGAACATAAACATTGGTGGTGGTGGGGCAGGGTATAGGCAGCCGGATTTTAATTTAAGGACAAGTTTGTTTTTACCTAATGAGGTAGACAAGGGGGCACTACGAGCGTATTCGTCTAGGGCGACCCGAACCCTTAATCAGGCTCTGCCAGTTACAATGTGTCCTACTTGGGCTCTCTGTCCATTGAGCACCCGGAGGAAACCCACGCAAACATGGTCGGGAATTGAACTCATGACCCCAGCGCTGGGAGGCAGAAGTACTAACCACTATATTATATAATATATATATATATATATATATATATATATATATATATATATATATATATATATATAAATAATAATAATAATAATAATAATAATAATATTCTCACTTGTGTATATGACACTGCATTCCAGTATTATATTGTGTACAAATATGGTGATGAGTCTTTCAAGTCACATCTCTAGACAATCACAGGGTGTACACACTTTTACACCTGTTGCACTTCTGGTGAAAATTATACTGTTTTTGACTCAACATATACATGTAAGTATGCTTCTATTGTACTTGTGTACACCTTCTTCTGTGCACAAATGTGTTCAACTACAATTGAGCCCTTATACGAATGAAAAATAATATATATAATGCACTAGATCTTTTCGTTATGAATGAGTGAAATTTCAGCCTGAGCCGATTTACAAACAAGACAGAGATATGTGCGTTTGCACTAATCTGGATTAAACAGTCTGCTTGTTAACTGGATTAGGTCATGATGCCCAGATGACCCCATTTGAGTTCCCAGTTGGATTTGTAGCAACGACTGGAAAACGACCCGGCTGCCTGTCACTGCATCAGCCGATCAGAAGAAGCCACCGTACTGCAACATAACCACACAAATCACTGCATTCATCTAAATATTCCATTAATAGTAATAAATTAGGGCTGAGGGCTTTGGGGGGTCGCCCTGGCTGCGGGCATGGGAAGATGTGTTGCGGCGATGCAGGGTAGCAGCCCTTGATTAAATCAGATTAGCAGAGATTATGCAGATTACTTTAAAAAACAGCTAACTGCTATTGTTAGAGTGGCTTTGGGAAAGTGGACGAGGAGGCTGTGGCAGAGGAAGTTCCTACTTGAGGGAGTTCGGTTTACAGGACCACTGAACCACAAGTAAGTCCTCATGTAGGGACCCTCTGAGTACTATGACCAGTTCCAGAAAGGCTTCATCGGCATATATTGTCCCTTTTTTCCCCCATCAGAAAATGCCGGTAATCAATATAGAAGATCTAACGGAAAAGGATAAAGCAAAAATGGAAGTTGAACAATTAAAGAAAGAAGTGAAGATGGAGAGAGCGCTGGTGAGTACAATCTGATTACTGGGGGAAAGTTTTAATAAACTTTGCAAACTTTTTTTTTTTTTTCTAACTCTGATCTGCAGCGCTAGACATGTAAAGATTCCATGGAAACATTGTAACACAGACCGGGATGTGCAATTTTCCCTTTAATAATATAATTGGATATTTGAGATGTTTCTGCAGGTGACGTGTGAGATTGAGCCTCACTCCATAGAGCTGACACCTAGGAAACCTCTTCATCTTTGACATTATTTTCCTAGAAATAGAAGAAGCAAAAATAACAGTGGGGGGGGGGAAAAAAAAAATAAAAAAAAATTTACCACTGAGTTAAATAAACGATCTGAGGCTTTGTGACTTGGCGACATCTCCCCCAAGCCGCCTGTTGAAAAGCAATAACTCACTTCTTGCGAAATATAATGAGTACATTAACTTTGGTGCTCCCGGGGACCCCTGCCTGGCGGTATTTAAATTGATCATTTGAACTGGAAATCAAGCAGTGCTGGGGAAGTTATGCCGTAATTAAACAATGTTTTCCTAATCTTAGAATTGCTGCTTTTGAATCCAATCTGTTGTTGTGTTGTTTCCTCCAACGGAGCCAATTGTAAAATGTTTAGCCTACTGAAACAATTGTCAATGCAAAGTGTAACAACAACAATTGCTAATCTTTACTCAGGGGTTTAAATCAATTATGTGATAAGCATTTTATACACCACGAATTTATGTGATAAGTGCATAGAAATGAGTAAGTAGAATGCAGTAAATAATATGTCTTTTGTTGGAATTTTTTTATATTATGGTGCTAAAAGGAATATTATTGCTTAGCCTCTTGTTGTGTGGATCATTATTAATGTAATAATGGAGAATAAGACAGCCATACCATCAATCCTATTACTGTAAGCACTCAAATCTTATCCTGCTTTAGACAGATGTTCCATGGTTTAAACCAGGTCACACAGGAAAAGTAGTAAGATATACAATGTATCAGTATTTCCCAGGGTAATCTCTCATACTCTTATCCTATCTGTGCATTGATACTGTAGAGTGGAGTAGCTATTTCCACACTTAGGGGTAAATGTATCAAGCTGCAAGTTTCCAGCTGGATTGAAAAGTGGAGATGTTGCCTATAGCAACCAATCAGATTCTAGGGCTTGATTCATTAAGGATCTTAATTTGAGAAATTTCTTATTTCAGTCTCCTGGACAAAACGATGTTACAATGCAAGGGGTGCAAATTAGTATTCTGTTTTGCACATAAGTTAAATACTGACTGTTTTTTCATGTAGCACACAAATATTAACTTTAAATTTCAGTGCACAAATAAGCTATCAAGTATTTGTGTGCTACATGAAAAAACAGTCAGTATTTAACTTATGTGCAAAACAGAATACTAATTTGCACCCCTTGCATTGTAAAATGGTTTTGTCCAGGAAACTGAAATAAGAAGTTTCTCAAGTTAAGATCCTTAATGAATCAGGCCCCTAGTTATCATTTATTTAGTACATTCTACAGAATGATAGCTAGAATCTGATTGGTTGTTATAGGCAACATCTCCACTTTTTCAAACCTGCAGTTTAGTAAATATACCCCCTATGTCTGTAACTAAGATTTTTGGGGAATGGGTTTTGGATTAAAGGGATATGGGTCATGCTAAAGCTTGTTTGATGGACTTTAGGTAAGCTGTTCTGTAGTTAGCATTACTGTCTTGCAGTCTGAAAAAATAATGACAGCTTAATTGGCTTCTCCACTTTTCAAACCCACCAGAAAATCACAGCTTGATCAATTTAACCATTGGTCACATGATTTTTGGATTGATAAATTTCCTCTGGATTAAGCAAATTGAACATCAACCTGATCATCTCTATTTGTTTCCTTACCAAGGTTTCTAAAATGTGTGAAGAAATCAAGACTTATATCGAGGGGAACTCTGGAGAAGACCCCCTTGTAAAGGGCATTCCAGAAGACAAGAACCCATTTAAGGAGAAAGGAGGATGTGTCATTGCTTGAACCCCCTAGGACTGTTTTCTTCAGTCCACAAATGGTGTAGATGTCTTTCTGTCTCTCATGTTTATAGAACCCAATGCTGCACAGCGTGGAACCAACTAAAGGACTGTATTTAATTCCCAAACAACTGCACTCTGTGTTTTCCCACCCATGGACTTCCTGTTCAAAGACCCTAGGTGTAACGTTTTGTTTTATGGGTTGTACTAGATTGTTTTAATAAAAATATGTTGTCTGTAAATCAAATTACCTTTATTCCAGAATAAAAAATATAAGAAGAATGTATGGTTATGTGCGGATATATTATCACATTAGAAAACCTTTGTTGTGTCATATCAAATTGCATTCAAGTGTGATTATTTAGCTCTGTGCACTGTAGAGCCGGCCAATGCAGTTTATTGATCTACTACCCCCTCATATTCGGGTATTTGGCAGACATGGAGTACTTTCTTCCATTCAGAGGCAGAGGGGATCACAGAGAAAAAGAAAAAACACCAAATATTGAGATAAAAGTGTTCTGCAGACAACTGTCTAAACCTACCTAGCTGGTATTCACAGGCTTTATAGAGGACAAATAACAAAATAAATTGTAGTTCAATGGGCTTAAATCAATAAGGGCCATGTCATGTGAATGTACACAATGTAATTTGTAGAATTTATAGTGGTCTCACAAAGACACAAGCTTGCAGCTAACATGCTTGTCTGGAGATTCCCACATAGTCATTTTAAGTCTCTATTCACATCATTGTATCTCAGTGATGGTTGGCAACAGTCAGAGCAGTGACCACCTAAAATGGTCACCTATGAGACAACTAGTAACACCTTGGGCCTGATTCATTAAAGAACTTAAATTAAGAAGTTTCTTATTTAAGTCTCCTGGACCAAACCATGTCACAATGCAAGGGGTGAAAATTAGTATTCTGTTTTGCACATAAGTTAAATACTGACTGTTTTTTTCATGTAGCAGACAAATATCAACTTTAAATTTCAGTGTACAAATAAGCTATCAAGTATTTGAGTGCTACATGAAAATGGTCAGTATTTAACTTATGTGCAAAACAGAAAACTAATTTTCACCCCTTGCATTGTTTCATGGTTTTGTCCAGGAGACTTAAATAAGAAACTTCTTAATTTAAGTTCCTTAATGAATCAGGCCCCTTATCTTTTATTTATTATGACACTGAAATTAAGAGTACAGTGATACTATGAAAATAACCCGGTCATAGTAGATTAAATGGCTCTAAGGTAATCTTAGATTAAACGGCTCTTTAGATTCTGTAAACACATTGGGGCTAATTGAATAACAAAATATATGCTCAAAGATGCTCTAAGCCATATCCACCAAGCAGATGCTTTCCTTTACCTCTTAAAATCTACTTGAAAAATAAACACTGTTAGGAAACTTTAATAACAAGTATATAATTATACATTAACCCCTGAAAACAAGTATACCCAAATAAACAAGGATGGTATAAATATACCTAAAAAACAATAAATATCTTTATTACAATTTAATAATAACACAATGATTATGGTGTGATGTAAACTTGCAGTACAAATTATGTACTATATTGGTATTTAAAAATTACACGGTTCAAGTAAACAGTCTGCTAAATGGCAGCACAAATCTACATACATCATTCAAAATGTTTTAGCCTGAAGTATATACAATTCACATAGATATGAAAAACAGTCATCATAATTAATTATAAGGTTAATTTTACAGGAACATACATATCCCAATATTGTAAAACATCTATATACTGCACCTGATCTGTTTTATACTAGTTCACAAAATCATATAGCATAACCAAGGCTATTAGTAAATAATGGTCTATTATTCTTATTGCTGTTGAGTTTGCCACAGTGCTCCACAGTGGGGAGTGTGTGTGTGTGTGTGTGTGTGGAAGGGGGAGCATACACAGAATAGGGACACATAAGGTAGACAAAATAAATGCAGACATGAAAACAATGAGTAGAGGGGGCCATGCACATTATAGAGCTTACATTGCAATTGGAAGAGGGCTTGATTGAGACAAGAGGAACGAGTGTGGCTGAGAGTGGAGATGTGAGCATGCATTAGCTTGGTAGTATAGGTGGGAGTAGGGTATTCTCTAATAAAGAGATGAGTCTGATTGAGCATGGTAAGGAATTCCATAAGTGGGGAGCAGCGCGGGAGAAGTCTTGTAGGTGGCAGTGAGAGGTGGTTACCAGAGAAGAGACAAGGCGCAGGTCAGAGGTAGATCTAAGAGGCTATTATTAAATGCAAGATTAAATATCAAGTTAGCTGGACAAATCACTAACTAGAGCTCACATAATGACTCAAATAGAAGGGGAGGCTTCTAAAACCTGATTGGCTGCTATAAATTACAGCACCGTATTAATAAGATAACCCTTTGAGTTATTTCTCTTATGTTTTCTATATGGTAGCAAAAAATAGGGTCATCTTATACCGGCCACACAAACCCAGATCTGGGGGTAAATGTATCAAGCTGATAGTTTTCCGGCGGGTTTGAAAAGTGGAGATGTTGCCTATAGTAACCAATCAGATTCTAGCTGTCGTTTTGTAGAAAGTACTAAATAAATGATAGCTAGAATCTGATTGGTTTTTCAAACCTGCCAGAAAACTCTCAGCTTGATACATTTACCCCCTGGACTTATAGTGGAACATACGAATATGCCTTCAAATTGGTTGTACATATGAATGGACAATTGGACAGATTTGTTTGATAGGTAATTGAACCAAACAAACAGATCTCGCAGCACAATTGATCACTGACCACAAACGGACACTGATAAAACCACAATATGAACAATACAAACATCAACGATGATACGATTTTTGTCCTGGATAGTAATTACCCTGGGACCACACTTGGCAATACTGGGACCATTTACTGAAATGTGTCGAAAGTTTTACATATAACTCTCTGTAACCATTAGTTCCCTTCAAGACTTTAAAGCCACATGTGAGTACACAGGAAATAATCATCCTACGTATAATACGTAGAGAACTAATGTTCTATTTCCCATAATGCAGTGTTTCTGCTCTCTTTACAGCGTGTATGTGAAAACTTTCTGAAACTTTCATTTTTTGACTCATGCTGCCCACAAACCAATTTTCCCCAGATGAATGACCACCTCCTTGTATTTACAGGGCACTTTGGAATCTGTCTATTTTCTTTCCTCACTACCACATAGGACATTTCCCGTGACCTTCTGACCTGTGATAATGGACAACGGCATCTGCGCTGTGCGTAGAATCTTCAGGGCTCATAGATGCCCTTAAAGTCTCAAAGATTTGTCTGTCCCCAATTTAATGCTAATCAACTGCACAGTAAATGCTTCTTCAGGTACGGTTCTCACTATGTAGACCTTTTCTTTGACACTATAAGTTAAATTTATTCAAGGGCAATATTTAAAATACAAAAAAATACACTATAACCAAACAGATCCGATTTTAAATTTTTTGCAACTCCCGAATGTAAACCCAATTCCCCCTCTAGATGCGCTAAATGAACTAGTTCTGGTAGTTAGTATAAAAATCAGATCCCCATCCTGGAGCCTAGTGTACAAAATTCTATTACTGGCACCATCATTGAATTTTAGTCCACCAAAGCTCGATTAGACAGTACCATGGATGGTATGGTTAAAAGAACTGTAACACCAAAACATTATCTTTGCTTACTGGTACTTAGCACAGGGGAATGTCATGCTAAACGTAGTTTTATGTTATCCTTTGTGCAGGCTACAGTGGGCTATATCTGTCACCTCTTGTCTGCTGCCGGGACAGTTTTCGCCCTTTATGGACCTGACCACAGCCTCACGGACATCATCATAACCTACCCCAATGAAGACACACTTATCTCTAGGGGTATATTTACTAAACTGCGGGTTTGAAAAAGTGGAGATGTTGCCTATAGCAACCAATCAGATTCTAGCTGTCATTTTGTAGAGTGCACTAAATAAATGAGAGCTAGGATCTGATTGGTTGCTATAGGTAACAACTCCACTTTTTTCAAACCCGTAGTTTAGTAAATCTAGCCCCTAGTCCCTATGTCAGGCCCACGGGTTATTGTATTGTGAGAAAATAATCACACCTCAAAAAGAAGACAGAGGAGCTCTCTGATGGGAAAGAGGAAAGAACCCCGTCTGGGTTGGTAAAATTTTGGGCTGTTCTGCACAGCCGAGGGTCAGGTACAGGATGCTCCCCAGCCATTCTGATTGTGCTTTATCATAAACACGATCGACACCGCCAGGGAGCATCCTCTGCTTGTCTCTCAGCTGCTGCACAGTTATTGGGTATGCTGTCATACCCATCAATGACTCTTATCATGCTGATTGGTGGATGATGCTGGACATTCACCAATCAGAGTGTTAGGAGTTCCCTATACACTGATTGGCGAATGGCTGGATCTATACACCTATCAGAGTGCTGGGGCTGACGATATGACACAGTGTGACTTGATCTCCAGGACCTGCACAGGATGATGAAATGATGATGATGACCAGAGGAGAGATAAGAGGAGCACAGTATCTCCCAGAGAAGATCTCTAAAAAGTAAGCAGCAATGATAACAAGTAAATGAAAGAAACCAGTTACCAATAATGGCACAAATATATCTGACACAGAACTCTGCACTGATCCTCTCCTTATTCCTCCACACTGTAGACACATTTATAATATCACAGTAACTGGACAGCTATGGTTATCAGTTTAGGTGGGGGAAACGATGTTATTAAACTTTGATAAAGTCTATTTTAAAAGTTGGCTGTCACCCGACAGATATAAATGTATGTGAAAGGATGACCCTATCGTACTGCGAGCTCTAACATGTCTCCATTTAGTAGCAACATCGCCCGCCCATTGTGGCTAAGACATTGAAAACTGCAATCAGCGAATATAACCTTGCCACCCAATGTCTCAGTGGGATTATATAACTATGCTTCCTTAATGCATTTTAATATTAAATTCATTAAACACTCAAAATGCAACTTAGAAGACTTTTCAAGTGTGTCCAAAGTAATTGCGCAGGTTATAAAGTGCCCTCGTCTGTGATTTTGGCATCTAAAGTCTCACACAAGGCACCCCATCATTATTAATCAGTACAGGCAGCTCTGCTTACCTAAGTCTGGCCAGAGACAGATGACTTCACCGGAGGATTTTTGTATAAGTCAAGATTTGCACAAAACTTAAGGTTTTCTTTAGCTTTTCTATCAGTATTTTGCCTGTGGCATATGCCCTTGGCTTGTTTCGTGGGCATGCGCGGCACAAATTTGAAGATTTTACGCTATATGAATGGGTGCAGGTGTCTACACATGGACCCCTGTGAGGTTTCATGCTGACACCTGTGGTGTGAACTGCACAACTATTTATGCTACTCAATTAAAGAGCTGGGGCCTGATTCATTAAGAATCTTAACTTGAGAAACTTCTTATTTCAGTCTCCTGGACAAAACCATGTTACAATGCAAGGGGTGCAAATTAGTATTCTGTTTTGCACATAAGTTAAATACTGACTGTTTTTTCATGTAGCCCACAAATATCAACTTTAAATTTCAGTGTACAAATAAGCTATCAAGTATTTGTGTGCTACATGAAAAAACAGGCAGTATTTAACTTATGTGCAAAACAGAATACTAATTTGCACCCCTTGTATTGTAACATGGTTTTGTCCAGGAGACTGAAATAAGAAGTTTCTCAAGTTAAGATCCTTAATGAATCAGGCCCCTGGTGGGGGCACAGCAAACATAGAGGAATGCATATGCAGGGCTCTTAGAATAGGGATAGTCTGCAGGAAAGTCCTAAATATGCTGTGCTAGAGACGTAGCATAGTGGTTATATTTTCAAAACAGACTCCTCAATTGTCAGCGAGTTTCTTTTTTGACCGCGTTAAGGCATTTTAACGCTGTTTTTTTTTCCCATGAAACGGTCCTTTCGCGCTCCAGTAGAAGGTCTATTGAAAGTATAGGGTGTGCGAGAGGCAGCTGCGTTAAAAGCTATTCAATTGTTTTTTAACGCTGCGCGTTAAACAGGAAAATATGCTGTTTTATCTCGCACCTATTTGGGGTGTGTTAAAAATAAAAAACCTCTGAAAAGTATTTGAATTCATGTAATAATCTGGAAAAAAGTTAAACTTATGTTTATCACGAATGCCTAACATGTGTAAGTTGATTTTCTTGTGAAAATTAATGAAATAAAATAAACATAAAATAAAATATAATAAATAAAATCATTAATTATATTTATGTATGTTTTTGCTACAAATATAAATGTAGTAATGTGTTTTCACATGGTATAGATGATTGTATGGTAAAAAATAGTTCAATTAAAACATATGCTAAAGAAAGTACTGTAATGAAGATATTAGCAATGTGTAATGCAATCCAATGTATGGAAATGTATGCATAACCTTTTTTTTTGTGTTATACGTGACCGCGTTAAAACTCCCATTCACTCCCCTAAAAACTCGCAAACACAATGACTAACGTGCGGGGGCAGCGTTCCCTCTTTTTCAATTGAATTGCAGGAGTTTTCCCGCTGCGCTAACTAAAAATGGACGTTATTGGCGTTAAAATCCCGCGGGAGATTTTTTTTTTTTCATGCTGCGGGGAAAAAAAAACAAACTCGCTGACAATTGAATACCCCCCCCCCCCCCCAAGGTGAATTTTGTCCTTTGATTGTTTTAAAATGTAGCAATTACCAGAGAGCTATGATAGATTTTAGTAAAATAAGTTGATCAAAAAAAGCAATTTACCCATATCTCTGGGTGTCCTTAAGCTGAGAATACATGCAGCAGTATCAGCCAAATAGACAAATATTGCCATGTGTGCCCCCAATAAAAACCAGATAATAATCAAATCAAATTTGATTGGGTAATTTCTGAGTATGTTAATTAATGTGACCGGAAGTTGACCTCAGGCGGCTTATGTATATGGTCAGCTTCCAACAGCACTAACAGAACCAATGTGGTCCAAAAGCGTCCAGTTGCTCCCCCCAAGCGATGAATGCCAGATCTCATCCAATCTGGCCACCCACGTGTGGAGCCAAATCCTAAATCTTGGGTCTAGACCAAGAGGCATGATTGGCAGCTCCGTGTCCAGCATAACACATATACATACATTTAAAACCTCAGAAAGAAATGTTTGTCATTGCTTTTTCATTCCAAACCCTTTACAATTTATAATTTCAGAGACCATTTTTTTTTTTTAATACTGGCTTAACTGCTGAATCTGTCTCCTCCTTCACTGCACATCCACTCAGTGGCGGATCCAGGGGGGGGGCCCTAGCAGGGGCTTGCTGCCGGCGGCTGCACACTGTGCAGGTCCGTTCAGCAGTTACAGTGTGCTGCCCGGTTGCTCTGATTGTGTTTTAAACACAATCAGAGCAGCGGGGCAGCACACTGTCACTGCCGAGCGGACCTGCACATACTGTGCAGCCGCCGGCAGCCTTAGAAATTAGAAAGGGGGCGTGGCCTAATTCACCCGGGGTATAGCAAAAGCCTGCATCCACTGGCACCAGAGGAACTGTCTGCAAATAATCAGGCAGTCAGATTAAATAAGTAACAAGTCAAATGTAATAAATGACTAGTATAATAGAGGTTATATATGACGGTCCACTTAATTGGTACCTGTTAATTTATTGTGATAGGTGCATTTTAATCAAATATACTTAAAGGGGGATGTCCAGTTGAAAACAAAAAATTGCAACACTTCCCGATTTATTAAACCAAACCATTTCTAATTTGCAATAATTCTTTAAAAAATATTCTTATGCCAACAGTCCTCTCTGCAGTCCGCCAGTTTCAGCTTTCTTCTCCCATAGTAACCAATATCGATGGAAGAATAATAGGCATCGCCATATGCTTCCCAGCTATGGGTACATACCCCATGGTACTACTTATATGGAGTTTTACATTTAATGTTTGTAAAACTAAAATAAACAATACAAGAGCAAAGTAAGGATATTTTTTATTTTTATCTATAGTATAATAGAAAATATTTTTGGTAGTTAAATTATGTATTGGCCATTTTTAAAGCCGAACGTTCCTTTACCCGTGTTGTACAGTTAGAATAATTAAATGGGAAACACATTATGAAGCACATTCAAGGCACATTGATGCAAGAGTCAGGGCTATTGAACATTCACATTAAGGAAGTCTGGATTGTAACCCTCATCCTTAGCAATCTTTTTGAGGTAACATCTGGAGCTTGTTGCCTAGGGAGTAAACACCCCTTTCTGTGCATCCTGCTGACCCGTTCCACCATAAACCACGACCTCTGTGGTTTCCTGAGGAGGGAAAAAAAGACAGGATCAGATTATTCTGTCTTGTATGATATGCATTGAGGAATCCATGATACTACCATAAATAAGACTAATCCTGAACAACATGTTCCTATTCAATAGCCCTGATCTCATAAATACTAACACAGGGAATCAGGGCCGCCATCAGAAATCGTGGTGCCCAGTACAATGAAGCAGGCAGGGCCCCCCCCCCCCTCCCCGATGACCTACACCCACCATGACCCCGCCTGATGACCCCCCTCCCATGAACCAGGACCATCTTTCCTACTGGGCACTATGGGCAGGTGCCTGGGGGCCCAGGGGGAAAGGGGGCCCAAGGCAATGAAAAAAAAAATCCTGTAGAAAAAAAACCCCAAAAAATAAAAATTACCTTTTGTGGTCACGATCCAGCTCCCTCCCTGGTCCTCTCTTCCATACACACATATAATCACTTTTTTTTTTACATAAAGTATATATTATATATAGACTATATACTAATTTAGTATATATATGATATATGTATGTGTGTATGTATATGTATATATATATATATATATATATATATATATATATATATATATATATATATATATATATATATTAGTATTAGGGGAGAGGGAGGGAGAGAGATACTTCTGACCTTAACTGTTCCACTGCTGAAGCGTCTTAGCTGCTGCCTTCAGTCTCTCTGTCACAGTGACAGCCAGGCTGAAGATAGCGGGCCCCCTGATCAGGGCCATCTTAACAATATTATGGGCCCCCGGGCAAAGCAGTGCACCGGGGCCCCTACATGTATGTATATATATATATAGAGAGAGAGAGAGAGAGAGAGAGAGAGAGAGAAATAGATATAGATGTATAGAGATACAGATATAGATATATAGAGATAGATAGATGTACTTGCTCAGTGACCCTTGAAGGGTTTTTTTGCAGGTTTTTTCTTTTGCAGGATTATTTATTCTAATTAAGAGCCATGCCTATGGGGCCCCCTTGCCAGTGGGGCCCCCGGGCACCTGCCCATCGTGCCCAATGGAAAAGATGGCCCTGCCCCTGATGTGCCCCTGTACCCCCCCCCCAGGGAATATGTACTATCCATGCAGGGACTTGTAGTTTTGCAAACGCTGCTTATCCCTGTTATATATGATACACTCACAATAATATTATGAATAGAGTCACAGATTGTTACAAACAACACTGTCTATAACACGTTTCAATTCTATATATCATCTCCTATCTATTCTATAGCTATCTAAAAAACCCATATCTATCTCTATCCTATGGTAAGCAAAATAATAGATAACTTACAGTGCTGCAATTGTTACAGCTGACTGAGCCACTGCCAAGACCAGCAGCCATGTGCTGAAACAATGCTATATAAACTATACATCAACCTTCCCTGGACCAGCCGATGACGTCACTCTGTCATGTGACCACAGTAGTCTGTCATCGGATATTGTCCAGGAAGAGGAGAGCACGACTGAAGTTTGCAACCTTGTTTACTTGGCAGAGTGAGTGCAGACAACCTCTAACGTGACTATTATACCATTCTGCATTACCCCCCTGCTTACATAGCAGTGATATAACCTGTGTAGTTTGTATTTACTAGTACTCTGTGAGAGCAATGCTGCATATACATTATCTGGTTACATTGTGTCCTTGTCACATCGCAGGTCATAGTCCTGAGGACGGATCACTGTAGCTATGGCTCATAGACTGGGCTCTCTACATATTCTCAGAAGCAGGCCCGGATCTCTATGCAGGCTCTTGTCCCTATCAGCCTCTGCTAGACACTCAGCCCCCCAGGCTGCCAGTGCCCTGTACACCCCGGAGCACAATGCAATCAGGGAGTCATTAAGAAAGGTACATTATATGCACTATGTTACAGGTCTGACTAAATGCAACTGCAGTGGGATGTACTTGGATCATGTATTTAATTTTACAAATAATTCAATCAATGCTAGCAGCTGGTAATTAGTCTGAATCATGAGTATTTTATTAGTACATAGTAAATGCATGTTTACAGTGAATAACTGATAATAATTGTGGACATGACTACATGCACATTACTTTAACTCCTTGAAAAGGTGATTGCAAATCTTGGGCTAAGGCATATCAGTAACTAGTAAATGTAATATCATCTGAGCAAGAAATATTCGGTTTTTTAAGTTGATAAAGCACTGACATATGGTAAAGAAGACTCGGAGTTATCTTTTTTACACACACTATGGGCCTGATTTATCTTCAGACGTAAGTCCCGTTTCATGCCGTATTTTGAGTGAAATTGGTCTGCTCATGCGCCAGAAACGGACCTTACACCAGTGAACGCAATTGCATCCAATTCATGACCGCATGCAAATGTCACTTCGACAGTCTACAACTTGAGGGGCGAAACGAGTGTGAGAGGGTGGACGTACGTAGACAATGTACTGTAAGGGCGTGCTGTGTCGAGAACACACACATTTGTCCGATTCAATCTCTTGGCATCTCTTAGTTACATGTGTTTTAGCTGTTTAATTTCCACCAGCTACAGGACAGGTGTAAGTGCTGACTGATAGTGATGATTGACACGTATAAGTGCCACAATATATGTTTGCAAGATAAACTGTAATAATGCATTTTATGTACAGTAGGCATTAAGAACATCTCGATTTAGGTATTTCATGTAAAAGAAAAATTTAAAAACTAATTTTTTCTTTACATATGTTTTTTTTATTGATTATAGAATTAATGGCTTTACATTTCTTTTATAAAATCTTTTTTTTTTTTGCATGTGTTCTGGTGGGACGTTTTATTGCACATGTGCGTGTACTGCAGTCTGTTGTGTCTGTTTGCATACAGCAAGTACCATATATATCCAGAGTGTACTTATACCCAGATTCAAATGGAAACGTTTCTGAGATCCACTTGTACTTGGATACGGACGTGCATGTAACGTGCGGTTTTATTAAGTGCAAGTTGTGTTCCAAGATGTACCAGGCCCTACAATCGTTAGTTCTGTGTCTCCGTTAATTACCAAGTACCATTGCTTTAGTGATTAAATACCTCAATTAAAAGCCATTGTTTTAATCGTTTGTATGACATTAACCTGAGATTCATTTAGTAACGGCAGAATATTCCTAAACACCATGCATTCAGTTATGCAAAAATGCACTTATGTGTCCAGGCGCATAAATAAATCACCTGACGACCAGTTTCAAAAATGGGGGGTAAAGCTCTGCACAAATATTTGTTTATTGTGAGCCCAGATGGAAATGGGAATGGTGGAAACAATGTGTTTAGGAATCTTGCATTCAGCAAGGAACTTCTTATTCTCAAAATTAGCAGGAGCTATTCACCCTGCCAGGATTACCAGTATGAATACCATGGAGATTAGTTGAGAAACACAGTCTTTATTTAAACACGGATCACACAGGTATAACTAAAATGCAGTCAATGGTAAAACAACATACAAAAGGTGGAGAGAAGGCACAGAACAGCGGTATAACCAGGTTTAGCTTGGAAACTGGAGACACTGTATACCGGATAGAAAGGGTAAACTGCAGACACTGATATCAGAATATACCAGGTTTAGCTGTGAAGCTGGAGATGCTTGATACCAAGCACAATAATATGACTGCAGGCACAGGATAGCAGGATTACCAGGTTAAGTAGAGGAGTTGGAGAGCAGGCACAATAGGATGACTGCAGGCAGTCACAGGAAACCAGGATTGACAGGTTTAGCAGAGGACCTGGAGACCAGGCACAATAGTATGATTGCAGGCACAGGAAACCAGGATTACCAAGGCTAGCAGAGGAGCTAAGAACACATGATGATTCATGGGAGAATCAGACAGAAGGAAGGTCAGGCAAGCCTGGGTCAGAAGCTGGAAAAATCCACAACAATGCCAGGGGGTAGAAAGGGGCAAGGTCAAATAAAGCCGGGTTCTGGGTCACAAGAAACCGGACAATGGAACAAGCAGAAGTCAGATACTAGGGAAGAACAGGACCAGATCACAGGAGTTTCTCAGAGACCAGCAGCAGAGACAAATGATGAACTGGCACAGTTTTGCTGGAACAGGCAGTCTTACAAATGCCAGTTACAGATAATTAGGATCCAAGTCCAATGATGAGATGTTAACCTATTGCAGGAAGGATCTGAAGTAGGCAAAACAGAATCCACAGAGAAGATGCTGTACAGCAGCCGGGGGCAGTTCATGAACCCCCCAAAGTTACTTCTATCTAGACACACTTATCGACCCGTCCGTAATGTTTTATATTTGCAAAGATAGATGTATGATATCACAAAATAACTATGTCATGCAAGTGCGTTTTTTTGCACTTTGAGGTTTTTATCAAACCTTCTAAAAAGGAAAAGTGGAGGTGTTGTCCATAGCAACCAATTAAATTCTAGCTATTATTTTCTAGAATGATAAATGATAGCTAGAATCTGATTGGTTGCTATGGGCAACACCTCCACTTTTTCTTTTTAGAAGATCTACCATTCTATTTATTCTGATCATGGCAGAAATGTGGCAATATTTTATTGGCCAATCCGACAGTGATTAACTGAGGGATTGAACCTCTGTCTGTGTAGTGTTAATGTAAACATCTGTTAAGAGTGTAATGTGCCCCCACTTCAGCTGCAGCTTTGAAGTCTCCGTAAGTGATTTGAAGACATTTCTTGCCATTCTTATCACTGTCGTTGGCATATCCTGAGTTCTGCTGCAGAGGAAACGGACAGGATAACTCTCTTCCACACGTGTACAGAACAGCTTGTCGCAGCACTTTCTTGTTAAAAAAAAACCAGATGCAATATTTAGCTGACAAAATATAATGAAGTTGTAGTTTGCAAAAAACTTTAAACAATAGGCACGGTCAGGTTTGAAAATGCTTACATTTCTGCCTGTGTTCTAATTTATCCATGTATGATTGTGTGGGCTCATCAGGAGATGAACAAACAGGCACAAAGTAAATATTAAAATTGTCTCTCATCATCATCATCATCATCATTTATTTATATAGCGCCACTAATTCCGCAGCGCTGTACAGAGAACTCACTCACATCAGTCTCTGCCCCATTGGAGCTTACAGTCTAAATTCCCTAATATAGACACACACTCACACACAGACAGACAGAGACTAGGGTCAATTTTAATAGCAGCCAATTAACCTACCAGTATGTTTTTGTTTTTTTTTGTTTGGTGTGTGAGAGGAAACCGGAGCACTTGGAGGAAACACACGGAGAACATACAAACTCCACACAGATAAGGCCATGGTCAGGAATCAAACTCATGACCCCAGTGCTGTAAGGCAGAAGTGCTAACCACTGAGCCACTGTGCTGTTCTCATTTGGAACATATTATAGGGCGTTTGGCAGCCTTTTAGAAATTTAAGTCTCACCATTGTACGAACCAGAGCTGTCCAATTGGATGTTGACAGACCTACGGCCCTCCCAGGCATTGTCTTTGTCCCCTACCTGCTCTGGAAACCGCCATGGACTCTTTTGTCAGTAGAGAATGGAAAATGTAGCACAATTCCCAAGCAGTGTGTCAGAACATATACGTCTGTCACAGCGAATGGCTTTATATGACACAGGAATTCAGGGATAACAGGAATAAAAAATGTGTATATATAGGTCTTAGTTTACATATGGACTATATTGAATTGGTAATTATGTAAATTAGCTCCAATATGATTTGGTTAAAAAAACCAAAAACATTTATTCATCAGTCTTTTTTTTTATTTATTTTTTTTAAAACAAGTCCCATGAGTACTTGTATCAACCAGGGTCATCTTTTTCATTGGGCACGATGGGCAGGTGCCCGGGGGGGCCCACGGGCAAGGGGGCCCCATAGGCAGGGCTCTTAATTAGAATAAATAATCCTGCAAAAGAAAAAAACCTGCAAAAAAAACTTCAAGGGTCACTGAGCAAGTACATCTATCTATATCTCTATCTATCTATATCTATATATGTATCTCTATACATATATATATATATATATATATATATATATATATATATATATATATATATATGTAGGGGCCCCGGTGCACTGCTTTGGCCGGGGGGGTGGTGTGCTTCTAGTGGCTCCCACCCCCCTGAAACCATCTGAGGTCTCCTCTTTCGGGGGGAAGCATAAGTACCAAGGGGGAAGCTTCGGCGGAACCCTTAGTTAAAGGGACCCCACTAGCCTTGCGGCGAAGGGGGTCTGGAGACCCTTGCCCCCTAAGGGTCCTTATGAATCCGGGGGTCGGGGATAGAGGGACCCTTCCTCTTTGGAGGAGGGTCTGAATGGTACGTAAGAGCAAGTTTTTTCAGTTACTCACTTATTTTTACGAGCACTAGGGTGAAAGCACCATTTTAGGCTTTTCAAAAAAGCTGTTTATTATAAGGGTATTAGAATTTATTTTTGCACCCTGTGTAAAAGCTGAACTTCATAGTCTTCTGTGTGATATTGAAGGATACATGAATTTTGGCTTATATTAATCTTGGGTGATGCATGCATTTACTGCAGCTTTAACTGCTGTTACAATAATGGGCCTAAGTCATTAAGGAGAGCAAAGCATAAAAAGGATTATGCTTGCACCTGGGCAAAACCATGTTACATTGGAGGTGGAAGTAAATTTAAAATTTGTAGACAGATTCATAGTTGGGACAGGGCATGTCCTAGATCAACTTTAAAGTTCGGTGTAAAAATAAAGTTAGCAAGTATTTGTGTGCTAGATAAAAAACAGCCAGTATTTAACTTATGTGCAAAATAATAACTAATCTTCACCCCTTTCAGTGTAACATGGTTTATCCAGGAGCAAACTTACTCCTTTTTTTTTTTTTTTGCTTTGCTCTCCTTAATAACTCAGGTCCATTGTGTCTATTAATGGGATCAATGCTCCCTATCCCTACACTTTTCTGAATCCTTGATTGACCTGAAACAAAACTTGGCCAGTTTGGTGAATGAAGAGATGAGGGATACAGCCTAATACCTGCCAGTGTGCAAATATCTTCAGGTGATCTCTTTAAAAGATAAGGTACAAGACTTTCAGAGTCACCAGACAATAATCGTTTTAGTACAGTAATTAGTATTAGGAAGTTGCATTAGCATTGTGGTGCTGTTTGCATCAACATGCTTTATGAATTTGTAATTCACTACATCAATCTTGCTTCCTCTAAGACGTTTCATTTTTCTATTGTCATAGACAGGATGTGTTTTAAAAATAATAAAAAAAAATAAAAAAGCCTTGTTTGTATGTTTGTAGCTGGAGCTCTTTGTTTCCAAATGGATTTTATGTAATTTCCCTCCTTATTTTTTTTAAAACAGACCACCCTTCCGCTATGGCATTTCAGTGCTTCGAAAATGATTTAAAAATGCAGGTTGTGGTGGAAAAATAACAATGCTCTCAAATTACATTTACATTTTATAGCTGAGCCCCAATGGTTTCTAATTCTGTAGTTAAGATTCAGAAGACAGCGTGTTCTGTTCTTTTCCTGCTCATAAAGCTGCTCTACCACCGAGAGCCTGAGCCGTTATTCAGAACTGGCAAATTCATTTTCTTAACCAACATTAACTGGTAGCGAGAGACCAATTACAAGCCGCACTCTCTTGATTGTGTCTTGTGATTGGTTCTCTCGCTCAGACCCCTGGTTTCAGCCGAGGCTGGCGGGGGCAAACGCAGGATTTGCAGAAGGGGGTTTCCACACCACGCCACCAGTGGGCGTGACCAGCATGCATGGGGGCGTGGCTATAATTTTAGAGAATGCTTGGCTCCAACTCTCTCTATGCCCATAATATACATGGGCAATGCTGCGTGCACTACTGTTAGGTGCATTCAGCTCTCTCTTTTGAAGCAGAGCCGTGTGAAGCGGGGGCAGGGTGCAGCTACCTCAATTATACAGTGCCCCAGGCTTGGAGGGGCGTTTCCAGGCACTAGCACCCCTCCCTTGGTTTGCCTATGGCTGGACAGAAAGAGAGGGAAACTGCTGCATGTAGCCAGGGGTCCAGCTTGAGCCACCCTAAAATATTTTCCTGGATGGTAGTGTAGGTTTAATGCATGTTAATTTACTTTAACGGAATGTATAGAACATGCAAGAAAAGTAGATGAAAATAATTTTGCTGTGCTTTATTGATGTTTTATACAATAAAAGCAAAAACAATTTAGAACCAAAATAAAAAATACACTTAAAATGCGTTAAAAAGTGTCAAACTTTTTAATGCAAGTTTTCTTTTTCATGTCTTTCATGCACTTTCCCTCAAAAATTAAATGGGTGCATGCAAGCATAGCCTAAAATAGAGATCCAATATAGATTATGCATATCGATCTTTGTGGCATTGTTAACCGACAGTAAGTGTTAAAAACATAGACTCCCAGTTTACAATGCAGGCTCCACGGGATGACCCCCACTACTAGTTAATATGCATGTTGTGTAAGTGATAATAGCTGTAAGCACAATATTAGTCGGTTTTCTCTAGAATGGTGTGTGTTATTTGCTGTACAGTGGAATTAGTCTGTACTGTTACTGCCACATTTAGGAAATCCGCATTACAGGTACACTTTAAATGGTGTAGCTGACGGGTTGCTTTCGCTAACTATAATAAGACAAGGCAACTTCTGAACAGAACATCTCGGTGATACCAAACGGTAGTCGCCTGAAAATGTCGCAATTTGAGTGCAGTTTCTTTTGACAAAATTTCAGCATTTCATAAACAATCTAATGGAAGATGGAAGTAAATAAGTTTAATAAATATGTTAAATAAACAGAAAATATTTTTTTTTTTATCCCAAAATATATAATACTAAAATAGATTGTGAGCTGAGAGTCCTGGGGGACGCACTACTGCAGTCAGATCCACATGCTAAGTTCTGCACACTAACCTCTCCTGAAACACCCTGTGCTGCTGTGAACATAACAATAATCTTATTGGCTGGAGGATATTCTCTCTAAACCCACTTCAAAGCTGTGAATATCCTGGATGTGTGGGAGATTATAATACTACTATATGGTGCTTAAGCCCTAGTCAAAATTACAAAGTTCCTTTCTGGGTTTTTTACTACAAGGCACCATTGAGAACACTGGTTAATATTAGAGATGCTCACTGACACCTGTGAAGTGGTTTTGGATCTGGATTAGCTTCGTGTTTTGGTTTTGGCAAAACCGCCCTCGTGTGTTTTGGTTTTGGTTTTGTATTTTTTAGAAAAAAATCCTAAAATATGCTAAAATCACTTAATTTTGCTCTTTTTTTTTTTTTTGTTCCTACATTCTTATTAACCTCAATAACACTAATTGCAAGTCATTTGCAGTCAATCACCTCACAGGTCACATTATTATTTTCATACACTTTCGGACAAAGACTGCAGCGTCCTGGCTGGATGGTAAGCGACAGAGCAACGACACAAACACACGGCAGTTCCTAGCACATCTAGGACACATTGGCACACAGCAGTGGGAGAAAAGAAAAATGGGGGTCTGCTCTTCCTCCCAGCCCCGTGATGTTGGATTTTAAAAAGGAATCCAAAACTCGCGAGATCCGATGACGTAACAATGACGTTTTGCCTCGTTTTCGATTCCGAGGGCGCGCGACAGTACCGAGCTGGCTCGGATCCCCTAAGTTCGGGTGTGTTCGGTTCTCGAGGAACCGAGCCTGAGCATCTCTAGTTAATATTTGCAGTTCCACGTTTTTGTTAGTCATTGCTGGTGTCCTTACTGAGATGGGCATTTTAACAGCCTAGCAAATAATGGAGAAAAGAGCATAATAATGTGGTTGTTGATGGAGGTGATTTATCTGCAGTGGATAAAAGGATGTGACTCACGATGGAGGCAGAGACGTCTTCCCTCTGATCACGGAGGAATTTCCTGTTTCATACAACTTGCCATAGAAAAGATAACAATAGAGACGTACTAGAGGACTGTAGTTATGGAGAGTAAACAAACATATATCTGTCAGCTTTAAGTGCAGTACGGATCCCACTCTCTTATTATCAGGCTTTATTATTGTCACTTTCTAGTTTTCTCCTTCATATTCTTGTTTTCAACTGGTTTATAGAGCATAAATATCTATAGGCCCATATTAAAAGGCGTTTATCACCTTCAGATGACTTTAATGTAGCGACTTTTATGTGCCTTCCTGCATCTTTCACTAAATAGATGATTTATTTCTGCCTTTCTGTGCTTTTCCGTCATGTATCTATATCATCAGGCCGAGTTGTTTAATTTCGTCGCTTGGGATACAAGACAACTATACTCCACTCTCTTCATTAGTATCTAGGGAGCAGTCTTGCTGATAATATAAAGAAATTGCTGAAACAACAGAAAGAAAACTAGAAATAGTATTTAGTTGAATTGGGAGGAGGTCATGTGTAAGCCAATCAATTCATGTAATTTTAAGGTGGAAAATCTCTATAGGCTTGGGACACAGTTTAGCACCGTTTTAATATAATGGCGTACAGTTAAATATATTTGATTTTTCATTAAAATGATTATTGGAATAGTAGGAAGCGTATAAGAATACAACTGGACCGATGTGTTTATTCATTTGTAATATACAATAGTTTTGCACAGCAACGTCATGAGAGATCCAGCATCATAAATGGCATGAAGGTTTGGGATCCTGATCTATATTAAACCCTGCTATATATATATATATATATATATGTAATTAATTAGTCTTGTACAAATCTGGGTAACCATGGTCTTGTTGCCCCTGGCACCAGGTTCAGCCCCATAGAATGCTGTTGTTGCTTAATATAGACATTTAAGTGGGGGAACTTGTAAGCACCGTGGGGTTGACCACTGCTTTTATTTTCTATACGTTAATTATCATTTGTTATCACAGTGGTAAGAAATGAATTAATGTATCTATTTATTGAAACTGATTAGCCTGGACAGCGGCTCTGAGAGGAGCTTTCATCGGCAAATAATCTATAGTGCAGGTTCTTATAGACCTGCGTAATTTGCAGTGGGTAGGAGCACAAAAGGCTGCCGGAAATGGATATGAAGATCCCTCTCCTGCGATGCTCTCCAGATAGACCAGAACGGCTAACGCTGAGCTGTCGGGTCAAGCTCCGAATTTCCAAGCTTGATAAATAGGGCATAAAGACAGTCCCCATAGACACCTATGGGACTGGATTGGCGATCGAGGAGGCTGGGACCGCAGCAGATGTCTCTGATCCTCTAATAATAAATAGCCTTTTCACGTTAAACTGCTATCTGCTTTTTCCTGGGGATTCACCGTGATTCGGAGGTTAATAAATACGCCCTTTAATGTGATGATTTTATATTTAGGCGTTGGACTGGTGACCGCTCCACTTTCCCTCAATTGCTTTACAGTTTGCCTGGATCTTGCAGTGTAGTAGCTATAGTCCTAAAGTTCTTTAAATGACAATGGAACCAGTACCACCACAAAAATAAAATTAAAAAAATGTATCGCTTCAAAGCATTGATCACCTAATATTTTACTTCCTAGCTGGTCCCCTTCTGGTGAAATTGGATGATCTTCACCCTAGTTCTAGAACACTGGTTAGTTAAAATTCCATTGCTGCTGTTTGGTGATTGCATTGTGGCGTACACTCCCCCCCCCCCCCTGCTATTTACTCTTTCTGTTCCATATCCCTGTTATATTTGAGAAATCAAGAAAATATCTAAAAAAAACAAAAAAAAAACAAAAGTAATGATCGAAAGCACTAAATGACTGTGTTCAGAACTGTGACCCACCAACCAAATCCACTCTTTTGAGGTTTGCAGAGAAGGGAAATTTATATGTCAGAAACCACCCACCTCTGCTATTAAGAGCTGGGTGATCCCACCCATAGAAATTAAATGTCTTTATTACTCTGAATAATAGCACTTTAGAAGCAGCGGCAGTGTTCCGCACTTTGCATCCTTATGTATACTGTCCATGTTTCTTCCGCATATTGGGCAGCATGGTGGCTAAGTGGTTAGCACTTCTGCCTCACAGCGCTGGGGTCATGAGTTCAATTCCCGACCATGGCCTTATCTGTGTGGAGTTTGTATGTTCTCCCTGTGTTTGCGTGGGTTTCCTTCGGGTGCTCTGGTTTCCTCCCACACTCCAAAAACCTACTAGTAGGTTAATTGGCTGCTATCAAAATTGACCATAGTCTCTCTCTCTCTGTCTGTCTGTGTGTGTGTGTATGTTAGGGAATGTAGACTGTAAGCTCCAATGAGGAAGGGACTGATGTGAATGAGTTCTCTGTACAGCGCTGCGAAATGAGTGGCGCTATATAAATAAATGGTGATGATGATGATGATAGTATGGACCAGGAGCTGCTAGGATGATCCCTCTCAAAAACATTTAAAGTGTTAGTTCATTTGTGCTTAGTTCCACTTTAAGTTTACTCGGCAAGTTATTGAATCTTACTGGATACTTGTTGTTGTTTGTTGTTCCGATCGTCTACCTTGGGAACCACTTGCAGATTGTTGCTCTATGTTAAGTCTATTCCTTCTGACAACGTTGACTTTGGTTTCCAGCTATATTCCTATTGTCTCATAAATAGTGAAAATGGGGCAGATGCTCACAGAGTGGAAGGTAACTTGTCAAAGGAGACAAGGTGAAAGACGTCAAGGGAAAACATGGAAAAAAATATGCAAAATTAATACTATACCATCTGCATGGGATTTCTAGAACACAGTGTTCTTCAGCTGAATCTGGCATATCAGCACCGAGGCTTCAAATATCCATCATTAATCCTTGAACTTATAACACGCGGATGATGCAGCACTTATATGTGTCAGCAATTGTAACATATCCTCTTGGATTTCAATGCATCAGGTTTTCCTTTGATTTCCAAATCTTTTGGCCCTGCTGAAATCTAATAATTGAATTATAGGTTACCTAAGGAGTTCTTCCCCAGCCAAACCGTTTTTGAACTATAATGTTGCTTAGATTTTGCTGCATCACCCAGATGTTTCTGTTCTCTCCGCTAACACCGTTCAGTCGTGTAGTGCTCACTGCGCCTTCCTTCCATACTATCTTGAATTTCACTTTCACATCAGGGGGTTGGTCAAAAACTACATCATAAAGATGGTTGTGAATGAATGTCTGAGCTAAGAACTCAAGGACACTGAAAGGGGATACAGGCAAAGCAAATGACGATGTTGCTGATTTGATTGTCCCAATGTGCTTAAATATTTGCACTTTAAAATCTGGTGATGTTGGTTGGATGAGAAGGCAAGAAAGGGATTGTCTCCCAGGTGCCATGAGTCCTCCAGGCTGAAGATTTAAAAAATCTTTTCTGTCCTAACCTTACAACTTAAGTGACCCGTGTAATGTATTTGTATTACATACAATTTCTTCTGAAGTGCAGTATATATTTTATTTTCTTTTTGCTGGAATTGGTACTTTGGGGTCTATTCATAAAGCCCTAGAGCATGCAGAAGCTGCTTTTTTCCGCATGGTTTTGACATATTTAAGTAAAATGTTCATTTAATAAAAGACTGACGCAGGAGATATAGCAGATATCTCCTGCATTCGGCAAATTACCACGTAAATCATCAGTGTCCTTGTGTTTTTAGCTCAGACATTCATTCATAACCATCTTTATCGGGGGCAATCGCAGGATTTGTAGAGTGGGGTTTCCACAACACGCCGCCAGTGGGCTTGACCAGTATGCATGGGGGCGTAGCTATAATTTTAGAGAGTGCTTTGCTGCTCTCCAACTCTTCCTATCCCCATAATATACATGGGCAATGCTGCGTGCACCGCTTCCCTTTTCAAGCAGAGCTGGGTGAAGAGGGAGCAGGGTCCAGGCAGCTCAATTATACAGTGCCCCAGGCTTGGAGGGGGGTTTTCAGGCACTAGGTTTTCTTATGTTTATGATATGATATAGTTTTTGACCAACCACCTGATGTGAAAGTCCCCATAATGGTCAGTAGGGACTGTGGTCTGGGCAGTTTTAAATATAATTTTATAATTTTAAATGTCATCTGGATCTGGCGTTAGCCATTGAATCCTATGGGGAGAGCATTACGGTAGTGGGATCTTCCGATCCCTTACTGCAGCTTACTTGCTCCCCCCTCCAGATACAAACACAAGGTGTCTCTACCTTACGTCATGCATGCACATAGCCACTTTGCGATAGTGACCGGACAGACAGACAATGGGAGTTTTAAGGTAAGTGAAGTCTTCGTTGGGACAGCCTCCTATTGGATGTGCTGTCCCGGGATGATATATTGATAAATTAATCCGACATGTCCTGTTCTCTTTGTGATGACAGATGATAGATAACGAGGCTGCTGACTCTTGGATAACTACTATGGGCTCCATTTATTAATTAACAGGGTCTTGCTCCGTTAATTATCATCTGTCATAGCAACGATGACAGATGACATTTCGGATTAAAGCATCCTAAAGTCAGGCTTATGCAGAGACCTTTTGATGTGAATGAGTTCTCTGTACAGCGCTTCGGAATCAGTGGCGCTATATAAATAAATGGTGATGATGATGATTTTGCAATGGTAACCGGAGGGGAGATCAGGTAAGCTGTGGTGAGATATTCGTTGATCCCTCTATTGCGGTGCTCCCCATATGCTTCAATGGCTAACGCCACTTTCAGATGACATTTAAAATTGCCCATTGACAATTATTTGGACTGTGGTTAGTGAGGTAATTTGCCCATGCAAGAGATATCTGCTATATCTCCTGCGTTAGGCTTTTATTAAATGAACATTTTACTTAAAAATGATTAAACCATGTGAAAAAGCAGTTTCTGCATGCTCTAGGGCTTCATAAATAGACCCCATATACATAATAGACATATAGAATTATGCATATGGTTCTAGCACACATATGTATATAATTTGTATGCTAATGTTGCTAATACATGCAAATATTGAAGAGTAGGGCACATAGCTTTCCACAAGCTCTCTGTGCAAGTATCTTCTGAGACAGACAGTAACCTTCCCATGCAGTAATTCCCTGTAAAGGTCACTGTACAACATCTTAGTTGAGATATATATGTCACATTACATTTTATTTTCATGCACTCCAAGCTATTGTCCACTGCAACTACCCTTCTTAGTAGCAGTAATTAAATTTCTCTTTTGCAGTTTGGAGATAAATGGATTTGCGGGCGTTTTAAAAACAATAATAATTTTTAAATGGAAGTCTGTACTAGCATACGGTAAGCAGCAAGTTGTATTGTTGCATGTACAACAATATTTCATGCCTCAAAGTATCCTTCTAGCTAATCGCCATACACATCATGGGTCTCATTTAAAGCTGGTTGTATCCTTTGAGGTGTAAAATTCTGCTCTGCTTGTAGAGTTTTGAGTGAGTTTCATTAGCGGCCCGAACACCTGGGAAGGTGGATCATCTACCTGCAGTGGCGGATCCAGGGGGGGGGGGCGATCGCGCCCCCTAGCAGACACTTGCTGCCGACGGCTGCACAGTATGTGTAGGTCCGTCCAGCCGTGACAGGCAGGGACAGTGTGCTGCCCGGCTGCTCTGACTGTGTTTAAAACACAATCAGAGCAGCCGGGCAGCACACTGTCCCTGCCTGTCACGGCTGGACGGACCTGCACATAGTATGCAGCCGTCGGCAGCCTAAGATGTTAGAAAGGGGCGGGGCCTAAATCGTCCTGGGTACACCAGTTTTCTAGATCCGCCCCTGTCTACCTGTGACACTCCTCTGCACGTGCTTAATAATCTGTAGGCGTTACTGGTTGTGGAATTGACCATTTGGATTTGTTAAGTCAAACTTAGGAGAAAGTCCATAAAGAAAATCCAAAACGGTGGACCATTTTCTTTTTCATTCTTTTCGTTGTGAATGCATTGTAGTAAATGCACCAGACTATTCCTAGTTTTTACAATGCAAGCATACAAAACACTGTGGGGTATTTTTACTAAATTGTGGGTTTGAGAAAGTGGAGATGTTGCCTATAGCAACCAATCATATTCTATCTGTCATTTTGTAGAATGTACTAAATAAATGATAACTAGAATCTGATTGGTTGCTAGAGGCAACATCTCCACTTTTTCAAACCTGCAGTTCAGTAAATCTAGTCCTGTATCTTTTTCAAAAATAAAATGAAGCGTTCAAAAATTTTCTGTTATGCAATACAATATTACATTAACGCTAAACAAGATTATCAATCTATTTTATAACCTGTAACTAAGTGATTACTAACTTGTTTCAAGTTCTTTCAATTTCATTAGTCCAGATGTAGTAATGCAGTATTGAGTAATGTGATGTTGGCCAATTATTCTTAATTTTAAAAGACAAGCTCTTGAGCGATTCTCTGTACTCTGCAGATTTAGACCTTAGGATGTGGGTGATTTCTTGAAAGTTTGCCTCAAAAAAGTGAATTGTAGAATTAACAATATAATTCCATGCTCCTCTTTAGACAGAATTACCACTTAAACGTGCTAAGAGGAGTAACTTTAAGCCACAGAAAAAAGTGCGGCCACTGTTTGGGTGTGAAATCCTGATAAAGGAGTGATCTTATTTCTTTTTTTCTCCACATACAGATCATAGACACTGAAATTAACCCGTACGTAGACCAATGGGAGAAAGAGGAACAGTTCCCTGCTCACCATGTCTTCAAAATCCTCGGACGTGCCGGAATGTTGGGAGTGAGCAAACCGACCGGTAGGACACGTTACCAGCACAAAATGACCGTTACTGAGTAGCTTTGGTTAATTATACTTTTCACAGATTTTTCTTTCTTTTTCTTTTCTACCGTTTCCCCAATAATTAGATACTTTCTTATATTTTTTTTGAAGGTCCAAAAAAATGTATCGGGGTAGGTCTTATTTTAATTAACATTGACAGCAATTTCAAAAATCATGTCCCCTCAGTCCCGCTTTTTCCAACATCATGCCGCCTCAGTCCTGCTTTTTCCAACATCATGCCGCCTCAGTCCTGCTTTTTCCAACATCATGCCGCCTCAGTCCTGCTTTTTCCAACATCATGCCCCCTCAGTCCTGCTTTTTCCAACATCATGCCGCCTCAGTCCTGCTTTTTCCAACATCATGCCGCCTCAGTCCTGCTTTTTCCAACATCATGCCCCCTCAGTCCTGCTTTTTCCAACATCATGCCCCCTCAGTCCTGCTTTTTCCAACATCATGCCCCCTCAGTCCTGCTTTTTCCAACATCATGCCCCCTCAGTCCTGCTTTTTCCAACATCATGCCGCCTCAGTCCTGCTTTTTCCAACATCATGCTGCCTCAGTCCTGCTTTTTCCAACATCATGCCCCCTCAGTCCTGCTTCTTCCAACATCATGCCCCCTCAGTCCTGCTTCTTCCAACATCATGCCCCCTCAGTCCTGCTTCTTCCAACATCATGCCCCCTCAGTCCTGCTTCTTCCAACATCATGCCCCCTCAGTCCTGCTTCTTCCAACATCATGCCCCCTCAGTCCTGCTTCTTCCAACATCATGCCCCCTCAGTCCTGCTTCTTCCAACATCATGCCCCCTCAGTCCTGCTTCTTCCAACATCATGCCCCCTCAGTCCTGCTTCTTCCAACATCATGCCCCCTCAGTCCTGCTTCTTCCAACATCATGCCCCCTCAGTCCTGCTTCTTCCAACATCATGCCCCCTCAGTCCTGCTTCTTCCAACATCATGCCCCCTCAGTCCTGCTTCTTCCAACATCATGCCCCCTCAGTCCTGCTTCTTCCAACATCATGCCCCCTCAGTCCTGCTTCTTCCAACATCATGCCCCCTCAGTCCTGCTTCTTCCAACATCATGCCCCCTCAGTCCTGCTTCTTCCAACATCATGCCCCCTCAGTCCTGCTTCTTCCAACATCATGCCGCCTCAGTCCTGCTTTTTCCAACATCATGCCGCCTCAGTCCTGCTTTTTCCAACATCATGCCCGCTCAGTCCTGCTTTTTCCAACATCATGCCCCCTCAGTCCTGCTTTTTCCAACATCATGCCCGCTCAGTCCTGCTTTTTCCAACATCATGCCCCCTCAGTCCTGCTTCTTCCAACATCATGCCCCCTCAGTCCTGCTTTTTCCAACATCATGCCCCCTCAGTCCTGCTTCTTCCAACATCATGCCCCCTCAGTCCTGCTTTTTCCAACATCATGCCCCCTCAGTCCTGCTTCTTCCAACATCATGCCCCCTCAGTCCTGCTTTTTCCAACATCATGCCCCCTCAGTCCTGCTTCTTCCAACATCATGCCCCCTCAGTCCTGCTTCTTCCAACATCATGCCCCCTCAGTCCTGCTTCTTCCAACATCATGCCCCCTCAGTCCTGCTTCTTCCAACATCATGCCCCCTCAGTCCTGCTTCTTCCAACATCATGCCACCTCAGTCCTGCTTTTTCCAACATCATGCCGCCTCAGTCCTGCTTTTTCCAACATCATGCCCCCTCAGTCCTGCTTTTTCCAACATCATGCCCCCTCAGTCCTGCTTTTTCCAACATCATGCCCGCTCAGTCCTGCTTTTTCCAACATCATGCCCCCTCAGTCCTGCTTTTTCCAACATCATGCCCCCTCAGTCCTGCTTCTTCCAACATCATGCCCCCTCAGTCCTGCTTCTTCCAACATCATGCCCCCTCAGTCCTGCTTCTTCCAACATCATGCCCCCTCAGTCCTGCTTCTTCCAACATCATGCCCCCTCAGTCCTGCTTCTTCCAACATCATGCCCCCTCAGTCCTGCTTCTTCCAACATCATGCCCCCTCAGTCCTGCTTCTTCCAACATCATGCCCCCTCAGTCCTGCTTCTTCCAACATCATGCCCCCTCAGTCCTGCTTCTTCCAACATCATGCCCCCTCAGTCCTGCTTCTTCCAACATCATGCCCCCTCAGTCCTGCTTCTTCCAACATCATGCCCCCTCAGTCCTGCTTCTTCCAACATCATGCCCCCTCAGTCCTGCTTCTTCCAACATCATGCCCCCTCAGTCCTGCTTCTTCCAACATCATGCCCCCTCAGTCCTGCTTCTTCCAACATCATGCCCCCTCAGTCCTGCTTTTTCCAACATCATGCCGCCTCAGTCCTGCTTTTTCCAACATCATGCCCGCTCAGTCCTGCTTTTTCCAACATCATGCCCCCTCAGTCCTGCTTTTTCCAACATCATGCCCCCTCAGTCCTGCTTCTTCCAACATCATGCCCCCTCAGTCCTGCTTCTTCCAACATCATGCCCCCTCAGTCCTGCTTCTTCCAACATCATGCCCCCTCAGTCCTGCTTCTTCCAACATCATGCCCCCTCAGTCCTGCTTCTTCCAACATCATGCCCCCTCAGTCCTGCTTCTTCCAACATCATGCCGCCTCAGTCCTGCTTTTTCCAACATCATGCCGCCTCAGTCCTGCTTTTTCCAACATCATGCCCCCTCAGTCCTGCTTTTTCCAACATCATGCCCCCTCAGTCCTGCTTTTTCCAACATCATGCCCGCTCAGTCCTGCTTTTTCCAACATCATGCCCCCTCAGTCCTGCTTTTTCCAACATCATGCCCCCTCAGTCCTGCTTCTTCCAACATCATGCCCCCTCAGTCCTGCTTCTTCCAACATCATGCCCCCTCAGTCCTGCTTCTTCCAACATCATGCCCCCTCAGTCCTGCTTCTTCCAACATCATGCCCCCTCAGTCCTGCTTTTTCCAACATCATGCCCCCTCAGTCCTGCTTCTTCCAACATCATGCCCCCTCAGTCCTGCTTCTTCCAACATCATGCCCCCTCAGTCCTGCTTCTTCCAACATCATGCCCCCTCAGTCCTGCTTCTTCCAACATCATGCCCCCTCAGTCCTGCTTCTTCCAACATCATGCCCCCTCAGTCCTGCTTCTTCCAACATCATGCCGCCTCAGTCCTGCTTTTTCCAACATCATGCCGCCTCAGTCCTGCTTTTTCCAACATCATGCCCCCTCAGTCCTGCTTTTTCCAACATCATGCCCCCTCAGTCCTGCTTTTTCCAACATCATGCCCCCTCAGTCCTGCTTCTTCCAACATCATGCCCCCTCAGTCCTGCTTCTTCCAACATCATGCCCCCTCAGTCCTGCTTCTTCCAACATCATGCCCCCTCAGTCCTGCTTCTTCCAACATCATGCCCCCTCAGTCCTGCTTCTTCCAACATCATGCCCCCTCAGTCCTGCTTCTTCCAACATCATGCCCCCTCAGTCCTGCTTCTTCCAACATCATGCCCCCTCAGTCCTGCTTCTTCCAACATCATGCCCCCTCAGTCCTGCTTCTTCCAACATCATGCCCCCTCAGTCCTGCTTTTTAATACTTTACTTACCGTTTCTTCACTTTCCTCCTTTTCGGTACTCTCCTCCACAGCGCTGCTGTAAATGAAGCAGGCACACACGGGGGAGGGTGCGCGCTCACTATGAGACAGTGAGACGCTGCAGCTGTGATTGGATACCACTGTAAAATGTTTAACAGCGGCATCCATTTCATGCGGGAAGGCGGAGCTGGGGCATTGGATTGAAGCGCAGGGACCGGACAAAATGGGGATTTAGGTAGGGCTTATTTTTGGAGTAGGGCTTAATTTGGAGCATACGGGGAAAGTAGGGGTAGGTCTTATTATCTGGGTAGGTCTAATTATCGGGGAAACACGGCAGTTGCAAAAACTTCTAGGATTGAAAAGTGGAGGTGTTACCAATAGCAACTCATCAGATTGTAGCTTCAGTTTATCTGGTGTATTCTAGGAAATGATAGCTATATTCTGATTGGTTGCAACGGGCAACACCTCCCACTTTTTTAGAAATTTTAGCAAATCTACTCCTAATTATCTATAAGTTAACCCCCAGGGCCCACAACACAAATTTTCAGAGGTCCCAGGTGCTACCAATAATATGAAGCAGAAAAATGACATAGGTCTATAATAACGATGAAGTGATATCAGATGATCTTTTGAAAGCCAATCACAATAGAGTATGGGCAATTGTGCAACTTAAAAGGACTGTTTTCCAGATACAATTTAAAGAATATAAATTGTGGAAATCTAGTTAGAAATATATCATATAAAATACAGGTATTATATTTCTGTAAACGCAAACAAGTAAATTACTTACAATAGCTGCTACAGCAAAAAGCAACAGAAACTTTATAATACTTGTAAATTATACCATCTACATGCATAGGCTGAAAACTGTGGTTTTCAATCACTTCATTTGGAGACTTGTGAGATTAGAAATATGTAAAAATAATGATGTAACAGTATTTCTGCTAGATGTAAATAGCTGAACTGACAGAATAAAGGTGCCAGTGATCGGTCTGACAGGTACGTCAGCTATTGTTCAACCCCAGAAATAACGCTTACTAATTTATTATATAGTGATATACTGATAATTCACAGATGCATCAGGCATTGATCCTAATAATGCACCCTGTATTCTACAAAAATATCAGCACAAATTAAAATTGTTGGTGTAACCTTCTATGGAACACTGTGACTGATATATGAATGAATCTGGCATCTAATCTAAAAATTGGTAAATCACCCCCAATTTGTTATTTGTATCCTCTATAGTAGCGACTCCTGTGTCTGAGACATTAAGGTACGCGTACAGAGCGCATTGTGCGTTTGTTTTAACTTGCACATAACTTGGCTCTACGTACTCCCGAAATCAACAATGAATGGATCTAAAGATACATGTGGTGATGACTATGAGTTGTAGGTTTACTCTGCTGTACTAGACCAGACACAGCAGGATCAGGGGCGGACCTAGACTTTATGTTTAGGGGGGGGAGATTTTGCATAATCACTCCCCTCCTTTACTCAGATTGGCTGGCCCGCATTTAGCCCCGCCTTCCGCTTGCGATTGGCCCTGCCCCCTCCCGTTTTGATCAGCTGGCGGGACCTATTTTAAAGGTAGGCTTTCTGCTGCTAGGGGGGGGGGGCAAATGCCCTGATCGCCCCCCCCCCTGGATCCGCCACTGAGCAGGATATGTACAATACCTATGTGGAATAATATTATAGTTATTTATGATTATACATGGAACTTTTAAAAAAATTATTGTTTTTTTTTTCTTTCTTGAAAAAACAGTTATTAGGATGCACTTAATGTCCACTGTGCAGACATTTGTACAGTTGCTCCTGTTTGCAGACACATGTTATATCATGCATACGATACTGACATAACTAGGACTCAGGACTTAGACTAGTCCTATAGCTGGAGCAAGAGATACGGCAGAAAACCAGCGTACGTCTGTGTGCGTCCGAGTCTGGTTTGGACGCGGCTGCACGGGAACGCCCTTACTGTACACTGCCTACGTGCATCCGCCCAGTCCCCACCCCATTCACTCCCCGAAAATGTAGGCTGAAGTGAGTGTCGTCTTGCGTTCGATGATGACTTGGACGTGGCTGCGTTCTGTTGCCTATCGGAGGGTTCTGAGCGTGTACAGAGGGATTTCTGCGAACGATACGCACAAAATCGGCAGATACATTCCTTAATGACTCGGGCCCTCTGTGTTTAGGATTCAACCAATATTTAGCCAGAAAGGGTTTATATTTACTGTGGTACCAATGGATTCTGGTTTATAATTATTAATCTGACTATAACATAAACCACAAGGACACTTAATGAGAAGACCTCGTCCCTCTTACATGTATGACATCCAAGGATCTTATAAACAGACCCATCGTTATGTTGAGTAACCAGTTCACCATTAATGATGGAATCGCAGACTGGGGAAATTGTCTGATTTAATACATTCTAAAAATGTTTTTCTTTTTTCTTTTGTAAATCTCCTAATGTAACTAAGTACCCTACTTCCGTAGGCTAATGTGCTACTTCTAATTAATTTGCCAAAAGATGGGTCGTAAAACTCTCCAATGTTTATGAATGTCTCATTTAATCTGTTCACAGCGAGTCCTATATGTGTTTCGTCTCGCGAGAGATGTCTATTAGTCAGTTTTGACAATGGCCTTCCCTGGGTGCGAGGTCTAACGGACCTCCCAGTCTTCACCAAGAACCGCCGCAAGGCGGGATGGGTTTTGCTGCCAGAGGCCCGCAGGTCGCGACCCCTAGGTTAGTCCCCCTGACGTAATGGATAAAGAGAGAAACCAGTAGATGGGAGATTCAGCGGACAGACTCTGTGGTGGTAAAGCTGGGCAGGATAATTAGCTGAGAGTAACAGCACAGGATGAAGAGTCCTGACGCATCTCAGTGAGGTTCCGGGTCAGATACACTGAAGCTAACCACAGATAGGAGAGTTGCAAGGTTGGATACCCAGGAGCACAGCCGGGTTAGATACTTGGGAACACGGGTAGCCGAGAACAGTGTAGAAATAGCCGGGTCCGATATACAGTAATTCAGCTTGGTCGGATACACCAGGGAGCGAGCAGCAGAATGGTCAAAATAGATAGCTGGGTCGGATACACAAATGTCAGCCGGGTCGTATACACAGTGGACACAGACAGCAGAATGGTCAAATAAGCAGAGGACATACACAGGGAAATCAGCAGGATCAGCAGAGGTACACACAGGGGAGCCAGACGCCAAGTAGTAACTCGATGCTCTGACACAGGCAGTGTGTCGTAGTAACTCGTTGCTCTGACACAGGCAGGGCGCCAGAAATAGGAGAGGAGATTTCAAATTCCCCGCCTCTCGAGTCACGTGACCGTAGCCGCGCACCGACCCAGAAGCACGGGGCAGCGGCTGCGATCTCGAGCAGGAACGAGGAGAGCTAAGTTCCTAACAATATGTTAATATTACAGGCATTCTATCATTCCTCTCTCTAGTGATGATCTTTTAACAAATTAGTTATAGGTATAAATAACACTTGCTTCAAAATATAGGCTCGTTGATCCACGTTATATGCTCCATCAAGAAATGAACATGTTAATTAATTAGGTTATTATATTTATTAGAACTATGTGTTGCTTTTTGCCTTCATTTTCTGCTCTTTTGGAAGATAATTAAGTCAAGGAGAATGTCGGATCTCAATAAAAATCACATTCTGTAGCACTAGAGTATAAATCTGTCCACCAATTTGTACATGAATTACTAACTGAAGGTAATTTCATTTACAATATATATAAAATAAATGATGATAAAATGATGAATATAGCTGCATTTGAGGAAGAAGAAAATGAACCCTTTCCATTGTGGACTAAAATGCTGACACTTTAAATTAAAAAAAAAAAAGTAGCAAAAACATTTTTTTATACCTTCTAATTCAACTCTCGGCCATGTGCCTCCTGAACAGTCTACGGAGGCACTCGTCAGCGATGTATCTTCTCTAATGTTTCCTCGTAACCCATAGAGGTGTGCATGAAAATAAGTGATGTTCTGGGTACCATAGGTAAAGTGTACATTGTGCGAAGTTTTTACGGAGCCTTGTCCAGAATTTAATCAGCCCCTTTCCTTATGTATCACTTTTATCATCATCACCATTTATTTATATAGCACCACTGATTCCGCAGCGCTATACAGAGAACTCGCTCACATCAGTCCTTGCCCCATTGGAGCTTACAGTCTAAATTCCCTAACACACACACAGAAAGAGAGAGACTAGGGTCAGTTTTTAAAAGCACCCAATTAACCAACCAATAAGTTTTGGTTTGTTTTGGCGTGTGGGAGGAAACTGGAGCACCCGGAGGAAACCCACGCAAACACGGGGAGAACATACAAACTCCACACAGATAAGGCCATGGTCTGGAATTGAACTCCTGACCCCAGCGATGTGAGGCAGAAGTGCTAACCACTGAGCCACCGTGCTGCCCTTTTCTAAAGATATTTTTTTATCAATGCCTGTCTTATAGATATCCGCAAATATTTGGGCATAAGGAATGCCTATACTGCTACTTTGTAATATATAAAATATTCAAAAATTAAGTTGTATCTTTAAGGCTTTTGGTGTATTATTATCCATCGTAAAACTGTTGTAATTAATAGATCCAAAGACTTCAGGAGAGAATTTGTTGCTGATATAATTGGACTCCCACGGGGATAGTTCACATCCTAATGCACTTTATTTAATTGGTACATTATTGGGGTATGTGGGTGAGCAATTATTAAACAAAAAAATACTGAGTGTTTTTTGTAGTATTAATACCTTTTCTTTAAGGAATCTAATATATAAATCGTTTATTCTTAAGTTGTTTTTTGTTTTTAATGTAGGGAACAATTTTCAGTTGACTTGAACTTTCCTCAATATTTCCAGATTTGTCCCATATAACAATGGTTTCCTTAGTGACAGACACCTAAATTCTAATCCTCAGATATCTTGACAAATTAGGTGACACAGAATTTTTTCCTTTTATGTCATGAAGCCCGGCTATTCAAATGTTTAACAGAGATAATTTAGATGATTTATGTGTAATAAGAATATGGAAGAGTATATGGGACATTCTAATCTCAACAGAAATTAAGGATTGGCCCTTAAACATTTGAGGGAGGATTCGTGATTAGATTGGTGGATAAAGGAGGAGGTGTAGTAGTACTGAAACTACTAAATCTATGTAGACAGAAGATCAAATGTTTGATTTGTAACTACAGAACCTATTAGGGCCAGAACTCGCAAGTTGGGGCGATATCCAGGGAGGCGGTTTTTTTTCTTTTCCGTTTTTAAACCACGAAGCATCTAATTACATCTGTCTTATTTTCTCCCCAAGATACACAAATCGCTTCACTCCCCACCTGGCCGACCAATTATTTTTGGTATTGGGTCATTAAGTTAACACTTTTTGAATTTGTTTTATTGATCACTTTTTGCAGAATTACGTGGTCTCCCTGAAATCCCACATCCGTGATACTATGCATATTCTAAAATCATTGGACGGAGTGACTTGGAGCCTCGGGTATGATTTTTGACCCTGTACGTTCAGGCCCTATACACGCATATAGCACACGACATGGGTTTGGAACCAATTAGGACCTATGTTACGGTTGATGAAGGATTCTTGGGGAGAATATTATTATTCTTCATATTCTTTTTCGTTTTATCATATGTATTTTTTTTACAAACACTTGGCACGGTCATGGGCATGAGGTTTGCCCCGAGCTTTGCTGATTTATATAAGGAGGTGTTTGAGGACCTTTACTTTCGGAACGATCCCTTAATTTCGAACCTACTATTCTATGGCCGTTTTATAGATGATCTTTTTATTATTTGGGATGGGAGCCTGACTTTGCATCTGCTTTTGTTGCGCATTTAAACATTTAA
Organism: Mixophyes fleayi; assembly: GCF_038048845.1. NCBI lineage: Eukaryota > Metazoa > Chordata > Amphibia > Anura > Limnodynastidae > Mixophyes > Mixophyes fleayi. The sequence continues at coordinate 21,397,107 of NC_134406.1, read as the reverse complement.
ATTAAAATTTACTCACCATGTGGATTTGTGGTATACAAACTTCTTGGATGTCTCCCTATCTATCAAGGGTGATAAATCTATATCTACAAACTACATAAAACCTGTTGACTCTGGTAGCTATCTGCATTTCAAGAGCGATCATGATAAATCTTTGGATAAAGAACATACACAAGGGTCAGATGGGCCACTTAAGAAATGAAATACTCTTGTGCTTTAGATTTTGAGATGCAAGCAAAGAAAATGAAGATGAATTTTATAGACATAAGTTAACCAGATAATTCATTGATGAAGCATATAGATTATGCTAGAAATTTGGATAGAAGAACACTATTAAGCCCCAATGGGGCAGGGACTGATGTGAATGAGTTCTCTGTACAGCGCTGCGGAATCGGTGGCGCTAAATAAATGGTGATGATGATGATGGATGTATGACCATTACAGATGGTTGTATGACCATTACACCAACAGGGACTGTAATGACATTATATTCAAATACATTACATACTTTAATATGGCATTGGTCCTCCTTTTGCAGCATTAACAGCTTCCACTCCTCTTGGAAGGCTTTTCACAAGATGTTGGAGTGTTTCTGTGGGAATTTGTGATCATTCATTCTGTAGAGCATTTATGAGGTCAGGCAGTGATGTTGGACTAGTAGGCCTGGCTCGCAATCTCTGTTTCAGTTCATCCCAAAGGTGTTTGATGGGGTTGAGGTCAGGGCTCTGTGCGGACCGGTCAAGTTCTTCCACACTGAGCTCATCAAATCATGTATTTGTAGTCCTTGCTTTGTGCACTGGGGCACAGTCATTTTGGAATAGAAAAGGGCCTTCCCCAAACTGTTGACACAAAGTTGGAAGCATAGCATTGTCCAAAATTAGTTGGTATGCTGAAGCATTAAGATTTACCTTCACTGGAGATAAGGGGCCTAGCCCAAACCCTGAAAAACAGCCCCATACCATTATCCCTCCTCCACCAAACTTCACAGTTGGCATAGTGCAGTCAGGCAGGTAACGTTCTCCTGGCATCCGCCAAACACAGACTAGCCCATCTGACTGTCAGGCAGAGAAGCGTGATTCATCACCCCACAGAACATGTTTTCACTGCTCCATAGTCCAGTGTCGGTGTGCTTTACACCACTGCGTCCAACGCTTGACATTGGTCTTGGTGATGTGAGGCTTGCATGCAGCTGCTTGGCCATGGAAACCCATTCCATTAAGCTCCCACCACACAGTTTTTGTGCTTACATTAATGCCAGTGGAAGTTCGGAACTCTTCAGCTATGGAATCAGCAATGCTTTTGCAACTTTTACGCACCATGTGCCTTAGCAGTCGTTGACCCCACTCTGTGATTTTATGTGGTTTTCTGGTTCGTGGCTGAGTTGCATTTGTTCCTAAACGCTTCCACTTTCTAATGATATCACTTACAGTTGAGGAATATCCAGCAGGGAAGAAATTTCATAAGCCGTCTTATTGTAAAGGTGGCATCCTATCACAGTACCACGCTTGAAGTCACCGAGCTCTTCAGAACGACCCACATTGTACCACAAATGTTTGCAAATGGAGACTGCTTGGCTAGGTGCTTGATTTTATACACCTCTGGCAACGGGTCTGATTGAAACCCCGCAATTCAATAATTAACAGGTGTGGCCAAACACTTTTGTCCATATAGTGTATGTCCCTTGTGGGCTTCAATATGTGGGGAGATCAACAAGAACATTAAAAGTTTTGCAAACCCAGGCAAAACATAGTGAAAGGATTAATGACACATCGTTTCTCTAGACGTTTTACAATAACACATAAAATAAAGATTCTACAAACCTGAAAATTACAGGAGTGGAAATTATCGAGGCCATAGATAAGAGAGCGGACAGATTCAATAAACTTTGTGCTAAAGAGGCAGAATGGATTTTTAAGCTACAGCCTGTGTCCCCAGAGGGACTTAATGAAACCTTAGAATTTAATGACTGGTACAATTAAGGTATCTTACTATGTTCTGCACATAACTGTTTTAAACCTCATCTCTCTTTATATTGGTATTAACCCTGAAAAATTGGTATTTACCCCATATGGGTATAGACAACAAAAATTAAAATAATGGTAATAAAAAATGGTGAATAAACTATTGCTATATGAATTTCTAACTAACTGGGTAAATGTAGAGGACAGGAAGGAATTGTTGCTTTTGGAAGGGGCCCTTACATGTTTTATATGTTTAGAGCAGTGATAAAATTGATGTCTGACTGTTTAATTGAGAGGGGGATGATTCATCACAATAATGTTCTTATAAATCTGGAGGATATAAGTATGGCTTCCGTTGTATATGAGCAATATGGGGCAGCACAGTGGCTCAGTGGTTAGCACTGGCTCAGTGGTTAGCACTTCTGCCTTACAGCACTGGGGTCTTGAGTTTGACTCCTGACCATGGCCTTACCTGTGTGGAGTTTGTATGTTCTCCCCGTGTTTCCACGGGTTTCCTCCGGGTGGTCCGGTTTAGTCCTACACTCCTGCTAAAACATACTAGTGGGCTAATTCCCTGCTATTAAATTGACTTTAGTCTGTCTCGATCTGTGTATGTTAGGGAATTTAGACTGTAAGCTCCAATGGGGCAGGGACTGATGTGAATGAGTTCTCTGTACAGTGCTACGGAATTAGTGGCGCTATATAAATAGCTGATAATGATCATATCTATAGAAGAGCAATGAGAATATATGGTTCAAGCTTTGATTAGACTCTAATTATAGCAATATAATATTTATTTCAAATAGATATGTGTAGACCTTGCTCTAATCATTAGAGCAATGTCTACACATATCTATTTTAAATAAATATTATATTGTTATATATAACAAAAAAACAATTTTACAATGATTGTGTGTTTATAATAGAATACTGTGGTTTCTTTCCTTGTAGCAACTAATATGTCAAAGAGACTTGCGTTGTTTCTAATTGTTTTTGATACAATGTAACCAAAGAATTTTTTTATTGACAATACCAGCTTGTAGTTTTTTAATAACTGTGGTGGTTAATAATTAGTGGGAGAGGAAGATGTTTAATTTGAGAGATTATTTAAACCTGTAAAGAGAAAAATATACACCTTTTTGAAAAATTTTGTCTATTCAACGAAATACTTCAGCTGTCAGAAGTGAGACTGACAACACGCAGGATATACATACTTAACATACTTAACATGGAGTAACTGATCTTCATTTGTGAGTTTCGTAAGATCCCTTTATTGTATAACAGGCGGCCGTCGGAGGGAAATCATCCGAAGCTCACTTAACTTGTTGAAACAATATTTTTTCCTACAGATTGACTTGGGGGTTCACATTTAGTAATTACTGTTTCTGTGAGGTCCATACAACTCTTCTGAATTGCAGGGTGGTATTTATTGTTACTAATACAATAAATACAATCAAGAGGACTCTGGAGGGTATACACGATAGACATTGGGAAATAACTACTTTCAAATAACAGCACGAAATTGCTTGGGACAATATTTTCCTAGCAAACCTCAAATTGACTGTGAGTTTTTTATTCTGAATTTTATTTGGGATATCAATGATTGTGACTAGTGAGATGGAATTCTGTGGAGGTAAGTCTTTATAATCTGAGTGAGGGAATTATAGCTTCATGATGGGGATTTCGATTTGCAATACTGTGGTTGTCAATTCTCAGAAAAAATACACCTACATATATTTCTGTGTGATAGATGCAAATGTATTTCTATGCTTATTTGTGAATACATTTATTATACTTTTATTTAATCCACTGAGATTGATATCGTGAATCCTCCTTATAGGATCTGTTTTCTGTTGCTCCGTTCGGATGAATGGAGAGAATTGTCTGTTCCCCTTTCAGAGAGCAGCGTCTCTGGTGCCATCTTGGAGCACGTGCACGTCTGTTGTAAAACTTCTCCCTCTGCCAGTTATAAACTCATAGGGGTATATTTACTAAACTGCGGGTTTGAAAAAGTGGAGATGTTGCCTATAGCAACCAATCAGATTCTAGCTCTCATTTTGCAGAATGTACTAAATAAATGACAGCTAGAATCTGATTGGTTGCTATAGACAACCTCTCCACTTTTTTAAATCCGCAGTTTATTAAATCTAGCCCATAATCTCTTATATCATGTTTGAATTTCTTTTAGTTTATTTTCCACAATCTCACCTCGCAACGCAAACAGCTCCGCCTGCGTTTCAGAAATAAAACCATCATATTCTGCTGTATTTCGGATTAATAAGTGAACCAGTAGTAAAGCATTCCTGTTTCTGTAGGCTCTTAATGGTATGTAATGTAACGTTTAGGCTGCATGTGTCGTGCTTTCGTTGCGTGACCATTACAGAACAGAGACTGTAATGTGACTCTTAAGCCTCTCGGGATCATCTGAGCTGTAGCATCTTCTGCCAGCCTAGCTGAATATAAACTCGGCAAACATTTATTTAACTCTTTATAGGATCTGTGTCTCTCTGGAGGAGTAAGCGTTATTGTATCCTCAAACATATGTTCCTCTGTGGCTTTGGAAATGTGAGCGCTGTCTGCGTAATGCAAAAAGTCTCTGCCTGTTCCACACTTATTGTTAAATCGTCAAAATGGTATTCTCCTGTACACGGAGAACGGGATAAATTCTGAGTATTCGGAGAGAGGGGTAATCTAGACATTTGTGGACACAAAACAAAAATTTATAAGGGCCTTAAGTACAAGGGTTAAAAAACCCTTGGTGGAGACCCCATGTCAGTTGGAACTGTTGCTCCCGTGTAATCATCATCAACATTTATTTATATAGCGCCAGCAAATTCTGTAGCGCTTTACAATTGGGAACAAACATTAATAAGACAATATTGGGTAATACATACAGACAGAGAGGGAAGAGAACCCTGCTCGCAAGCTTACAATCTATAGGACAATGGGCGTTTGAAACACAAGGGCATGTGCTACATCATATTGCATACTGGACCAGCTAGAATGCAAAGGTAAAAGTACTGAGTGGGCTGTGTGTGTACCAATGTTGGTCAGAGGGTTGTTGTCTTGTGTTAGCTGTGTAGAGGGTGGTAATAGGGTAACCTAGGGAGAATAATATGCTGGTAAAGGAATATCATAACCTTGTCTGAAGAGGTGGGTTTTCAGTGAACGCTTGAAGGTTTGAAGACTAGAGGAAAGTCTTACTGTGCAAGGGAGGGAATTCCACAAAGTTGGTGCAGCCCGAAAAAAGTCCTGTAACTGAGAATGGGAGGATGTGATGAGAGTGGAAGAGAGACGCAGATCTTGTGCAGAACGGAGGTGTCGAGTTGGGAGATATTTTGAGACCAGTGAGGAGATGTATGTCGGTGCAATTTTGTTGACGGCTTTGTATGTTAGTAGAAGAATTTTTATATTGGATTTGCTGAAATACAGGCAACCAGTGTAGAGACTGACAGAGTGGCTCAGCAGAGGAAGAACGGTTTGCAAGGGTAATCAATCTAGCTGCTGCGTGCAAAATAGATTGTAGGAGTTCAAGTCTGACTTTGGGAAGACCAGTAAGGAGGGAATTGCAATAGTCGATGTGGTAGATGATGAGTGCATGAATTAAAGTTTCTGCAGTGTCTTGTGTGAGATATGTGCATATTCTAGAAATGTTCTTTAGATGAATGTAACATGATTTAGATATAGAGTTGATGTGGGGAATAAATGATAGTTGTGAGTCAAGGATTACACCTAGGCAGCGAGCTTTGAGTATTCATTGTCCCCATGGCAAATCAGTCATCCTGGTTTCTCACTAGGTGCTGGTGTCTGTTCATAAGTTGTTTTTTTTTCTATTTGCTGCATCATGTTTTTTTTTTTATTACTTACTATTTTCACTTCAAATATATGTTGATTGCAGATGGAATAACTTTACAGGTACTCGCTATTTGTACATAGAGCATATATGAAAAAATGCAGTATGTGCAATGTCATCTTCACACCTCACTATGAGGAATATGACCCACGTCTCTTCAGTGCTATAATTTACTGTACAGCCGCAGAAGAGCGTGAAGCGGATTTTCAGCAGAGATGGTAACGCTGCTTCTGGGAGATTGACACATAGGCTGTGGAGATGCTCCGTCAGGCCAGGAGATTAGATCACAATTCTTTTTATTTTCACACTCTCTGCAGTTTTAGAAACATGTTTTTTTTTTTATTTCATTTCAGCTGCTGCTAGTACAAGTAACTGTGTAATGAGTCTCCTGTTCCTGATGTCACCGCATCGCCAAACACATTAGGCCACAAATCCAGTTAGATTCCACAGACCAGCTGTCTCAAATGGGGAAAGTGCTGACTAAGCAAGGAGTGCAGAAGATTACAAGACAAAGAGGATTACACAGAGTGCAATAAGGAGAACACTAAACCGGCTTGCAGTTAGTCACTCCCATATGCCCAACTAAGTTTTCTGTTGTTTTATTCACATACATCCAAACACATATATATTATATATATAATATTATGGGCCTGATTCTCCACGTATTGTGCGTTGTTTTTACATATATCGGTTATACGCACGTCTGTATTCAACAAGCTTCGGATCTGACGATACGTCTGTGGATGAATATGGGTCTGTGTGCAGCCTGCTCTAATGGACTATACACTGCAGGATACGTCCTATACGTATGTGGAGTATAAAGTTCCAAAGGCAAACTCACAGAAAAAAAATATTCACTTTGTCACCTGTTAATAATATAGGGCCTGATTCATTAAGGATCTTAACTTGAGAAACTTCTTATTTCAGTCTCCTGGACAAAACCATGTTAGAATGCAAGGGGTGCAAATTAGTATTCTGTTTTGCACACAAGTTAAATACTGACTGTTTTTTCATGTAACACACAAATATCAACTTTAAATTTCAGTGTACAAATAAGCTATCAAGTATCCTTCTTATAGTACAGTGACTGTAAGCAAACATCTGATTGGTCGCTTTTAGGCAGCCTCTCCTTATCTATATAGGTTTCATAAATGTCCTTAGTGACGATTGAAATGCTAAATGACTTTTTATGAAGTAATAACAAAACTGATATGAAGTAAAAGGGAAAAAAAACAACAACAAAAAAAACAAATTTTAAAGAGCACTCAGCTGCCCCAATTAGACAGATAAGTCCTGATTCTAAGGGACTGTCTCATCTTCCCAATAGACAGAACTTTTGTCCCAACTGCCGGAGAAGAGAGAGGGGTCAGAAGCACTAGGCACATTCCCAGGGGAGGCTGCATGCCCCAATGTAACCCAACCATGCCCCTATTGAGGCACTCCCTATCACGATTGATAACCTTTCAACTTGAAATGAAATATGCTACACCCTTGCTCTGCCCCCTCCCTCCCCCCCCCATCATTTTTGGTGTGCAGCTAGACGTGGGATAGTAGTTCAGCGTACGGGAGCCCCCAGGGAGTAAAATACATTAGAAATATATAAAAATATAAAAGTACCTTCACATTGTTTCCTGGCTTCATGTTGGCCAGTGCAGGTTTGATGCTCAAATATAATTTTTCAGGCATCACTGCTTACAGATTACACAAATGGTAAGGCAGAGGACACTCATTATCTCCTAATTACAGATTTTCCTGTCTTGGTTTTTGGCTGCTGAAAGGTCTTTAGTTTCTCAGGCTCTGGATGTGGTTTGTGCTGATCAGAGGCCTTATTTTATTATGATTTTCCAAACGGGAATGTCAACAGGTATGCAATAGTTGCCATTTTTAGCAAAATCGTTCTAATTTTTGTTCCCCAAAAGGGGACGGCGTACTGCGATGGGGACTTTGGTAAAATTGGAGACATAAGGGGGGTGTTTTGTCAGATCTCTGGTGGGATTTGGTCAGATTGGGGCTAGTCCAAATTGTGCCATGATTAGTTTTTCTCCTTTAAATGTTTTATCCAAGGGCAGAGAGGCTGCCTTGGCATTATTACATTACAGTATTATGACATAACTCCCTTAGTGAAATCCTATGGGAAAATATAAAAACATTAGGTAAGTGGGGCATTAAGTCACCTATCTTTTAATTATTCCTATAAAATGTTAAGTATTTGTCAGCCTAGCGGCTCTTGTCATAAACTTGCAGAACTAGCGCTAAAGGTCTTCGTCTTTAGAAGCCGCCTTTCCCGTAGAGCTTGACACGCCCACAGGTACTCTGATGCCCCCAGGTCATATAACTCTAATATACTGCAAGTTTATGAATAATACCGCAGTGGAAAGGTAGGAGGAAGGTATCCGGATGGTAGTGGGTAGTCAGAAACAGGCCAGGGTCAGTGGGCCGTAGCAGACAGGATGGTCAGGGAAAGGTAATGAGGTTTGGGCTGGCAGAAAACAGGAACATCCAAGTAACAGATCTAGAGGTCAGAGGAATCGGCAAACAAGCAGGGTCCAAATAAAAAGCCAAGGGTCACAACGAAAGGTCAATCCAGTGTACTACAGAATCCACAGAACACACGGACAGAGCAGGTCAGCAATCCTCAAAGAGACACTATAACCAGCAGGGAGGCCAAGTCCTCCCTGCCTTAATTACACAAAGTAGCCAATCGGAGAAGAGAGGTGAGGAGTGTCATAATAAGCCTCAGGGGCTGCCTAATTAATGGCTAATTAATTAGCCCACAGGCTATTTGCCAACCTAATGTGCATGTGCCACACTGCCCAGCGTTGTCGGGACACGACTCTGTTAGAAACGCATATACAAAGAAAACAAATGTCCCAAATATAAAATACTGTAACGAGCCACGGAGATACGCAGCTCAATTCCACTAGCTGCGTCCTGGCTATCATGGCAACAGCCGGGACGTCACTTCCCGTGTTCTGTCCCGGCTGTTGCCATGGTGACGGAAGTGGGAGATTTGTTTTCTTTGTATATGAATGTGAGTAGGAGAAAACATCTTGGGGTAAATGTATCAAGCTGAGAGTTTTTCGGCGGGTTTGAAAAGTGGAGATGTTGCCTATAGCAACCAATCAGATTCTAGCTATCATTTTGTAGACTGTACTAAATAAATGATAGGTAGAATCTGATTGGTTTTTCAAACCCGCCGGAAAACTCTCAGCTTGATACATTTAACCCCTAGGGTGTTCTGCCTCATACCTCAGTGATTACACCAGCCCATTCTGAATGGATAGTCTGCATTCTCTTGAATTTAGGTTGATCCCATAAAATGGATACCTCCAGTGAGTTTCATTTACAAAGCGTCAAATTTTTAGTGGCTTTGCGCCTCAATTTTGCAAGTGTGCTTAGATTGTTTGCAAAGCGCATAGGTTTTTGGAGAAGGATGGCGGAGTTTATGAAGGAGCGGTTTGAGGGTGTTCTTTGTTCACTGATGCTCCTAAGTTTATGAAGCAAAGCGAAAACGAGATATCGTTGTGCAGAGTGAGATTCTTTAAATAAGGTTAAGTGTTGGAGAGGACACATTTTTAGGGGCATTCCTTGTTGGAGCATGATCATAAAGCAGGCCTGGCCAACCGGTGGCTCTACAAGTGTTGTAAAACTACATGTCCCAGCATGCCCTGCCAGCTGTAAGCTGCCTATCTACTAGCAGTGAATGCTGGGATATGTAGTTTTATAACACCTGGAGAGCCACAGGTTGGCCAGACCAGTCATAAAGGAACTTTCTGTTTGCGCCAGTTCTGAGGTGGTGGAGATCGCGGCCCATTCTGTTCTGTGAGTGAAATGCGTCTTGTACCTTTTACTTCAGTGGGAAGTGACACGTCATAAGGACCGTTTTAATGTCCCTCCCTCTCATAGGACTAAAGTGAGCAGAGCTTCAAAAAGGTTTGACACAACTAAACAACCAAGCTAATTTGCGCTCCAAAGAAAACAGGAGCAGCCCACTCCCCCTGAGCTTCACCCACGCACCTCAAATGGACACAACAATGAACTATAATAGTGTCTTAGTATACTTTTTCGGAAGAACATCAGCGCCCTCACAGTCTTTATCAGAAAACTTTTTGATAAGTTCTGATAACTTTTACGAGTCGTGAAACTTATTTTGATGTTTTTGTTTTTTTTTGTTAACCACATTTAAATCCAAATTTAACACAACCAGTGTATAATGTGACACGTGAACGTGTCTAGGAATCATGTAATCAGGGCTTGGTAAGCGTGACAAACAGTATCACGTACACTTTTACTGCGTTTTGAACGAGATTTTGGCAGAGTCACTTTGAGGATATTGTGAAAGATTTCTTTAGAAAAACAATAAAGTAAGAGAAAAAAGTGTAATCGTGCAAAAACCGTTTGTTTTAAACATCATATGTTAGATAACTAATTTACACTCATATATTGAAATGAATAAGTCTGCATATCAAGCAATCAACCTTTGCATAGAGATCCATTTAGTCCTAAGAACATTCTTTTATTGTTTACAGCAGCATACGCCCAAAACGTATGGACAAATCTTCTGATATAATGTGTTTAAAACATAAACACCTTTTAATGTTACATTAAAATATAAAAATTGTATAACTGACTCCTTCAAGCTGGTAATGTTTTAACTCCTACCAGAAAGATTATAAAATTCTGAATAATGTACACTTAATCTGCTGTGCAGTAAAGTTGATAAACACCCAGGTAACAAGAACCACGTGAAGGAAATTCCAAAAGGAGAGACGAAGATCCAACTGAATTGGGTACGCGATAAACCAACGCATTTCACTACCAAGGTATCTCTTTCAAGCTTGGAGAAATTGTTTTGCAAGCCAACAATTGGAGTTTACACTGCCGTATTTAAATTTATTATATTCTTGTAAATCAGATCAAAGATAGTTCAGTATATATTGACCAATTTATGTAGTTTAATATATGTTTGATAAATTTAAGGTAATTTTCTGATGAATTGTGTTCTTAATGTTAGAATGTTTTATCATGTGTGCAATATTATAACAACTGTTCACCAATTTATATTAGAGATCAATTCTGATTGGATAATAGAGACTTTATTAATGAACGTAGACTGTTGTTTCACCAACCTTGAAAAAGATACTTTGGTATTGAAACGCGTTGGGTGATCACGGACCACTTTCAGCTGGATTTTTTTCTCTCCTTTCAGAATTTCTTTCCTTCTTAGGCTGGGTACACACAACAGGGTTTTCAGCAGATTTACGGGCCAATCATACAATAAACAACCATTTGGCCCGATGTCACATTAGTGTGTACGCTCCAACGGTGAACAATTATGGTTCCAAACCTAATCGTATGGTTTCCTTTGATTTTCCAACTGGACTAAAATTCTTGTTCAGCGATGGAACGATATCGTTCCAATTCTGCAGTGTGTACGCACTCACGACCGGCAGTGTCCATAGATCTCTATAGAGTCGACAAAGTCACTATCTTTTCAGCCGATGGTTATGACAGATGAAGAGCACAGATCTGAAGGTTAATCTTGTAAAACGTGTATATAATGTGTACACATGAATTGACATGCAAGTCGGGGCTATTTTTTTTCATTTCAGTTGTTAATAAAATTGTTAAGGATATCACATCGGGAGAAATCTTCTGTAGTGTCTGGTCAAACTCCCAGCCTTACCAGGGTGTTTGGCAACTTTACCTCCAGGAGTTTAGGTCTACATCCCAATTTTTTTCATCTATCTTGTAGGAGTTTAAGCATTACCAGCTTAAAGGAGTGTGTTATCATTTTTATATTTTGTTATAACATTAAAGCTGTTTTAACATTTATCAGAATTTGTCCATACCTTTTGGGGGGTATGCTGCTGGAAACTATAAAGGAATGTTCTTAGGACTTAAATCATCATCATCATCTATTTATATAGCGCCACTAATTCCGCAGCGCTGTACAGAGAATATGGATATAAATAAATGGATCTCCATGCTAAGGTTGATTGCTTGATATACAGATTTATTCATTTTCATATGTGAGTGCAAATTAGTTATCTAACATGAACTTCAAACCGAGCAGTATTACACACTATTACACATTTTTCTCTTACTTAGAATATTGTGAAAGATTTCTTTAGAAGAACAACATAAAATGACACTGCTAAAAACCTTTTCAACACAGCAGTAAAAGTGTAAGTGTTACACTCTGTTAGTCATGCTTACCAAGTCCTGATTGCATGATTCCTAGACACGGTGGTGTTATCACTGTTCACGTGTCACGTTACACACTGGTTGTGTTAAATTTGGGTTTAAATGTGGTTTAAAAAAAACAAAACTCTTTTGCTTACACAATTTTTATAATTCCGTCCGCCCCCCCCGCCCCCCCCCGCCCCAACCCCCCCGCATTGCATGGAGATGAATTTTTTTCATTAGCCACAAAATTTGAAGAAAACCCTTTCAAAATAAGGTCCATGATGCCCAATTGTAATGAGCTACGGAATTTGCCAGCACTATATAAATAAATGTTGATGATGATGATGATGATTCACAAAAGTTATCGAAAAAAGAAAGAGACTTTCAGACCGGATTTTTGATAAAACTTTGTTTTATTAGACTTAGTGAAGAACATCAGCGCCATCACAGTCTGTATTATATTGTTGTCTTCAATAAAGTTTATTGGATTGAAAGATATGGTTCTAATGAGGTAGGGGGATGAACATGAGCAGTGCACCTAGGTGTATTTATAGTTCGCTGAGGTGTCTCCTGAACCCGACGGTAGACATCACCCTAATGTATGTAGGGCTGTTTATCTAGGCAAACAGTTGCGAAGTAAAAACACTTTGCAATACGCATTTAGGAGCTGATGCAGAATAGAAAAATAAGTAAATAAAAACACACAAAAATAGCGTATTTCCACCCATATGAAGAGACATGCAGTACACATCCCGGGATGCCGCCGCATTAGCCGCAAATGCACCTGGTTTATAACTAGTCATCATCATCCTCTTGTATTTGCACCTGCTCTATAACCTCCTAACGGGCAAATGTGCTTATTTCTGCTGGTTTGTGCGTGAGTCACATTCGCGTAAACATACCTTTTACTGTCAGCCAATGTTAGAACACCCCTTCCCTCGCCCGCCTCGCCTCTACAGGTGCAGCCGGTGTAAGTGCCACATCACGCATGTCTACATATACGTGTTCCCACTTCCTGAGCAATTTCACGCAAGATGCGCTAATCATTCTCGCGTCCGCTCCCTCTGCATCAGCCTCTCAATGCGCATCGTGAATGTGGTCATCCGGATCCTCACGGTTGTCACTAGTTCTCAAAGAATTGACCATCAACATTCTAATATAGGTTCAGCTCACAAAATGAGTATTCCTGAAAATTTTCATTACACTTCACAGTGTTACCATGATTTATGTATTTAAAATTTAGTAATTAAAGCAGCAATCCCATGTAGAAGATTTTTTTTTTTTCTTTAAGCATACATCTGTCATTTTTCATAGCTATCCTCTAACAAATCATTGTATCTCCTTTTCAAAAGCTCTCTGGTTGGCATCTACAAAAGGTTGCCAAACACTGTCAGTCTGCTACACAGACACAGGCTCACAGCTCTCCTCATGTCATGTGCTGGTAAAGGGGGGAGGAGGAGAAGGTTGCAGTGCAGACAGACCTTAGAGGTGTGTTTCAAACCATCTCTACTCACTACATCATGTGCCGTGTGACTGTGGTTGCCATGGCAGTCCGGAATCATAAATCGTTAATAGAAAATTGAAGGAAAAAAAACACAAGGGAAAATGGTAAATACCAACGTTCTTCTTATAGCCTACCAAAGGGATTTATGTTAAAAAATAAATTAGATTTTTCCATGGCATTGCAGCTTTAATCTACTAACTGATCTATTAACTTTTACTGCAGACCATGTTATGGTACAGATTTTGGCTTGGAGACTGTTTCATTGTTGTGAAGTCGTCCTGTAATGAGAGAAATATGTTGCTCTTGCTCAGCTCCAAACTATCCGGTCTCATTTTTCTTGGCTGGTGAACGATCTCATCTTTTGTTCTTTGTGGCTGTTATGTTCTGCTGTCAAGTATCCATGCCTGGCTGTGTGTGTGTGTGTTCCTTTTATATGAACATATTTACACAGTGTCAGAACATTTTCTGATTAGAAGGAAACATCTGTTGACTTTTTACAGAACACTCCGGCTTTCCTCTGATACAGCAATCATTAGAATTTATTTTAAAAAAAAAATTAGGGGTAAAAGATGGCAATGAACACAAAAAGTATCATATAAAAGTAAAATAAAATATGGATTGATTTGTATAAAGATTGAAGACTATTTCATGATATTGGGCTGAAATGTTAGTGTGAAATATTGCATCACTGTACAGCTGTTATAAGCATAAGCCAAAAATATGGTTCTTCCAGCTCATCCGTCCCTCCGAGGCACAGAAATAAAATATATACGACAAGTGGTGCTGTGTATTATACAGTCATCACCAGCAAATCAAGACAGTTGGGATTGATATAACAGACACAAGGGAGTTGTAAAGTTTATTCAGATGCAGATATAGACACACTAGGCCTAATCCATTAAGGAAAGGTAAGGCAAAATAATGAGTATGTTTTCTCCCGGACAAAACCATGTTGCAATGCAAGGGGTGCATATAAGTTTATTATTTTGCACATAAGTTAAATACTGGCTGTTTTTTCATGTAACACACAAATAACTGATGGCTTTAGTTTTATATAGAAATTTAAAGTTGATCTAGGACATGCCCTACTCCAACTATAAATCTGTCCCCACATTTTAGATTTACCTCCCCCCTCCGATGCAACATGGTTTTGCCCAGGTGCAAAGTTGCTCTTTTTTTTTTTTTTGCTTTACTTTCCCTAATGAATCAGACCCACTATTTTTAAAAGCACTACATGCAAAACAAAAAAGATAGTTTTACATTTAAATGTTGTTTTCTTGCGCTTTTAAAGTGCTAAATGTAGAATTGCTCTAAGCCTAAAATATAAAATACTTCTGAATGTCCCGAATAGTTCACTTACTTAGACACTTTAGGAAGCCTGGTCCTGTCACACCTGTTGGGGTACTATCAAGAGATACTGAGGCAGCACGGTGGCTAAGTGGTTAGCACTTCTGCCTCACAGCACTGGGGTCATGAGTTCAATTCCCGATCATGGCCTTATCTGTGTGGAGTTTGTATGTTCTCCCCTTGTTTGCGTGGGTTTCCTCCGGGTGCTCCGGTTTCCTACCACACTCCAAATACATACTGGTAGGTTAATTGACCCTAGTCTGTGTGTGTTTGTGTGTCTGTGTTAGGAAATTTAGACTCTAAGCCCCATTGGGGCAGGGACTGATGTGAGTGAGTTCTCTGTACAGCGCTGCGGAATTACTGGCGCTATATAAATAAATGGTAATAATAATAATACTTACCCATACCCCCTTGACCCAAAAACATGCTCTATGGTTCTATGAAGAGTATAATCTTTCCTGCCACTCTGGTGCATGAACTGCTCTCTTATACCTGCACGATTATAGCCCAGAGAGGACTCGGCCTGCGCCTTCACGCGTTATAAAAAGGTAATATTGACATAGTGGCAGGGTGTGGCTGGCCTGCCCCACAGCTTTGCCTTTTATGCTCCCTTATATATTACTTGAAACCTGCCCCCACCATGGGCATGTCCATTAAGGTACCTACCCTCTGTTGTCTGTTGCCACTATGACTGCCTCTAATGAATGAAAATTGATTTTTAATTGTGTGTTACACTCTGTAAGTGTAAACAAAGTGTTAACATGCTGCAACGTGAGCTTGGATGTCAGCAACAGCTACACTTCTGTTTTTACTTGTTAACAAATATTATTTTACTAATAATACCATCTACCAACATTAGGACTTTTGGAATTGGGTCACTGAGAGAAGGGGGCATGCCTACCTGAGTATCGGTGTAGACCATGGGGAGTTGAATATAGATAAAACGGAGTTTGGTTTATTGGGTTTTTAAGGACTTTAGTTTTTTAAAGTGTGCTCCAATGGGAACAATAACAGCTGTGTGTCTCTTTCTCCTAAAATAATACTCTGTTTAGTCTCATTTATGCCAAAATGAATGGAGACATAGGCACTGTCATTATTACATGTGTCCAATACATTGCTCACAGTGCACCTAAAAATGCTCTTTAGGAAGATGCAAAAATGATGCCCCATTGAAAGTTCAGGAAGAGACCCCATTTATGCCTTCTCAGAGGTGATAAAAAGTCAGGTCCTTTTGTGGGTGGTGGTAGTAGGCTGTGCGCCCCCCGATGCAGGGAACACCCCCATAATGTCTCTCTCCGCTTTATCAGATTTAAATATTCTAATGCTGCAAAACCAAATCTCGTTTTTTGCATGTGAGCGCTAAAGCTCAACTCCCCCCATCAGGCACTGCAAACTTTTACACCACCTAAGATGGGGGCAGCAGACACAAAATAGTCAGAACAAGCAGGGTCAACCACAAGTAGACTTCAAACAATGCCTAAGTGAGCAAATGGTATAACAGGTAATGAGTCACTTGTGCAGACAGCCTTATAAACAAGCAGAGACCAAAACTATCAGTGGATCAATCGTCCTTCTCAGCACTGATGTAAGTTTAAGCACCAAAGAGATGTCATGACAACCAATATGAACAGTCTGTCACTGTTTCTATTCCAGCCTCTTTTTCCAATCCTTACAATCTGCAGGTCTATTTCAATAGAAATCTTAATTGTTTTGTGTGTTATATAGATCTCTACATGTGATAGCGGCTATGACCCATGCTACTCCCGCACCCACTGTAATGTTTTGCCACGCACATTTCCGTGTGGGGTTCTGAGTTTAAAAACACTGCAGCCATCAGGTCAAGAATCTTTGTGCGTAAAGCGAGACTTTTTTTTTTTCTTTTGTTCCGCTACCCCTCCATGGTACATCACTGCTGGTGTCTGAACCACTCTCCTCCGAAGGGTCAGGGACATACTCCTCTCCACTATAATCGGAGCCACCACCCCATCCTGGGTTGTGTCATGCCCCTCTGATTCCTGTTATGTATAAAAGTGTGGGAGAGGTGCAGCCCCCTTCTCTTCTGACACACGTGATCAAATGTGTGTGAACCTGACCTTCCACTTCCATCCCCTCCAGGGCATAAACACACATTTTATTTTCTAACAAAAGTGAGTCGTTGGGACGTGCCAGATTTTGATTCTGATATTTTCACCAAGTCCCCTGCTTTGGGTAGCATAGTCAGTTTCATGGGGACCTCATTTTGTGTCCCCACTACGAATGAGGTCCTCACAGTGTTGGAATGTAAACAGATTATTGTCCCCACAAGTATAAGAATTCAAGTACACACACACTCGCACACACACACACCATAGGCAAACCGAGGGGGTTTCCTATTACCAGGTCTCGATTGAGCAGTAAACTCAATAGGCTCTTTTCTCTAGCTTTCTCATGTTTTTATTTTTGGAAATCGGGAAAGGAAAATATACTGGATTAAACCATTCAGGATGAGCTCTGTGGGGAGTCAATAGTCTATTCTGTGACAGGGCCATCTGTGGCATGTTTTAAGTACAACTTTAAATGGTTGATGGGATGTTTGGTTTAATCTATAGGCTCCAGTGAGCTAAGTCCAGCCCTGGGTATAACTTAGACATTTCCAGCCTCTGTCTCAGGATTGGTCAGTACCTAGTGTGACTTATAGAGAGGTCATGCAAGACGTCGATAACTGTTCAACAGCTTATAGAAATCTTACATTCTTTATTTCACAGTTATTATTTATTTATTAAATTACCCAGTGTCTCATATCAGAACATTACCCCTGGGTAGCACTGAGCCTCCTCCGTGACGTCACTAGTTTCTTGAAAATTGAGAGGTCGGATTTGCACGAATATTAGTGTGTCCCACAGGATAACTCACTACAGAGATCCGCTTTAAACTGTGTGAGATGTAAACTGGCCTTAAAAAGCAACTTCTAATAAAAGATAAAACACTACAGCTGAATGTTGCTATATCTAGTTCTTTAAACTGAATCGCTAGACTTATGCTATCCACATGCACATAGATTTTCCCTGTGTATTCAGTAGATGGAGGGAAAACCAATTTGACTTCACAGAGCTGACCACAGTGCTTATTTTGTGTGATTTACTGCAGCAATTCTGTATCTGTAGGAAAAAACCGCCTGGGTAGCACAACCCTTCATCCCGGTCATCACTCTTCCAGCAGCTTTCCGCTGTCACTCCCGTTATCTGCAGCGTCCAGAATCCAAAATGTAAAACATTAGCTCTGTAACGTAGGAAGCTGCCAGGTTTCAGCTTTGTGTTGCTATTGTTCCTGTAACGTGGGAGTAGGAAGCTCATGTGAAACTTCCAGTCCCTACATGCACCAACCTGTCGGATGTATGACTCCGTGACACAGTGGTTAGCATTGCTGCCCCACAATGCTGGGGCCATGGGCTTGTTCTGACCAGGGCACTATCTGTGTGGTGTTTTTTAATTTGCATTTTTCCCCCCTTCCTCAATTCCCTTGCTAGTGTGTTGTTTCCCCCCTACCACCACTTATTAGCTTAATGTGAGGTCTACCCTCTTCTAATCTTACCCCAGTTTACAAGAGTCTAATATCTACATACCTGTTATAGTGGTCACAATTTATTGACTGTAACTCACTTGTCTCAAAATATCTCCCAACTCGACACCTCCGTTCTGCACAAGATCTGTGTCTCTCTTCCACCCTCATCACATCCTCCCATTCTCGGTTACAGGACTTTTTTCAGGATGCACCCACTTTGTGGAATTCCCTCCCTCGCACAGTAAGACTTTTCTCTAGTCTTCAAACCTTCAAGCGTTCTCTGAAAACCCACCTCTTCAGACAAGGTTATGATATTCCTCAACCACCATCTTAATCTCCCTAGGTTACCCTATTACCACCCTCTACACAGCTAACACAAGACAACAACCCTCTGACCAACATTGCCACACACACAGCCCACTCAATACTTTTACCTTTGCATTCTAGCCGGTCCATTGTGCAATACGATGTAGCACATGTCCTTGTGTTTCAAACTCCCATTGTCCTATAGATTGTAAGCTTTCGAGCAGGGTTCTCTTACCTCTCTGTCTGTATGTATTACCCAGTACTGTCTTATTAATGTTTGTTCCCAATTGTAAAGCGCTACGGAATTTGCTGGCGCTATATAAATAAATGATGATGATAACTATGCTATTTTACATCAATAAGACAACTACTGTTTTTTTTTTATTTCTGTTATTAATACAATTACTATTATCCAGCATGATTGATCTCTAAAAAGTTTAAAGAGAAATATTTAGCATGCAAAAATGCCCGCTGCCAGCACATTGGTTTGGATCAGTGCAAGTTCAACACATAAGTAAGTGTATGGAAACAATTAAAAAAAAAAAAAAAAAAAAAAATTGAATGGATGCTAAAATGCATTTAAAGTGCCAGTTAGATTTTCTGCATTTTTACCAATTTTCTGGGCTCATGTGTCAATGAGCCCTGTCACCTACCATTTATCCACAACTTATCCAGTATGCAGTGCATTGATTTGCTACAAACCAGTGACCTCATTGAGAGACTGCCTCATTTTAAGCATGTATGGTCAGATTGAACAGATTTGATTATTTGGAAAACAATACACATTGGGGCTGATTCATTCAGCAGCGAGGTCCCATAGTAACCTGGGAGGTATGTTACCTCACAATTTTCTAGCAAATAATCTTTGCTAATTTTTGTTCACAACTCATAGGGGTGTCCTTTGCAGTCCTCACTTAAATGTATGAAGTTGTTTAGAATCCTACTTTACAATTTCATATGTTTTTTGTTTTGGAGGCTAAGTATAATTTTCTGTTTTTGATTACTTTTTGATTTTTTTTTTTTATGCTTTTATTGTTTTTATCAAAGGTTGTACGGAGGATGCTTTAGAAATGCTTGTAACGTAGAGAGATTCACTGGTGCACTGTGAAGCTGGAGACACTCCGGTAGCTAATCCAGCAGTTCATTGTCTAATTGCTCTGATCCTTTATATTTATTATTATGTCTACATTTCAAAGCTTATTTTGCGTCTGCTTTGTCCTTCTCTATTGAGAATAATTTTCTTTTGCCAGTGTAAAATAACAGGAATGAAAAGTACAAAATAGTTTCTCTCAGGAGAGATCCGCATGAAATGTAATTTCCTGCACTTTAGTCGTAGGCTAATTGCATATTATTCATTTGTAATGCAAACGAACCCTCGTGAGGCACTAATTGTAGTGTGAATAATACATTTTTGATTATTGTTGAACTCTAGGAAATTCTATCTTAATTCATAGTCTGAAGGAGATATTGTATATGAAAATGTACTTGACGCTGTTAATTAATGATTTCGTCTTTGAATATATACAAAGCTACCTATAAATCATGTTCACTGTTTCTTTCTGAAATTACTACTTTTTTAGCTTGTTTGTTTTTTTAACCTGTTTTCGGTCTCGTGCCAGTGGCACTAATATGCAAATGAGAGGAAGAGACAGAATGACCAGTTTTTTAGCAGTCTTAAAATAAAGGACTTTGTCATTATGCTTTCAGGAGAGAATAAAAATATGATTACTATTCCTAAAAATTCCTTTCTGACAACTAGACAAATTGATATTCAATGGAATTGTGGGGTGTGTTTGTGTGACACATATTCGGTGTCCTTCATATGTGAAGAGCAATATTTGAGCACCAGGGACTCCGTGGCAGCAATGTTCAAATCTGTGAATGGGGTTTTCAGCAAAATAATTAATGTTCTATGTCAGGCTAGGAAATCTCTTCCATCTACAGCACGGTGGCTTAGTGGTTAGCACTTCTGCCTCACAGCACTGGGGTCATGAGTTCAATTCCCGACCATGGTTTTATCTGTGAGGAGTTTGTATGTTCTCCCCGTGTTTGCGTGGGTTTCCTCCGGGTGCTCCGGTTTCCTCCGACAATCCAAAAAAAACATACTGGTAGGTTAATTGGCTGCTAACAAATTGACCATAGTGTGTGTCTGTCTGTGTGTGTGTGTTAGGGAATTTAGACTGTAAGCTAAAATGGGTCAGTGACTGATGTGAGTGAGTTCTCTGTACAGCGCTGTAGAATTAGTGGCGCTATATAAATAAATGGTGATGATGTTCTCTAGATGTCAGGTTGAACTTAGAAGAAAAATGTAAATTATTGCTGTTCAGTTATCATGTCATGTAGACCAGTGTTTGCTCACCTGTGACACTCCAGGTGTTGTGAAAGTACAAGTCCCAGCATGCTTTGCCAATATATAGCAGTTTATTGCTATAAGGGTATGCTGGGACTTGTAGTTTCACAACACCTGGAGTGTCACAGGTTAGCCAACACTGATGTAGACAGACATAATCACCAAGTGTTTGACCCCACAGTCACTGTGAGGAGAGCAGCTTCAGAATTCAAGGAACAGGGAAAAGTCATACACCACACTTCCCAACATTTGAGATCCTGGAATTGAGATGGGGTGGACGTGGTCACTCCAGGATGTGGGTGTGACATAATCAGTGGGGGCGTGTCCACATCACAAAGGGGGCGTGTCCAGCACTGTGAAGCGCTAGGCTGACCCTTTGCAAACTCCCCTCTCAACACACTTACGCAGGTGTGCGAGTCGCCTGTTCAATGCTCCTCATCTTTCCCACCCGCCAGACAAACCTGTTCGTGGATGGGTCCGAGCCCTAATATGTGGACTGTCCCACCAAAATCGGGACAGTTGGGATGTGAGATTCACACAGACATGAGCTTTTGCATGTAATAAGGGAATGATAGGGGCAGTCTGGGAAATGATTGGGGTAATTATTAAATGTAATTTAATGCATTTTAGGCATGGTGTTCCAAAGTGCAGACAATAATATTCTGTGTAAACCCCTAAACATTCCAGGTAAAAGACGACATACCTGTGTGTAGGGACTCTACCTGTGTCCCCTCTCGCAGCTCTGACTGTGCATCTCGGGGAATCTGCCACAAATGAGGCCCAGTGTTTTAGGAGAGAAACTGAAACATTAATTGAAAGGGGTGGTAGGTAGGTAGGTATTTTAATGTGATGGTTACACTTTTGCACACTGCACCCCATAAGGATTTTTCCTGCCCCTCCATGCGTTGAGTCACATCATTGAGATAAAGTGCTGCAGTTATAGGTATTTTGTGGTGAGTCTCAGGGGGCAATTTGTAATTGACCTCCTCAGTTACTGCACCGATAGTGCCACCCCTACACCCACCTTGGGCACGATGCATGGCGGGTGGGTACCTGTGGGCAGCAGCCTACACTTGTATCTTTGTGAATGTTGCTTGTAGATATTTGATTTAAAAGAATTTGCTTTTTGTGTTTACTTGTCCTTTATAGGAACTTTCAATAGACCACAGACTTTTACTGGTCTATGGTAATAGTACAGTTGGTGGTCATTGCTGTGTAAAAAAAAATATTTGTTCTATTCACACAAACGCTGAGGAAGAATCTAAGCCATGCCTGCCATACGTGTAAGTGATTCAGCTGGCCTTCGTGGGGAGGGAAAATCTCATTTGTGCTTGTGAAATAGCGCATGAAAGGTCATGGAAACAGGTTATCTGTAGTCGCTCTCATGTGCTAAAAAGGGCAAGCGAAGTGAGAAAGAAACCAATTTATATGCTGGGTGCAAGTAATCATTGCACTGTGTCCCTTGGGACCCCAACTCTTGTGTACGTCGGAAGAGTGACAAGGATATATTAATGCAGTTATTTAAAAAAAGAGATTATATTCAATATAAATTAAGTCATGTACAGGATAACAATGTGCTGTAATTTTACGAAAAGATCCAAAAAAATCCTTAAAATGTGTATAGGTAAAAATAGGGGTATTCTTCAGAAATATTGATCTTATTTTTCTCAGCTCGGTCAGTATAGTGCAGGTATTCTCTCTATCTTTGTTATTACAGGGATTTACACATGATCTGTTAGGGAAAAGAAAGAGGGAAGACTCAATGTGCAATAAAGGATACCCCAATCCAAAATTAAAATGTTGTATAAGGTTAAAATACTAAACATAAGCATAATTGCATTGGATAAACTGTTTGCTGAATCTATCAGGGTCCCTGATTAAATATTATTATTATTATTATTATTATTATTATTATTATTATTATTATTGGTTTTTATTTATATGGTGCCAATCCTATTACGCAGTGCGGTACTGAGAAGGCTATGGGGTATATTTACTAAACTGCGGGTTTGAAAAAGTAGAGATGTTGCCTATAGCAACCAATCAGAATCTAGTTATCATTTATTCAGTACATTCTACAAAATGACAGCTATAATCTGATTGGTTGCTGTAGGCAACATCTCTACTTTTTCAAACCCGCAGTTTAGTAAATATACCCCCTATGTCTGTGACTAAGATTCATGGCGTGTGGGTTTTGGATGGAAGGGATATGGGTCATGGTAAAGCTTGTTTGATGGACTTTAGGTAAGCCGTTCTGTAGTTAGCATTGCTGTCTTGCAGTCTGAAAACATAATGACAGCTTAATTGGCTTCCTTTGAAATTGGCCCTAGTGTGTTTGTGATAAGGGAGTTATGAATGAGTAAACGCTGCTTAATATGACCATGCTATGTAAATAATATAATACGTTATTCTGATATTCGCAGAATACAATGAAAACTATTTTGTTCAAACTAGAATTCATATTGGATTCTAATTATAAAACCAAGTTTTAGATGGCAAGCGTTTTTATCAATCAATTTAGATAGATCGGTATTTTAAATTGTAATGCTAATTGATAGTGAAGAGGCCACTTAGACTGAGGATAGGTTGAGGCAGTAAAACTTTATTTGAACACTGGATGTTGAAAAGGATGACACGAAACCGAGATACATATAAACAGCATTCAATATTTATATAAAGCAAGAACAAGTAAAATAAATGAGTGAAATGCGTTGTGTTTTCTAAAGGTAGGATCGGCTGCAGTCAGTTTGAGCGCTGTGTGAGTTAATGCACACTTATATTTATTATTGTATGTTATAGCATTGCCAAACAAGAATTTTAAGCACAAAATTTTTAGGTGAAATAACCAAAGGTCAACACAACGGATTATTAGATAAGAGGATAACCAGAGAGGTAGTTCAGTAATTTAGCACTGGTAATTGGGTCGGTATTAGTTATTATTAGAGATGGGTGGGTCCGGTTCTCCGAGAACCGAACCCACCCGAACTTTGGGTATCCGAGTACCGAGCTGAGCAGCTCGGTACTCTCCCGCCCATTCCGAATCCAAATCGAGGCCGAACGTCATTGTGACGTCGTCGGATCTCGGGACTCGGTTTTTGCGATACTTCAACTTTATAAATACACGCCTCCACAGCAATCCATCGCCATTTGACAGAGGGAGAGAGCAGGGTGTAGTCATAGGCTAATTAGAGCAGGGACAGAGAATACAATATTGTTCTTGCAATTGCTCTAACCAAAATCGCTAGTGCAGAGAGGAGGATAGAGGTTTATTATTTTTTCTTCATATTTGGCACTCCCCAGCGCTTTTGGGGTGTCCCCCATAATTGTGCATTAATATTTCTGGCTGTCAAAAGTCATATCTGTCAGCAGTATCTACTAAATAATTTGTAGCACACCTCAGTGCTTTTGGGGTGTCCTCCCTTATTGTGCATTAATATTTCTGGCTGTCAAAAGTCATATCTGTCAGCAGTATCTACTAAATAATTTGTAGCACTCCTCAGTGCTTTTGGGGTGTCCTCCCTAATTGTGCATTAATATTTCTGGCTGTCAAAAGTCATAACTGTCAGCAGAATCTACTAAATAATTTGTAGCACACCTCAGTGCTTTTGGGGTGTCCTCCCTAATTGTGCATTAATATTTCTGGCTGTCAAAAGTCATATCTGTCAGCAGTATCTACTAAATAATTTTTAGCACTCCTCAGTGTTTTTGGGGTGTCCTCCCTAATTGTGCATTAATATTTCTGGCTGTCAAAAGTCATATCTGTCAGCAGTATCTACTAAATAATTTTTAGCACTCCTCAGTGTTTTTGGGGTGTCCTCCCTAATTGTGCATTAATATTTCTGGCTGTCAAAAGTCATATCTGTCAGCAGTATCTACTAAATAATTTTTAGCACTCCTCAGTGTTTTTGGGGTGTCCTCCCTAATTGTGCATTAATATTTCTGGCTGTCAAAAGTCATATCTGTCAGCAGTATCTACTAAATAATTTGTAGCACACCTCAGTGCTTTTGGGGTGTCCTCCCTAATTGTGCATTAATATTTCTGGCTGTCAAAAGTCATATCTGTCAGCAGTATCTACTAAATAATTTTTAGCACTCCTCAGTGTTTTTGGGGTGTCCTCCCTAATTGTGCATTAATATTTCTGGCTGTCAAAAGTCATATCTGTCAGCAGTATCTACTAAATAATTTGTAGCACACCTCAGTGCTTTTGGGGTGTCCTCCCTAATTGTGCATTAATATTTCTGGCTGTCAAAAGTCATATCTGTCAGCAGTATCTACTAAATAATTTTTAGCACTCCTCAGTGTTTTTGGGGTGTCCTCCCTAATTGTGCATTAATATTTCTGGCTGTCAAAAGTCATATCTGTCAGCAGTATCTACTAAATAATTTTTAGCACTCCTCAGTGTTTTTGGGGTGTCCTCCCTAATTGTGCATTAATATTTCTGGCTGTCAAAAGTCATATCTGTCAGCAGTATCTACTAAATAATTTTTAGCACTCCCCAGTGGTTTGCGCTCAGAATGGATTCAAAGCAGTCCACATATGATCTGAATGAGCAACCAGGTTCTGTCACCAGTCCTGATGTTAGTGTTCCCAGTACGTCATCTGGCCAAGTCGATGTCAAACAACAGATTGTTTTCAAATTAGTGCAAAAAACAAAAACCCCAAAAAAATTTACTGTATTGAAGCGAAAAAGAAGTGTAACTGAGCAAAAGTTAAGTGACGATAAAAAAAAAAATTGCAAGCATGCCATTCTACACACGCAGTGGCAAAGAGAGAATGAGGCCTTCACCTTTGGCTATTAGTGGCAGATCCCAAAAAGTTACCCAGCCTACAATTGGTGCACAACTACTGTTACGCGTCAAAGCCGAGCTGCAAGATAACAGTGAGGCATTACAGGAGAATATTTGCTCTGATTCACAAATGACAACAATCCCTGTGGAGAGTCCATCCAACAGTGGGATGTCTAATCGTGAGCATTCTGCTGATGTGTGCCTTAATAGCCCGAGTGTAGCCGGTGATACCCAAATTGAGGATGCCACTTTGGAATTAGAAGAGGATGAGGGGGAGATTTGTGTAGGCGACGAGGGCGCTAATGAGGATGTTGATGATTATGATGCAGACAGATACCAAATTGCCTTTCTCAATTTCTATTTATATTCTAGATTATATAACGGCTGAATAGTTTTCTATTTTACTCCTAGTGGAGAGAGGATCTGATGCAGACAGATACCAAACTGCCTTTGTCCATTTCAATTTATATTGTACAGTATATAACGGCTGAATTTATTAGTATTTTATACAAGTGGAGGGGGGCCTAGAGAGACAGAAACCAAACTGGCTTTCTCCATGTCAATTAATATTGTACAGTCTATAACGGCTGGATTTTTTGGTATTTTATACAAGTGGAGGGGGGCCTAGAGAGACAGAAACCAAACTGGCTTTCTCCATGTCAATTAATATTGTACAGTCTATAATGGCTGAATTTTTTGTTTTTTTAAAAAAGTGGAGGGGGCCTATAGAGACAGAAAGCAAACTGTCTTTTTCCATTTCTTTACATATTTAACTATAAGTGTAGGGTGTAATATAGATTCAAAGACGATGGCTGCATTGCCAATATGCATAGATGGAGAGGAAGACAATCTGTTTTGTGTGTAGAATAAATGAAGGCCTACCAACGAAGAATTAAACAGTTTTTTTGGATGATTTATTACCTCAACAATTAGATTACTTATCTCTAAAACAGTTGGAGCACTAAATTGGGTTATTTTAGGCACAAAAACATGTATTTTCCAACAAAATAGCAAAACAAAACCAAAACCAAAACCAAAACACGCAATGGCGGTTTTGCAAAACCAAAACCAAAACACGACGGTAATCCAGATCCAAAACCGAATCCAAAACCAAAACACGGGGGTCAGTGACCATCTCTTGTTATTATTACCTCTAATAATGTTGTCACTCACCGGACCGTGAGTGCCTCTTCCCGGACATTTAGGAACCGTGGCCGTCCGCCATCCTGAGGGTCTGCGCATGCGCAGCCCTTTTCTATACTTCAGTGTATACTCCTTTAACTTAATTGGCAGATCAGGCAACCTCCCTATATTAAGCACCTGTGGTCACCACCACGTTGCCTGATCTTGGAGTCTCATTCCTCATGAGTCTCTGAAGGTGTTCCTGTATTACTCGTGTATTCAGCGCTGCTGATTCCTGTGGTTTCCAAACCACTTCTACTACTGTGGTTCCATACCACTTCTACCATCAACTGTATCATCATGACTGTTTGCTGATTCCTATCCGCTGCCTCCGTGCACTACAGTCTTCTACACCACTTCAACGTTATTTTATATCAATGTGACTGTTTGCTCATTGCTATCCGCTGCCTCCGTGCACTCCAGCTTTTACCTCACTCACCTGCTTCTCATCAAGTCTGTTTGCTGATTTCTATCCGCTGCCGCCGTGCACTACAGTCTCCTGCTTGCAACTCGCCTGTGTTCAACATCGTGACTGCCAGCTGACTACTATCCGCTGCCTCTGTGCACTACAGTCTCCTGCTTGCAACTCGCCTGTGTTCAACATCGTGACTGCCAGCTGACTACTATCCGCTGCCTCTGTGCACTACAGTCTCCTGCTTGCAACTCGCCTGTGTTCAACATCGTGACTGCCAGCTGATTACTATCCGCTGCCTCCGTGCACTACACTCTCATCTCATCTTTGCTGTGACTTCCTCGAGACTGCCGCTTTTCATTACCATCTGCTACACTTCGTGATCTACAGCTCCTGCCCTGCGCTGCACTCCTGTTTCCCATCGCTGTTGGTTCCTGTGGTTGCTACTGGTTACCTCCGTGTGCCGCTGAGTCCTGCCGCTGTGGTCAGCGCTATCGTCCATCTCCTGCTGATCCACTCTCCACGCCTTCACGTGTTCCACTGGTCTCTACCCTCCTGTCAGCATTGGATTTGTATCTCTCCTACTACCCTCTGCTGGATCATCTCCATTCTCCTGGGTTTCCTATGAGTCCAGTTCCACGTGTTGCTGACTCCTGTGGATTCGTGTCCCTGTCGGTCTACTCACCTGTGCGCTGCACCTGCTAGACCGCTGCTTCACCTATCCAGGGACTTCCTATCCAGCCGGCCTCCAGCCGCTCAGGTACCGCTGCAATCCCATCTGACTGCTACTGCTGAACCACGGTATGCATACTTCTCATTGACTGTGCTGTGTATTGCATATCTTGCTGGACTGTGTTTGGTTCTCTCTGGAGTCTGCTATCCGCTGAGTCTATTGCCATCATTGACTGTGTTATCATTGTGCTGGACTACTTCAAGAGACTTTCTAGATTGCAGACCTGATCAGTCATTTACATATATATATATCTATATTGTGCATATTACTGTGGATCGTGTATAAGGTGCCTGTGTATATCCTGTGTTGCAGTCTTCCCCCGTGCACCTCCTCACATATATATTCAGTGGTACAACTTGCTGATGTCAGACCACTGATCCCTGTTTCCGGTATCACCTGTTCCATTATCCTCTCACATAGCAGTGGTACAACTTGCTACCGCAGACCACTGACTACCTGGATACCTCCACTTGGATTCCATTCCTTCACTCAGACAGCGGTACAACTTGCTACCCGCAGACCGCTGACTCTCATCACCTCCTTGTTTCTGTTGGACATTCCTCCTCACTATAGCAGTGGTACAACTTGCTATCGCAGACCACTGACTACCTTCACGTGTCCTTGTCCATACAGTTCCTTGTGTATCATTACCTCATTATTACCAGTGTTGCTAGTCATAGACTTTCCTGAGCATCTCATCGGCCATCATTTCATGTTCCGTGATCACCCAGCTACCAGAGTACCCTATTACCATCTACATTGCTCTGGTAAGCCTACCATTTGGTGATCCCTGGGTAAAGACTCCTAGTGCCCGTGACAGTAAGATCAGGCCATGACAGACCCAGATGTGGAACCTACCGCCAAAGAGATGCTGCAACATCTGGTTAGCCGTGTGGAGCAACAGGATGCCCGCCAACAGCTGTTACTTCAGTGTTATCAGTCATTAACCTCCCAAGGAACATCTGGACAGACTGTGACAGCTACTACTGAAGCTCCTGTGCTTTCCTCCGTTTCCCCATTGCCATCCCAGGTGTCTATAGCTTCCACGCTTCACCTGCCTACTCCGTCAAAGTACGATGGAGACCCCAAAACTTGTAGGGGTTTCCTTAACCAATGTTCAGTCCATTTTGAGCTCCAACCTCAAAATTTTTCTACCCATCGTTCCAGAGTGGCCTATCTTATCTCTTTGTTTTCAGGACAAGCCCTGGCTTGGGCCTCCCCTCTGTGGGAGAGGAACGATCCAATATTACAAGATAGTGCCAAATTCATTTCTACATTCCGAAGTGTGTTCGATGAACCAGGTCGTGTGACCTCCGCTGCTTCCAGCATCCTCCGTCTGCGACAAGGATCTCATACTGTAGGCCAGTACGTCATTCAATTTAGGATCTTAGCCTCTGAACTTCAGTGGAACACTGAAGCCCTAGTTGCCGCCTT
Source organism: Mixophyes fleayi (assembly GCF_038048845.1). Classification (NCBI taxonomy): domain Eukaryota; kingdom Metazoa; phylum Chordata; class Amphibia; order Anura; family Limnodynastidae; genus Mixophyes; species Mixophyes fleayi. The sequence goes on along the minus strand of NC_134406.1, from coordinate 21,367,511 downwards.
CTGGCAGGGGCTTTCCGATAAAATTAAAGATGCACTGACTACCCAAGAGCTTCCTTCGTCACTTGAAGATTTGATCTCTCTATGCCATCGTGTTGATATGAGATTTCGTGAAAGAGAGGCTGAGAAAACGACTTCTGCTAAAGCACCTTTTCGCTCTAACCCTCAATTTCGTCCAGTGTCACCCGCTGTGATTCCCATGGAGATTGGACGTTCCAAGTTATCTTCTGAGGAGAGGAAACGAAGAGTCAAGAATAGACTCTGTATCTATTGTGCTGATTCCACTCATGTCCTCAGCTCCTGCCCTAAGAGATCGGGAAATGCCAGGCCCTAACTAGTTCTGGAGAGGTGAAGTTAGGGTCCCTGGAGTCCTCTCCATCGTCTATGAAATCTAAAGTCTGCGCTTTTGATGTGACTATTTCCTTTGCTACCAAGACCTTTGAGTCACAGGCATTGATTGATTCCGGAGCAGCAGGAAATTTTATTTCCAAATCGTTAGTTAATCAATGGTCTCTACCAATGATTACCTTAAAAACTCCCATTACTGTGACGGCTATCGATGGATCACGTCTCATCAACGGTCTCATCACCCAGAGTACGTCTCCAGTAACCCTTCAGATTGGTGCTCTGCATCATGAAGAGATATCGTTTTTAATTCTTCCTGTTACGACAAGTCCGATTGTCCTAGGCCTTCCATGGCTTCAGTGTCACTCTCCCCAGATTGACTGGGGCACCCCTCAAGTCACGTCTTGGGGGCCTGAATGTCACCATCATTGCCTTTCCCAAGTCATCCCTCTCAAGGTACAGCAAGCTTCCATCTCAGCTATTTCACCGGGACTCCCTCCTCAATATGCTTCATTTACCGATGTTTTTGATAAAGCTCAGTCTGAACGTCTTCCTCCTCATCGTTCTTGGGATTGTCCGATTGATCTTCTTCCTGGCAAGACTCCTCCCAGGGGCCGGGTCTATCCACTCTCGTTACCTGAAACTCAAGCTACATCTGAATATATACGGGAGAACCTCCAGCGTGGGTTCATTCGACCTTCCACCTCGCCCGCTGGAGCTGGGTTCTTCTTTGTCAAAAAGAAGGATGGATCATTACGCCCTTGTATAGATTTTCGTGGACTCAATGCCATTACTATCAAGAATCGGTATCCCATTCCGTTGATCACTGAGCTATTTGACCGCATCAAGGGAGCCCATATTTTTACTAAGTTGGATCTTCGTGGTGCCTACAATTTAATCAGAATCCGTTCCGGTGACGAATGGAAGACGGCGTTTAACACCAGAGACGGGCATTACGAATATCTGGTAATGCCTTTCGGGCTATGTAATGCCCCCGCTGTTTTTCAGGGCTTCATCAATGAGATTTTTCGGGACTTATTATATGTATGTGTCGTCGTCTACCTGGACGACATATTGATTTTTTCACAGGACCTGCCTTCTCACCACCAACATGTGGCAGAAGTCCTCTCCAGGCTACGGAAAAATTCATTGTTCTGTAAATTAGAAAAATGTTCATTCGAATTACCCCAGATTCCATTCTTGGGGTATATTGTTTCCGGAGTTGGTCTGAAGATGGATCCTGACAAAGTAAATGCTGTACTACATTGGCCCCAGCCAACTACTCTTCGTGCCATCCAGCGTTTTTTAGGTTTTGCCAATTACTATAGACGCTTCATTCAAGACTTTTCTTCCATTGCATCTCCTATTGTGGCCCTGACTCGAAAAGGGGCTAATCCTAAGCAATGGTCTACTGAGGCTATTCAAGCCTTTCAAACATTAAAAGAGTCCTTCTCTTCGGCTCCAATCCTTCGTCAGCCTGATGTGACACTCCCCTTTTTTCTAGAAGTAGATGCCTCTAATGTGGGCTTAGGAGCTATTCTCTCCCAACGCTCGGAACAGCAAAAATTCCACCCTTGTGCCTTCTATTCTCGGGGTCTCCTACCCGCAGAGAAGAATTATACCATCGGAGACAAGGAATTACTGGCTATCAAAGCCGCATTAGAGGAATGGAGATACTTGTTGGAGGGAGCTCGCCATCCGGTGACGATCTTCACGGATCATAAGAACTTGTCATATCTCCAGTCTGCCCAATGCTTGAACCCTCGTCAAGCAAGATGGTCTCTTTTCTTTTCCCGTTTTGAATTAATAATTACCTTCAAACCAGCTGCCAAGAACAAAAAAGCTGATGCCTTATCTAGAGCCTTTGTTACGTCCTCTGATATAGAAGAGGTTTCCAACCATACCATTCTAGACCCCAAATGTATCTCACTGGCTGCTTCATCCACCAAAACGCTACCATTTGGGAAGACCCTCGTGCCTCCTACTCTAAGGAGGAAAATCCTTTCGTGGTTCCATGCCTCTCGTTTTTCTGGACACGCCGGTGAACACAAGACTTTTGAGATCCTCTCTCGAAGTTACTGGTGGCCTTCAATGAGGAGAGACGTCAAAGAGTTCATTGCTTCCTGTGAATTATGTTCGCAATTCAAATCCTCCCGCAGAACCCCAGCAGGGTTGCTGCGACCACTACCCATTCCGTCCAAACCATGGACCCATATTAGTATGGATTTCGTTACTGACTTACCACCTAGTAAGAACCATAACACTATTTGGGTGGTAGTGGACAGATTTTCGAAGATGGCTCATTTCATCCCTCTGTCTGGTTTGCCTTCCTCGTCTATCCTGGCTGAACATTTCATTAAAGAGATCTTCCGTATCCATGGATGTCCATCTGAGATTGTGTCTGATAGAGGAGTACAATTCGTGTCCAGATTCTGGCGAGCCCTTTGTAAAACCTTGGGCATACGATTAGCACTCTCATCTTCTTACCATCCACAATCCAATGGACAAACCGAACGTGTCAATCAAGATCTTGAGACTTTTATAAGGATATTTTCATCAGCCAATCAAGACAACTGGGTAGAGTTACTCCCTTGGGCTGAGTTCGCCCATAACAACATGTACCATGAGTCATCATCCAAAACTCCATTCTTTGTGGTCTACGGTCACCATCCGTCTTTTCCGGAATTTCCTGCCCTCCCGCCCACCCAAGTTCCTGCGGTGGAAACGGTTTGTCAGACCTTTAAAAATATCTGGTCTCAGGTCAGAACCTGTTTAAAGAAGACATCTGTCAAATATAAATCTTTCGCTGATAAGAAGAGGCGGGCTATTCCACCACTAAAAATTGGAGATCGTGTCTGGTTATCCACAAAAAATATTCGTTTGAAGGTTCCATCCATGAAATTCGCCCCTCGTTTTATTGGTCCATATAGGATCATTCAAGTTATCAATCCAGTATGTGTGAAACTCCTTCTTCCTAAGAGTCTTCGGATTTCTAATGCCTTCCATGTATCTTTGCTCAAACCTCTTATTATCAACCGTTTTTCAACTCCTCCCTCAGCTCCGCAGCCAGTTCAAGTTCATCAGGAGGAGGATTTTGAGATTACCGAGGTACTAGATGCAAAAATTTCGCGAGGAGTCCTCCACTTCCTCGTTCATTGGAAGGGCTTTGGTCCTGAGGAGCGCTCTTGGATCAAAGCTGAAGATCTTAATGCTCCTGCCCTTTTGAAGAAGTTTTACTCCAAAAATCCGGACAAGCCCGGTTCCAGGCGTTCTGTGCCCACCTTTAAAAGGGGGGGTACTGTCACTCACCGGACCGTGAGTGCCTCTTCCCGGACATTTAGGAACCGTGGCCGTCCGCCATCCTGAGGGTCTGCGCATGCGCAGCCCTTTTCTATACTTCAGTGTATACTCCTTTAACTTAATTGGCAGATCAGGCAACCTCCCTATATTAAGCACCTGTGGTCACCACCACGTTGCCTGATCTTGGAGTCTCATTCCTCATGAGTCTCTGAAGGTGTTCCTGTATTACTCGTGTATTCAGCGCTGCTGATTCCTGTGGTTTCCAAACCACTTCTACTACTGTGGTTCCATACCACTTCTACCATCAACTGTATCATCATGACTGTTTGCTGATTCCTATCCGCTGCCTCCGTGCACTACAGTCTTCTACACCACTTCAACGTTATTTTATATCAATGTGACTGTTTGCTCATTGCTATCCGCTGCCTCCGTGCACTCCAGCTTTTACCTCACTCACCTGCTTCTCATCAAGTCTGTTTGCTGATTTCTATCCGCTGCCGCCGTGCACTACAGTCTCCTGCTTGCAACTCGCCTGTGTTCAACATCGTGACTGCCAGCTGACTACTATCCGCTGCCTCTGTGCACTACAGTCTCCTGCTTGCAACTCGCCTGTGTTCAACATCGTGACTGCCAGCTGACTACTATCCGCTGCCTCTGTGCACTACAGTCTCCTGCTTGCAACTCGCCTGTGTTCAACATCGTGACTGCCAGCTGATTACTATCCGCTGCCTCCGTGCACTACACTCTCATCTCATCTTTGCTGTGACTTCCTCGAGACTGCCGCTTTTCATTACCATCTGCTACACTTCGTGATCTACAGCTCCTGCCCTGCGCTGCACTCCTGTTTCCCATCGCTGTTGGTTCCTGTGGTTGCTACTGGTTACCTCCGTGTGCCGCTGAGTCCTGCCGCTGTGGTCAGCGCTATCGTCCATCTCCTGCTGATCCACTCTCCACGCCTTCACGTGTTCCACTGGTCTCTACCCTCCTGTCAGCATTGGATTTGTATCTCTCCTACTACCCTCTGCTGGATCATCTCCATTCTCCTGGGTTTCCTATGAGTCCAGTTCCACGTGTTGCTGACTCCTGTGGATTCGTGTCCCTGTCGGTCTACTCACCTGTGCGCTGCACCTGCTAGACCGCTGCTTCACCTATCCAGGGACTTCCTATCCAGCCGGCCTCCAGCCGCTCAGGTACCGCTGCAATCCCATCTGACTGCTACTGCTGAACCACGGTATGCATACTTCTCATTGACTGTGCTGTGTATTGCATATCTTGCTGGACTGTGTTTGGTTCTCTCTGGAGTCTGCTATCCGCTGAGTCTATTGCCATCATTGACTGTGTTATCATTGTGCTGGACTACTTCAAGAGACTTTCTAGATTGCAGACCTGATCAGTCATTTACATATATATATATCTATATTGTGCATATTACTGTGGATCGTGTATAAGGTGCCTGTGTATATCCTGTGTTGCAGTCTTCCCCCGTGCACCTCCTCACATATATATTCAGTGGTACAACTTGCTGATGTCAGACCACTGATCCCTGTTTCCGGTATCACCTGTTCCATTATCCTCTCACATAGCAGTGGTACAACTTGCTACCGCAGACCACTGACTACCTGGATACCTCCACTTGGATTCCATTCCTTCACTCAGACAGCGGTACAACTTGCTACCCGCAGACCGCTGACTCTCATCACCTCCTTGTTTCTGTTGGACATTCCTCCTCACTATAGCAGTGGTACAACTTGCTATCGCAGACCACTGACTACCTTCACGTGTCCTTGTCCATACAGTTCCTTGTGTATCATTACCTCATTATTACCAGTGTTGCTAGTCATAGACTTTCCTGAGCATCTCATCGGCCATCATTTCATGTTCCGTGATCACCCAGCTACCAGAGTACCCTATTACCATCTACATTGCTCTGGTAAGCCTACCATTTGGTGATCCCTGGGTAAAGACTCCTAGTGCCCGTGACAAATGTGGACCAATACAGACTGCACATTCCTTTTCACTTACTGCAATCGGCATTTGGTAATGGTCAAGTCAGTTAGGATTAAGCAACTTTTTAGAAGACCCTCGCTCCTACCAATTCTGGCACAAGCAAAGTTGGAATTTTCGTTTCCCTGCTGGTGTTTCGAGATTTCATTTATTTGCCTGTTTATCAGCTTTGGCTAAGTCCACAGGATTTTACATTCTCCAACCCATCCATTTCATCTTTGTCCCTCATGATTTCACCGCTCAGGAGACTTAAGGCTAGATTTACTAAGCTGCGGGTTTGAAAAAATGGGGATATTGCCTATAGCAACCAATCAGATTCTAGCTGTCATTTTGTAGAATGTAATAAATAAATTAAAGCTAGAATCTGATTGGTTGCTATTGGCAACATCCCCACTTTTTCAAACCCGCAGCTTAGTAAATCTAGGCCTTGGTCTGTCATGGTGTGACTCTATAGTTCCACGAGCCATGTGATTCTCTCCTGTGAGCAACCAGCCCCATGACACTGAATAATCAATAGGTAGCAGCTGCTGCTTCTTATTGGTTAATGACAGAAGCCACTGACTGATCACTAGAGGGAGCTTTAGGCAACCAGAGGAGTCAAGAAACTGTCTTTGCAGCCTCAGACACTGGGGCTCTATAAGTTCTAGTCGAAGTGAGGGGTTTACTGGATGGATGGTAGCAGTAAGTGCACCCATTGCTTATTTACAACTGTGGCAGCCAGTGTTTGGGCTATAGCATTATTAATGAGAATTTATCCTATCCGTTTACTATAAATGTGTCACAGTTTATCAATAAAATCCAACACTATCAAGGTAGTTGTTTTGTGGGCTATACCAATTCCTCAGTGATGTAACTAGTGAATGGCGAGGCTGAATTTTATGAATTTTGGTTCAGCCCACAAAATGGCTGCCACTTTGGTGTTTTTAAATAAAGTTATGTGGTAAGAATTTAATCCAGAAGAATAAAAATAATTCAAATTCATACTTGCCAACATTTTCGATCTTCCATCTGGGTGAGCCTGGTGCCAAGTGCGTGACCGTGCGAATCACATAAGTTCAGCCCCGTTGCCTCGATTTGCGCATCACACAGGGTCGGGGTGAGGATGAAGCAATTCGCTGTCAATCGTGTCATCAAGCCCCGCCACCAGCCTCTTCACTAGTGAAGTGACGGGATGCATGAGTCCAAGAAGTTAGGGATCTTTCATTAAAGATGGCTAAGTGGTTAGCACTCCTGCCTCACAGCACTGGGGTCATGAGTTCAATTTCCGACCATGGCCTTATCTGTGTGGAGTTTGTATGTTCTCCCTGTGTTTGCGTGGGCTTCCTCCCACACTCCAAAAACATACTGGTAGGTTAATTGGCTGCTATCAAATTGACCCTAGTCTCTCTGTCTCTGTGTGTGTTTATGTTAGGAAATTTAGACTGTAAGCTTCAATGGGGCAGGGACTGATGTGAGTGAGTTCTCTGTACGGCGCTGTGTTGTGTTTGTGTGGGTTTCCTCCGAGTGCTCCGGTTTCCTCCCACACTCCAAAAACATACAAGTAGGTTAATTGGCTGCTATCAAAATTAACCCTAGTCTCTGTCTGTCTCTCTGTGTGTTAGGGAATTTAGACTGTAAGCCCCAATGGGGCAGGGACTGATGTGAGTGAGTTCTCTGTACAGCGCTGTAGAATTAGTGGCGCTATATAAATAAATGGTGATGATGATGTTTGCATTAAACAAGATGAATACAATGTATCAGATGACTTAATCTGAAGCTATATACAAACACACAACATGTGCTCTTCGTACTCCCCCCAGTGTTTGAGAAACAAATGGAGCAGGGATGGAGATCGGAAAATAAGGATAATTGATCCCTGTGGGAAGAACTTGCGCAAAGATGAGAAGTTTACTCAACATCTGATGGAACCTAAATGTATCCTGCTCTATCAGCTGTTTGGTAGAGGTGCTCCCCATAAGAACTGGTATCATTATTGTTATCTCTTTCCAAGTTCCAAACCTGCTCAATTCATCGCAGGGTGAACAGAGCGGATCCCGTCGGGTGACGTTTCGTATTTCAGTTAAATAGATAATTTTCTCTTCGTCCTAACCCTATTAATAACTGTGATGATGTTTGAACGTTTTTATCACATTGCTTCGCTCTTGCATATGGTATAATGATTATTTTTCTTCCAAGAATTTACTAAATTTTCCAAATACTTCTGCATTTGTTTAATGGATATAAATGTATTCACTTGATTCATGCACAGCGACATGTCGTTTTTCAAATTCATGTTAATTAGCAGTAATTTACATGTCAATAAATTATTTCCGGAGGCTGAGATTAATAGAACGTGGCAGAGTTTCAACGTGTTAGAGCATTTTGTTTAGATATACTGTGGGAAAACGGGTAAAGTTTTATAGATGTGTTTTACATGCACTGTGCTTTTATCTATACAATGTTTTGTACTGGTATCACGTGTTAACGCATGAGATATAGATTGTGCCGCGTCCCAGCATTTCCAATGCAGCGTTGAAATTTTAGTACGTAATGATGGGAACAAGTCTGTAAGAAACTATTCATCATGGGCCTGAGTCATTAAGGCAAAAAATGGGTAAATGTTCTCTGGGACAAACCATGTTACAATACAAGGGGTGCAAAGTAGTTTATTATTTTGTGCATAAGTTAAATACTGGCTGTTTTTTCATGTAGCACACAAATACTTAATAGCTTTATTACTACACTGAAATTTAAAGTTGATCTAGGACATGCCCTACCCCAACTATAAATCTGTCCCCACATTTTAAATTTACCTCCCCCTCCAATGCAACATGGTTTTGCCCAGATGCAAATGTTACTCCTTTTTTATGCTTTGCTCTCCTTAATGACTCAGGCCCCATATGTTTAACAGAGCTCATAAATGTTAGTGCAGGCCTGTGGCTCAACAGGTATTCTGAAACTACAAGTCCCAGCATACTCTGCCAGCTATTGGCTGGCTATCTAACTGCAAAGCATGCTGGGGCTTGTAGTTTCACAAGGAACCACAAGTTGGCCAGGCCATTGTTAGTGGATTAAAAGCAAACAGGTGTGCACAAGCCCTCAGTGTGATTAATTTCCTGAAGTGACACTTTTCATGTATCAGTTATTGTGAAATAAGGCAGCACGGTGGCTTAGTGGTTAGCACTTCTGCTTTACAGCACTGGGGTCATGAGTTCAATTCCCGACCATGGCCTTATCTGTGTGGAGTTTGTATGTTCTCCCTGCGTTTGCGTGGGTTTCCTCCCGGGTGCTCCGGTTTCCTCCCATACTTCAGAAACATACTGGTAATTAAGTTAAGTTAATTGGCTGCTAACAAATTGACCCTAGCCTGTGTCTCTGTCTGTCTGTCTGTCTGTCTGTCTGTCTCTGTGTGTGTGTGTGTTAGCGAATTTAGACTGTAAGCTCCAATGGGGCAGGGACTGATGTGAGTGAGTTCTCTGTTCAGCGCTGCAGAATTATTGGCGCTATATAAATAAATGGTGGTAATAATAATAATAATAATAATTATTATAATATCTGTGATATAAAGAATTGTATTTTATCTCTTAGATTAGTGACCTCATTACAGGGTTTTCCAGTCTAGGAAACTCCTACTTAGTATGAACCCCCCAACCCCAGTTATAGAGAGGATCCCGCTCCAATTACCTGAAGTCAGAAGCTGGTTCTCCGTTTATCCTGTCCTCTGCGATAAGCGGTCCATAGTGCTGTAGTGAAGAAGACGAGATAGAGCGTTATAGACTGCTTTCGGCTGCAGCGAATATGAACCGGCTGTGGTGCCATCAAGCTTTAGGTAACAGGGGACTTTCCAGCAGACCCTACCCGTATTTGATATAGGGAGAGGTTATATTATAGGGGCTTGCCCAAAAGCGGACAATACATTTACTTATATAATTAGTTGTAAAAAAAAAATCATTGCAGGTGATATTGAGGACCGTAAAGGTTGTCTGCAACTGTAACTATCCTGTATCTTGTTACTTTACTCGCCATAGAATAACATGGTCACTCTCGGAATAATAACAAACATTGTTGCACTCCTCAGCGGTAGCTGCCAAACAGCCTTAAATTATTTGTGCCCAGGGGTAACATACACCTGTCATACCTTCCAAATCCAAAGTTAGATATGTTGTTAATACTATCAGTGATGTTCAACAAGATATGGGCTTCATTGAATGTGCTCTGTTCCACATAACCTTGCCGTTGTTCATCTACATACCACATAAACTAATGCAGCCTCCGCTTTTTTCTCTTCTACATCTTGTGCAACAAAAGCTCTTGTTTCACATTTACTTTTTATGGTTTCCGACCACTCTTCCCTCTTGGTGACATTTGTAAATCGGTTTTCAGGAACCGCTGAAATTTGCTCGTGCAACGTGATTGAAAAGTGATCTTGTTTTTTATCCAGTGTTTGTAAAGTCACGCAGCTGTTGGAAAGCTCTGAGATACATTTCTTGGGAATTAGACAACAGGAGAAGTACACAGGAACATAAACAGCTGCTTGATCTTTGTGTACATGCTAGTGGAGGCTTGATGTCTTTATAATAACATTTCAGTTTACAAATATGTTTATTTTGTTTTGATAAACTAAAATACTTCCTGTTGTCACAGACCTTTCTTACTGGAGGTCCGGTTGGAGACTCCTGGAGTGTAGACTAAAAGGTAGTGGCCTCTTGGAAGGAATGGCTTTCAGAAACAAACAGTCTTGACCAAGGAGCTTGTCCCAAGGAGGGCGAGTGGGAAGGAATGGTTCTGTGGTCCAAGGAGAGAAGACTGTAGAATAGGGGGAGGAAAAACTGAAGTCTATAGCCAGGCAATACACTGTTGAGGTTTTCAACACCACAATGCGAAGACTTGGCAGACAGTGAAGATATATAAGAGCTTCAATCAGTTGTTGCTTCTCAGCCTTGATTGCTGTTACTGGCAGGAGTACTGGGATGCATTGCTGCCACCGGTCAGAAATGATTGGTATGTCCTCGATTCAGTACACCTGTATCTTATTTCTTGCCATGACCTCATAAAGCACAAAAGCGGTGACATTGGATAGTGAGAGTAGGATGGATATTGAAGTGATATTTTTTACTCTTTCCACCATAAACATCTCCAGCTAGATCCGCCAACCTGCAAAATGTCTCGCTGGGGTAGTTCCAAAAACTGATATGCATGAATTCTATAGGCAAACACTGTGCATGAAGCAGACAATTAGGCACAGTTGCACATTTTGAGGTTCGGAAATGACCTAAGTAGACTGTGGCTTCAGCTGTGTGTTCTAAAGCGGAGAAAGAAAACTTGCTGAACCCTAATTTTCTTTTTAAGAGAGCTGCAGTGGAAAGTTAGGGTAGAACTGAATGGAATATGTATTGTTTTTGGAAGCTGGGCTCTAGTGCGCCCCTGGAGGGGAGGTGGAGAACAGCAGGCAGAAGCCTAGCTTGGCTTTGTTGCTCCTGTATAAGGCACACTACAGGGGGCCTTGGCTTGTTTACTGATTGAGTGCCCCCAGCGTGTCACATCATGGGGTAGATTTCAGAGTCCTGACCCATTCACCCTTGGTTCTGCCAAGGTGCAACTTTGCATTATTTTTTTTGCTTTGCTCCTAAGTCTGATTGTTCCCCTATGGCTCGAGTCCTCCAGTATTCTGTATCCATTCCTCCTTTCTCTGTATCTACTGCAGAGTAATAATTACTGGGATCTCTGAAAAGGAAGTGTGTGATATTTGGTATCCCCGCTTAATGATCCTGTCTCCAGAATGACTTCCTCTTTTATATCATTCAACATTAACAGAAAGTAAAATGAAAAGAAATCATACTTATAGGGGACATTTTTTTTGTTTCAAAGAAATAGTGTCGTTTGTGCATGTGCCAATCTGTTTAATCACACTCGTTTCTCAGTCAGTTATTGCAATTAGAATACTCCGTGACATATAATAATCTTTAACCGGGAGTCACTAGGTAATTTAGAAGAAAGTCTCCTCTTTTGAGAGCTGTATTAAACAGTGCTAATTAAATACACTGGCACTTCAGAATCTGTCATCTTCGTTCATGTCCAACTCTGAGGGCAGCAGGTGCGTTGCTGATTCCTGCAGAAAAAGAAGCCAGTTTTGGGGGCTGCCTGACCTGACCTCAATCTGTGAACGGGTGATTAGATATAAAAGGGAGTCCTATCTTCCCTCACATTCTGTGTTCAAAAAAATGTCATGACCTGTTCATTTCTGCTCTCACCCAAAAGGCAATTACAGTATTTGTATAGTGCATAGTGATTAACACACTATGGACAAGAGGGAAATAGCACATCCTTTAAACTTATGTTAGGAGAAAATAAGTTTGACATATGTTTTGAAGAGCATTATATATAATTTATAAATAATGTAACAGCTATTGGCAGAGCAGCTAGAATTAAGTTTGGAAATGTAGAAATTTTGTTTGTCTTTATGGAGTCATACAAATTTCTGATACCAAAGAAAGGCAAAGAATATTTCTATAATATAAAAGTTCAAGAAAATATAATGTAAATCCATATATGCATTATTAACATCAGATGCAAAGTTTCTAATTGTCGCAGGAGCCGGATAGTTACAGGTTCAAAAGGACTCATGATAATCCAATAGCGGAGGAAGGAAGCAAGCGGGGAGCATTTACAAAGCGCAAAAAGGCTACAAGTGCACTTAGGCTTTCGCCAGAGTGCGTAGGTTTTTGGATCAAGAGAGTGGTGTTTGCAGAGGAGCATCTGTTGATTGTAGTTGTGTGAAGGGAATACGTTAACCACAAAGTACGGAGTGCGCACAAGTCTGCGCTTGGTTTTACGGAGTACTGAAAAGCAAGATTTCATTTTCCGGCGTGAGAATATTAAAATGAGATAAAGGAGCGATAATGGCACATTTTAGGGTCGTCCCTTGCTGTGACTGGATCACTTATAAATAACTTATGGTATACATTTATTTATATAATTGCACATGCACTTATTTTTGATATTGTGTATATTTTGGTAAGGGAAATCCTTAATTTATGAGAACAAGGGGAGAAAATTTGTTTTTTTCTGTTTTAACCTTTCTAGAGGAAATGCCTCAAATATAAATAAATATATATATATATATATATATATATATATATATATATATATATATATATATATATATATATATGATACAATTAACCTTTGTTTTGAAAGCCTTTTGTGTAAGGAAATGTCTTGTTTGTGGTTTACAACTTTTCCTGGGGAATTCATTTCTTTGGAGGAAATGTGTATTATGCAACTGTTCGAAGACAGGACTCATGCTAATTAGACCTTTTGATGTGTGAGGGTCATGGGAAGATGTAATTAGACTTGTTGTCCACTGTAAGATGCAGGGTATCACAGCAAGTTTTTAAGATATCACAGATAAGCGTAAATATTGTTAGCTTTGCAATACATGTAAATCCATGTTTGTGTAAACACATTGCTTCCTGATTCTAAAAATAGCTTGTGTCCAAATCAGTATAAAAAGCACTGTCTTGTACACTGAAATGTATCATTCTTATGTTTCATCTGACCTGACCACTGATACCTTTAATCGGTGGAACTGTCCTTGTCAGGGCACCTGAGCGAAATAAAACATCACTCTTTGCTTCAAGACCCTGCTTGACAACTTCTTCAGTATTGCTGTAATCCTGTGACCTGCAGATTAGACCCTAAATCTAATCCGTTCTCCGGCTGTTTCTGAGGTTGTACCCAGCTCTCCAGTACCACTGCTCTGCCGCTACCCAGCAGCTTTGGCCAGTGTGATAGGCCAGGGGGGATCCATCCATAGCACCCTTTTCCATAGTAAGCGGTCAGGGGTACCTGCCCAAGTGTATCAGCACAGGAGTACACTAGCAGTGACAGTTACCCAGAAGGAACGTGGTTCTGGGTGCCATAAAGGAGCCCAGTCGTGGCAGCAGGCTCCTCCTACTGCGACAGGAGGGGCATATTTGTTATAACGAAAGGGGACAATGGCAAAGTAAACCCATCCGGTTCCCAGCAACGGCAGACAGAGTGGCATAGGCGGTCCATCCTGTCACACTTGCTTTCTAGATTAAAGCAAGGGGCTCATGGCAATTTCCTTTCCACTAAAGGATTTGATATTTATTTATAAATCTAAGAACAGGTGGACATTGTCACGTCCTATACTTCTAATGGATGCATGTTGCCCCTTCCAGTTGCATTTTGACGGAGAAGATTATTTCACTGTAAAACAGATCTTCAAAAATGCAAAGGTCCACGTGCAATAAAGACAGTCCCGATGTCCCCCTCCCCTTCATGATTAATGTATGCCATACATAAGGCAAACCCAGGTGGTATTTTAGAAGAAAATTTTATAACAGAAAGTTTTATGTAATGCTGATGGTGATTTAAGGACATGTGACATGCGTGCTAGTTTGAGGGTGGTCTGTGTAATGTAGAAGAGCTGCTTACACAAACTGTATTTTACCCGCAGCACCTCCAGTGGTTGGCCACAGCTTGGAGTAGTTGGCACACGCCAGTGTTGCAATTAATTTTCCTAATCATGGAGATTGTGTGATTTACAAGGAGAAACCGGATGCAAAAATGACAAACTAAAGGTTTATTTTAAGCAATTGGTGAGAGCAAGTTATTGCACAGTTTATTTGGCTGTTGTTCTGACAGTCTCCCGAAGCGTTTGTCACAATAGCTCTGTCTTGTACATACAGCATGAACATAGAAAAACAAGACCGTTTCATCTGCCATATTCAGTCTCCATCCCATGTTCTTCCTTCCCCCTCCCCTTTTCCTTTTCTCTGTCTATCAATGTTTTCATTCTCTTACCTCCCATAGTTTTCTTTTTCTCTTTTTTTAACCTTGTTTTTATCCTTCCTTCTCCTCCAATCTACCTTCCATTCATCACATTAGCACACCCTTTCATTTTAACCCCCAAGACACAGAAATATAGTGACACTTCAGGACTGTCAGCAGATCCAATTTCTTCTACTTAGGCTGCACATGCTCTGCAGGACAGATCTCAGACCAACCCATCTGTGCAGGGGGCAGGCACAGAGGATGAACATTTTCACTGTAGACTTGTTTGCTGTGAAATATCTCTGCGTCCCAACCAAATCAGAATGGATACAGGGGCTGGCAGCTGGTCGCCAGAACCCAAATTCTAGGTGACAAGGAAAACCAGATAATTTTGCTTTATGCGTCAAGCGCGTGACCTCCAGTGTAGGGAGCTATATCTTAGTCTGAGCCAGTCGTAGGAATGCAGCCAATGAACTCATTGGGAACCAGTGCCTCATTTGCATACTAGTCAAGGCTCATGAATATTGGTCAGTTAGGGTCTCGGTGACATCGCTGGTTGTTGGTGAATTTATATCCTACATTCTCTTAATATTATTTCAACACACACAATGGCTGCCTCTACTACAGTGCCTGTAAGTAAAATGTGATCTTTAATCTTCTGATTAAATAGTACATAAACTGTTACTTAAACATCATAGCAACTTTACTCTCTAGTGATTTGGTTATACTTTAATTTTTTCTTCTACTTTAATGACATTGCCTCCCTAATTCTGGTTAAATTCAAATGGATTAAAAAAAAAAGATGGTTGCTTCCATGGGAAAGATTAATTAACTGAACATGAATAAACCCACTTTTCTTATAGTCTGTTAGAACAATCTTCTATGTGTACCTATAGTATGTTGTGTTCAAGCATTAGTAATATGGTCATTGCACTGTCTTTTATTAGAATATGGTGGAATGGGCTTGGACTTCTCGTATAGTATGGCCATTGCAGAAGAACTTGGAAATATTAACTGCGGTGGGATACCGATGGCCATAGGAGTTCAGTCTGACATGGCTACACCGGCTCTCGCAAGGTAACTGATCAACCTTTCATCTTCTTTTTTTAATGTGTTTAGAGCAGTCCTAATGAGATAGGAGATTGCAGTTACTTGAGATGCTGTGATATTATTGGCCCTGCCCCTGTTTATGAATCAGCCAATCCATACTGTACATTTCAGAGAAAGTCTACAAAGCTGTAACTCACACTGTGACTGCTCAGTTAGTGCCATTAGGTGCAAAATTTTCACTGATACCACTTTCATACTGCCGCCCCTGAAATATCCCGGGTTTTTGAAGCCGGGTTTTTGCAGGGTCTCGGAGCGTCCCAGCTCAGTAACACCATTCATACTGCACCTCGGACCCGGGAATTTTCTGGGTTGACCCTATTCATACTGCACAAGTCTGTGCCCTGGCAATTTGTGGGAGTCATCACCAGAGCAGTTTTCATTGGCTGAAAAATGGTGATGTCATTGAAAGGTGACTGGTTAATGCTGGAACACAGCATTTATATGTCTCATAATCTGGGGATGTGATGATTCACGCAATCAATATAATAATGTGTATAGTATTTGGGATCTAAGTACCTTTCTTCATCACTCAGCGACTGAACTTATCATTCGGATTCCTGCACAATATTTACAAAAAGGTATGGTAAGAAGGTGTGTACCAAGATATTGTGATTTAAAGGTGCAGGGATAATAACTATTGGTGCTTAGAATTTAATTTTACTCTATGGTAAAAAAACGAGGCAGCAACTTGACATGTACATTGAGCTTTCTTCTTTGTGACCCCTCTGTGGCTGAAGAATGAGCATTATACAGCTGCAGGGACTGGCTAAATGACCTTTAATTGTTGATGACCTTTATATACTACTTATATTCCAAATTTAGTGTACTTGTAGCTCTATTCTGGTTGATGTTCTTAATTTTCTCACAATCCAAACCCAATTACTACATTTTACTCTTTCCCCTTTTAATAAAGAATAAAGAAAACTGAGAGGTCACCTTCAGTTCCAAAAAATGTATGTACACAGCACAGTAGAATCACTGTGAGATATGCTGCACACAGATCTGTACTATAAAACATACCCCTCACCATTGCCCCACAGTTCTTCATGATTCACTGACAGGCAGACAGCCAATCATCTTGTTTTCTGTGCGGGTTGCACCATTCATAGTGCAGGCAACCCGGGTCCGACCCGGGAATTACCCCTCGATAAATCCCGGGATGAAGACCTGGGTTTTTAGACCCGTGATTTTGGACTTGTACCATTCATACTGCACCAAGACCCGGGTTGTTTGAGCTCGCCCCGGGAAAAATCCGGGATTTTGGTGCAGTATGAATGGGGTATGAGCTGCATAAACCAACAATCAGTTTTTATCTGTGTCCTGCAGGTTACATAATGAAAGCAAATGTCTGATTGTTTGTTTGTGGTTTAATGCAAATCTTGCACCTAATTGCTGAATTAGTGAATGAGCACTAATGACTTTAAGGATAAGTCCTTTGTGGTCTTTATTTATTTTATTTTTTTTCTATTGTCTGAATGTGCAAAATATATTGAAAGTGTCTATGCTGTCCCTGCATACACCATCTCTTGGGATGAATTTGTTTAAATGTGGCAGAATGCAGTGAACAACTTTTGAATGATGTTCTTAGTGTACAAAGCATTTCTGGCTTTCAAGGAAATTTAGTTTTGGGGTTTGTTTCAGTTTTAAAACCACAGGTAGCTGTTTGATGATGCCTTGTTTGTTCTTTCGTTAAATAATTGAAGCACTTGTTGTAGCCGATCATATATCAGTTCGCTGTTGGATTTTCAAGGAAATTAATCTACGAAATGGCTTGGGATTCACGCCAAGCTGCCGGCCTCAGAGAATGCCCATCTTTCTAGTAATGATATCCCATAAACAGTGCCCACAGGAGACCGCCAAAACAGCCTATTGACTAATGATATAACTGAAGGCTTTCTTTCATTAAGGGGATTGCACAGGTCCTCTGCTGCTGAAGCTATTAAGACCTCTCGCAATCCAGCCTATATGGAAATGCCTTAGAGTGCCAAATCACTGTTTACTTTTTAGTTTTTTTAATTTACTGTGAGTGCAATCTCCTTCAAAAGTTTTGTGCGCTAGAGGAACTTTTCTCTTTTGTAATGCTGGGCATTCATTACAAGTTCCAGCAGGCGGATTGTTGTGAGTGACATAATAGTTTTCAGACTTGTTAATATGCTTCAGAAATGCCAAAAGTAAAATAATCTTGCTCTTTTGTCCGTACAACCGGCTAATTCACGCACCGCTGCAAAAATTGCGAAAATAAATTGTAGATATTTGAAGACGATATACAGATTGACATTCTCTATCCTTCTCATCTATATAACACAGCTCCCTGAAAAGAAGCTGACAAGTCTAATTCTCTCATTTACACGTTATCCATCTATTCACTTTCTTTAAAGGTCAAATCTGCAATGTAATTTGCATAATACCAATGACACTGCAGAGTAAGTGAAAATTACTTTTTTTTTTTCCCTGTTTTTCCCTTCTTCAAAATAAAATAAAAATGATGAGGACATTTTTAATATATGGAGTGTAGAGTTCATTATATAGTGCTCTCTTTTTTTTGCTTAACTCCTAAAGGAAGCCGTCATTATGAATTGTTTTTTTTAACAGAACCACTTTTTTTTACAACTGGCAAAGGCAGTTTATATATCATTGTAAAATGCAATTAAAGAATAAGGCCACAATAAATGTTCTCCGCTTAGACAGAATGAGGATAGACAGTCGCTAAGTTTCAGTGCCAAACAAACTCTGTTACGCCTACTGTGCATGTGATCATTCTTAGGGGTAGATTTATCAAACCTTATAAAGAGTAAAAATGGAGGTGTTACCCATAGCAACAATCAGATCCTAGCTGTCATTTTCTAGAATGCACTATATGATAGCTAGAATCTGATTACTGATACTCCTTATAGAAACTGTAGCACTGTGATTGTGTACAGCACTAAGACTTCACTTCCTATAATGACCTGCAGCCCATTGGACATACTTGCCAACTTTTCTTCGTTGGCTTCAGGGAGATCCAGGGGGCGGTGGGCGTGCAAGGGCAGGACTTGAAAAATTGCGTAATTTTGGCTAAGTTGACGCGATATTTGCGTTAAACCCCGCCACTTATCTATTGAGGGGGGCGAGAACCGGGAGGTTGCCCTACTCTCCCGGGAGGTCTCCCAGAAATGCGGGAGTCTCCCAGACATTCCAGGAGAATAGGCAACTATGCGTTAAAGAAAAGCAGCTAATGAATCTCTAGATACTGAAGTGTCTTTTACATTTCTGTCTCCATTACTGAAGTCATGTTGTCTTACCTGTCAGTCTTTGATTAAAACTTGGTCTTCATGAAAATGGCCACCTCCATAGGCATCAATACTTGGACATAGGACACAATTTCTGAACTGTGTCATCGTGCCACAGATGGCGAAGCCAACCACGCTGGCTCAGCATCAGGGAGAATGCCAGACTCTTCAGGGAGTGAGGGAGATCACCCCTATTTCAGGGAGTCTCCCTGACATTCAGGGAGAGTTGGCAAGTATGACATTGGAGTTCACTATAGGCATTATAAAAGGCTAAGTTAGGTTATAAGGAGGCTATGTGATGGCACTATAAGGTTGTATTTCTTGGACATTATGATTATTTTACATGCCAACATTTTCCACTGTGTTGTGCAATCAGTGGAAAAAAATAAATAAAAAGTCCATTGACTGACAGAGGCTGTGACAAACAATGAAATAAAAGGTGAGAGGTCTTTGCTTGCTAAAGCTTACAATCTAAAAGAGATAATAGAAATGAGAGCTACAGTACGTGGAGCAGCCCCATGTGTACATAATGCTATATGAACCGGTCACCCAGCTAGTTTCTGTGCAAGCACAAATATAAAGTGCGTTGAGCAGGTGAAGATGGATGAAGTTGAAGGATGTAGTGATTGAATTAAATGAAGTGTAAGTAAGTTGTGGAGGATAGATGTAGGTGATAGAGGATGGCAGAGGCGCAACTAGCAAGCTATGGGCCCCGGTGCAGGGATGTGGGAAGGAAAGAATTGGGGGCCCACAGCTTGGTAGTTCCCCATGCAGCAGGCCCCATTATCTTCCTGGGCCCAGTGGTAGTTCCGCCACTGGAGGATGGAGTGTTCAACCTCTAAACTAAATAATACCAGTATATTTAGGAAATTTGATAAGCGTCGCTGAAGAGATGTGTTTTCAGAGGAAGCTTAAAGCTATGAAGGTAGGAGGTTTGTCTGACTGGCTGAGGTATTCCAGAGTATAAATGTAGCATGGGAGAAGTCTTGGAGGTGGCAATAGGAGGTGGAGGTAAGTAGATCACTGGAAGACCATAGCACACATGGTGGTAAGTAGATCACTGGCAGACCATGGCACACATGGTGGTATACAGAGAAGAACAGAGATGTAGGAGGGTGCAGCATTGCAGATGAGAACCAGAATTTTGTTCAGGATGGATTGTAGTGGTGCCCCCCTCCATTGAAACGATCTCCCTCGTGCTCTCAGAAACTCCCCAAATCTTAGCAGTTTCAAACGGGCATTAAAATCCCCCCTCTTCTTAAAATCCTTTCAGTCATCTGCCCAACTACCCACCTGATTTTCGTGTGGAATAAGGTATTGCTTACAAAGTGATTTTGATATTTTGTCCATAACTAGTTTATGGGTTCACATGTGCGTTTGGCTTGTATGGAAATGTTATGTGCACTACAATCACGGTAATCCTCCACCTAGTTAGACCGGAAAACAGTTAAATAAATGCGAAGTGAAGTAGATTAATAAATAATGTAAAAGATGAATGAATTTAAATGTAAAAGAGTAAGGTGGGATATACGCTTATTGTGGTAACAAGCTACAAGATGTTTTAAGTTTCAAAATGTTGATTGGGAGCTGGTGGGGGGGGGAATAAATATTATGTGTAAAAATAGAATGATGAAACTGAAGTAATAAATGAACTGAAAGAGGTCTGTAAAAATAGGGGAAAAAGAAATAATAAAATACGTGAAATAGGCCAGAACTTCAATAATGAAATCTAGTGAATAAAAATGAGTATATGGAAGTCGATAGTAAGAATAATAATGAAAATTAAATAACAAAATAATGTGCAAACTTCTAAAACTATAGTCCAGTGTTGTGTTCCAACGCGTTTCACCACACGTGGATTCTACATTTGGTTCTTATTTAAATTATATAATTATTTGACTTGTCAGTTCCTGTTTTCATCTACCGTCATCGCTCCCAAAACAATTTTTGGCCGCACCACTCTGAATCAAGGAGATCGAAAGCCAGAGGATTCCTCACACAAATTCCACCAAGGGATCTATTTTGACAACAACACCTAAGACCCTGGGGTTCTGAAAACCCTCTGTCTCAGGGTTAAATGTCCAGTTTGGTGAAAACAGGAGTGAAACTGGTCCCATTTTATAAGTCTGGGTTCGTAGGTGAATTATGAAAATAAAGTTTCACTCTTTAGTCGTAATACTAAACAAAAACATATAAAATCTTGTTAATATTGTGATGTCAAAGCAGTTGCAGGATACAGATAGTATGTAATGAGCTCTGCTGATTCTCCTCCTTCTTGTGTGATTTGAAGGTTTGGCAGTGACGAATTGAAGCGCAAGTTCCTTGCACCAACTATTGCTGGAGATGTAGTCGCGTGTCTGGGTGTCAGCGAGACCGGAGCTGGATCCGATGTGGCAAGTAGGTAAAGCCAGGAACTGGATTACAGCAAAGTAGTTGGTTAGAAAACTCAGTATCACCTACATACTTTGGAGGCAGTCATTGTATGGCCTGAAACTATTGCCATATGATAATGCAGCCTATGAATTCACTAAGGGTCGGTGACATTGCTTAGACTCTTCGTGCCTCAGTGATGTCGCAGTTTCTTAGAGAACTAACGAGCTGCATTCTCCGTAATGTCACAAGTGAATTGATGGGCCCAATGAGTATTGCTTCAACCTACAAAATGACCTCATCCACTGTATGTAGGTGACAGGTTCTCTTTGAATGCTGCTAGGAGACCTTTGCAATGTAACAATGTCAATACCTAAATGTAATGAGCCAGCTCTTTATCAGCAAGTCATTGATCACTGACTTTTGTACATCTGCATACACTGATAATGAAGTAAGGTGCATAGAAATGCAATTTCCGGACAATAGTGCTCACAGAAGGAGCAGAAAGCGTCTGATTGAAGGCAGAGACCAAGACTGATTCTACCACTTCCCTGTATGTGGAGAAAAGTCATTGCAGCCACCCACAAACAAGAGTGCCCTCTCCATCCTCTATCTTATTTAAATATGTTGTCCCAATAAACTAAAACTTGTTCCTGCATATTGGCATAATATGTGGCCTTCAGGTAATCCCATACGTACGTGCAACATTCTACATCCCCAAATACGTAATAAAGGCAAGAGACGACCTTTGTGCTTTCCAGATTTCTATTGTGAAATGTTAAACAAACTTGGTTAAAGGGTTATTGTATAATCCCCGCTCCTTCATACTCGGACCTATATATGCTTATTTTGAAATGATAAAGACCACTTTTTGCGACAAAGGACACTTCATATTGCATGTTTAACCACCAATATTTTCTGATTTACACTATGCTTAAATATTGTAGGTTTGATTACAATATACTGTTACTACTCCTGCGTGGGGGTTAGCTTTAGTTTACTGTTAAGGTTTTTTTAATAATGTAAAAAATGTCAATAAAAAATGTGCTTTAAGAAAAAAAAAAAAGAATAGTCTTACCAATTTGCGGGAACCAGTCTTCATCTGGCGGATGCGTCCACCCGGCTTACAGTTCTACTTGGCCAAACATTTTTTGTTATTTGAACAAATGCTTTATTTAAATAAATATATATTTTTAATAAATCTATCCTTTTATCGCCATCCTGAGATAATCCGGCGATCCTTGTTATGTAGGCTTCTCCGATGGCACGGCAGTAGTCTTTGATTAACAGGGAGAACACCTGGCTTTTCTCACCCTTATTAATAGAACCCATAGCAAGTAATGGTACCCAGCTCCTGATTCCGATTGGATGTCTGTATCACTTTTTTCAATCAGTTGCCAATTTTAATCTTGGTTCCTTCTCCCAAACTTAGGGGTCATTTTAAATACATCTACTGCACTTGCTTTATGTCTATATGAATTCAAAAACAATTCTTAAAAAGGAGGCTGTATGTCTGAATCAGCAAAGGCTACAATATGTTAATTACCTAATTAAAAGCAAAATAGCTATTTTATATCTAATTGACCGTAAATTGCAGCCTAAAAAGACCATTGCTCCTGATTATATAACAGTAACATTTGTACACAACAAGAACATCACAATTTCCTCATCTGTAGCTCACAACATGGAATGTTCACTTTAAGTACACACTTTTTACACCTTTGGCAGATACTTGTGGAATGTTTGATATATAACAATTTAATCAAATCATCTGCATCCCCCACTCAGCAATGTTCACAAATTTGTAAAAGTTATTTGCTGTTGAGAAGTTAATTGTTTTTTTTGTTTTTTTTTTTAAATGACTGGCAAGTGTCACAATTCAGCATTAACATGGTGTGGGTTTTTCAGTGTAAAGCAGGAACACGTTTTAATTAAGTCCTGTCATTCGGTTTGCTAGTCCCCACTTGTTTAGTGGATAGTAATTTGCATGCAAATCGATCACAGAGCTGTGTCAAGTGAAGGATTTTGTTCTGTCAAAGAACAAAAGATTCTACCAAACATGTACTTGAAACACTTTAAACTAGAGATGTTCACTGACCCCCATGCTTTGGTTTTGGTTTTGGATCTGGATTAACTTCGTGTTTTGGTTTTGGCAAAACCGCCCTTGTGTATTTTGGTTTTGGTTCTGGATTTTTTTTTTCTAAAGTCACATAATTTGGCTCTTTTTTTTTGTTCCTACATTATTATTAACCTCAATAACATTAATTTCCAGTCAATTTTTGGTCAAGTGACAAAAACACTGCTACCCCTGTTTCTGTGTGAGCAATGGCACTGAGCAATGTCACTCGAGAATGGAGAGTGACAAGAACACTGCTACCTCTGTTTCTGTGTTAGCAATGGCACTGAGTAATGTCACTGGAGAATGGAGAGTGACAAGAACACTGCTACCCCTGTTTCTGTGTGAGCAATGTCACTGAGCAATGTCACTGGAGACTGGAGAGTGACAAGAACACTGCTACCCCTGTTTCTGTGTGAGCAATGGCATTGAGCAATGTCACAGGAGAATGGAGAGTGACAAGAACACTGCTACCCCTCTTTCTGTGAGCAATGGCACTGAGCAATGTCACTGGAGAATGGAGAGTGACAAGAACACTGCTACCCCTGTTTCTGTGTGAACAATGGCATTGAGCAATGTCACAGGAGAATGGAGAGTGACAAGAACACTGCTACGTCTGTTTCTGTGTTAGCAATGGCACTGAGTAATGTCACTGGAGAATGGAGAGTGACAAGAACACTGCTACCCCTGTTTCTGTGTGAGCAATGGCACTGAGCAATGTCACTGGAGAATGGAGAGTGACAAGAACACTGCTACCCCTGTTTCTGTGTGAGCAATGGCACTGAGTAATGTCACTGGAGAATGGAGAGTGACAAGAACACTGCTACCCCTGTTTCTGTGTGAACAATTGCATTGAGCAATGTCACAGGAGAATGGAGAGTGACAAGAACACTGCTACCTCTGTTTCTGTGTTAGCAATGGCACTGAGTAATGTCACTGGAGAATGGAGAGTGACAAGAACACTGCTACCTCTCCTGTTTCTGTGTTAGCAATGGCACTGAGTAATGTCACTGGAGAATGGAGAGTGACAAGAACACTGCTACCCCTGTTTCTGTGTGAGCAATGGCACTGAGCAATGTCACTGGAGAATGGAGAGTCACAAGAACACTGCTACCCCTGTTTCTGTGTGAGCAATGGCACTGAGTAATGTCACTGGAGCCTGGAGAGTGACAAGAACACTGCTACCCCTGTTTCTGTGTGAGTGATGGCGCTGGATCTCCTGGGGAGGGAGGTACTTATGGAATCCAAAACCCGCGAAATCCGACAATGCAACCATGACGTTTTGCCTCGATTCAGATCCAAGGACGCGCAAAAGTACCGAGCTGCTCGGATCCTCTAAGTTCGGGTGGGCTGAGTTTTCGGAAAACCAAGCCCAAGCATCTCTACTTTAAATGGATGAACTACAATTATATATAGGGTTAACATGAGTTTCCAGTAGTGCTTACTGTTGTCTAGCTCACCGCATTTGTAGCCAATATTGTTGTCAGGTTTGTACACGAAGGATAAGTGAGATCCTGCTGTCTCAACTGGTATTGGCTAGACTTCCCTAGAGGCGCGGAGTCTAACAGAATGGAAGGTATTCACCAGGGATTCCCGCAAGGGAATTTGGGCTTCAGCGGCTTCCACCCTGCAGGGCGCGGCCCTCCAGGGAAGTTCCCGGTGAGACAGATTAGAGAACTAGTTTAGGCAGCATACAGAGAGATACAGTTCTAATAGCAGATGGTGATCATAGTAATTACCACTAAAGAGTGGAACATAAAAGCAAAGTTCAATGGAGTACAGAGTGTCCTGCAGATGATAGACCACGGCTGTTAGACTGGAGAGCAGAAACAGTCAGCGTAGTCCAGCGCTGCAGGCAGAAGACATAGTGAGCGTGGATCACAGCAAATACCACTAAGGAGTGGAACATATATGCAGCGTTCAATGAAGCATGAGCCACAACTATCACCACATGATGATGATGATGATGATGATGATGGCTGTGGAAGGAATTAGCAGTGGTCAGCGCTGCAGGTAGAGTAGATCGTGCAAGATGATCATGGCAGTTACCAGTAACGAGCGGACCAGATGAACAGAGATTAGCGGTATCCAGGTATGCAGCAGATGGTGAGCCACAGCTTACCACAGGGATGTGGTGGAACGAATCAGCAGAAGTCAGCAGTGCGTGCAGAGTAAGTAGAGGGTGTTGATCACAGCGAATTTCACGGCTGAGATGAGCAGAGATCAGTAGTATCCAGGTATGCAGCAAACGAGGAGCCACAGCTTACCACATGGATGTGGAACTAATCGGCAGTAGTCAGCGGCGAGTGCAGAGTAAGTAGCGGGCGTGATCACAACGGAGAGAAGAGGCTGAAACAGGCCAGGTGTAGACTTGAAGAACCAGCAATGAGAAGGTGAAAGGCGGAGCCTTATAAAGGAGGACTGACCAATGGCTGAACAGGCGAAACACAGGTGCAAACCATAGCTGACAGCCTGCACAATGAAGAAAATTAAAGTAAGAGTCAGTGTATTGATGTCACAAATCGGGATCTTAGCCGCACTTACCTCATCCGCCGATGTCATATTACGGCTACCTGGGTCCCTTCTGGTCATCTGCAGCATTCCCGTTCTCCACACCTTCATTTGTAAACAACACATACTGTCTGTCCTGCAGCATGGGCGCGGCCATCTTGGATGCAGTCAGGTGATCATTCCAAACCAACCAGATTCAGAAGCTGTGATCACATGAACTGATCAGCC
Organism: Mixophyes fleayi; assembly: GCF_038048845.1. NCBI lineage: Eukaryota > Metazoa > Chordata > Amphibia > Anura > Limnodynastidae > Mixophyes > Mixophyes fleayi. The sequence continues at coordinate 21,341,483 of NC_134406.1, read as the reverse complement.
AATAGTTGTTTGGGACATCCTATTTAAACCTGCTGCTGTGATCTGTTCATTGCCAGAACAACACACTTCTCTCCAGAGGATAGTTCTTGGCTCCAGTGTTCCTGACTGCATTACAAGTGCAGTAATCCTGTCTGCACTCCTAAGTGCAGTGTTCCTGACTGCATTACAAGTGCAGTGTTCCTGACTGCATTACAAGTGCAGTGTTCCTGACTGCATTACAAGTGCAGTGTTCCTGACTGCATTACAAGTGCAGTGTTCCTGTCTACAGTTCCAGACTGCTAATTCCCCTGCTATATTCTACAATCAGCACGAACATGAGCAAGAAGTTCATCCAGGCTGCTAAGTTCTGTTTCACTCCTGCTCCAGCTAGTCCCAAGGGTCCCGAATCGGATCAAGAAATTCAGACGACCGTGACAGTTTGTTCTGGCCTAATGGATCCGCTAGGGGAACATACCCCGAGGGAGGACTCTGTCCAAATATTAGCTGAACGCATTGAGAGACAAGAAACTAACCAGGGGCAAATTTTGAGATTGCTGCAGGATGTTTCTACACGTATGGATACCTTGCAGTTATTCCGCAGTCAACCATCCCATACTCCGCCTGAGTCAGTAATACCTGCTTCACTACTTACTTTATCCAGACTCCATCTTCCCACGCCAGCTAAATACAATGGCGATCCGAAGAATTGCCGCGGGTTTCTCAACCAGTGTAGTATACACTTTGAATTACAACCCGGAAATTTCCCCACTGCACGTACCAAAACTGCTTATATTGTTTCGCTACTATCAGGGCAAGCTCTGGCATGGGCATCACCGCTCTGGGAAAAATCTGACCCAATTTTATTTGACATTGATAGCTTCCTGTCTACCTTCCGCAGAATATTCGACGAGCCTGGAAGAACAACGTCAGCCGCTTTAGATATTCTGCGCCTTCGGCAAGGGCAGCAATCTGTGGGCCAATATGCCGTTCAATTTCAAACACTTTCCTCTGAACTATCTTGGAATAACGATGCTCTTGTTGCGGTTTTCTGGCAGGGCCTGTCTGACCACATTAAGGATGTATTAGCGTCTCGGGATTTACCTACAACGCTAGACCAATTGATTACCACCTGCAATCGGGTTGATCTTCGGTTCAGAGAAAGAACTCTAGAAAAGAGGAAGCTGAAACACCCCAAGTTCCACCCTATTCAACGGGTCCGTGTACCGTCTCCTTTCCCTGAAGGACCCATGCAATTAGGCAAAGCACGTCTTTTACCCACCGAGCGAGAACGGCGAGTTAGAGAGAAACTTTGCTTATACTGTGCCAGTTCCGGACATCTGTTACATCATTGTCCTCGTAAGCCGGGTAAACACAACCTCCTAGCTGACAATGAGGAAGTGAGCCTAGGAGTGGCTCTTCGCTCCCCACAAGGCAAGGACTGTATTATCCCAGTCACTCTGAAACACGCTCAAGGCTCCCAATACATTTCAGCCCTGCTGGATTCTGGAGCAGCTGGGAATTTCATGTCTGCCAGATTAGCTGCTGAACTAGCCATTCCACTAGAGAAAATTCCAGTGACCATCTTTCTCTCTGCGGTTGACGGTAGCCGTATTCCAGGGGGTACCATTACGCATCAGACTTCTCCAGTGACGCTCCAAATAGGAGTTCTGCATTCCGAGTCTCTTACCTTTTTGGTCATCCCAGAAGCCACTAGCCCTGTGGTTCTCGGGTTTCCATGGCTTCAAACGCATAACCCCCATATTGACTGGTCGACTCCACAAATCCTGGCGTGGGCTCCAACTTGTTTCGGGTTCTGTTTACAACGTGTTCTTCCACATTGCTCCACCTCTGATAAGGAAGTTTTGCCAGTTCCTTCTGCCTACCAAGAGTTCACAGACGTTTTCAGTAAGCAGGCCGCTGAAACTCTACCACCTCATCGAGATTGGGACTGTCCCATTGATCTTGTTCCGGGTAAAACCCCACCGCGTGGCAGAGTCTACCCTCTTTCTATCCCTGAGACAAAATCTATGTCTGAATATGTAAAAGAGAACTTGGAAAGGGGCTTTATTCGCCCATCCTCTTCACCGGCAGGAGCCGGGTTCTTTTTTGTAAAAAAAAAAGATGGTGGATTACGTCCCTGCATCGATTACCGAGGTCTCAACGACATTACCATCAAGAACCGGTATCCTCTGCCCCTCATCACAGAGTTATTTGACAGAGTCAAAGGTGCGCAAATATTTACGAAGTTGGATCTCCGCGGGGCCTACAATTTGATCCGTATCAGGCGTGGCGATGAATGGAAAACCGCCTTTAACACCAGGGATGGGCACTACGAATATCTTGTCATGCCATTCGGTCTGAGCAATGCCCCAGCGGTTTTTCAGAATTTCATAAACGAAATCTTTCGGGACTTACTGTACCATACTATTGTGGTATATTTGGACGATATCCTCGTTTTCTCCTCTGATATCCAGTCCCATCGCAGACATGTTAAAGAGGTCCTCAGCCGTCTCAGAAGGAATAAACTGTATTGCAAGCTTGAAAAATGCACCTTCGAAGTTGAATCCATTCCATTCTTGGGGTATATCATCTCGGGCACCGGTCTCCGTATGGACCCAGAGAAGGTGCAAGCTATTCTTAACTGGCCTCAACCATCTACACTAAAGGCAGTACAGCGATTTCTGGGATTTGCTAACTACTATCGAAAATTTATTCGTGGCTACTCTAATGTAGTAGCACCACTCACCGCCCTCACCAGAAAAGGAGCTAATCCTGCCAAGTGGTCTGAAGAAGCCCAATCTGCTTTTCAACTTCTGAAACAAGCATTTATTTCTGCTCCCATACTGAGGCAACCAGATTTAACCTGTCCATTCTACTTGGAAGTTGATGCCTCATCTGTCGGAGTAGGGGCAGTTCTCTCCCAAAAACCAGCTGATGAGCAATGGCATCCCTGCGGGTTCTTCTCCCGAAAATTTTTACCAGCTGAACGAAATTATGCCATAGGGGACAAAGAGCTGCTTGCCATCAAATTGGCGCTTGAAGAGTGGAGACATTTACTTGAGGGAGCTCGTTATCCTGTCACAATATACACGGATCACAAGAATCTGCTCTACCTTAAAACTGCACAGTGCATGAATCCACGTCAGGCCCGATGGGCACTATTCTTTTCTCGATTTGATATCCATGTCACCTTCCGTCCCGGTTCCAAAAATCGCAAGGCCGATGCTCTGTCACGTTCTATGGTAAAAGAAGAAGATTCCATCATTGTGGATCCACGGCCTATTATCAGCCCACTCAGCATCGCAGTCAGTAGACCCGACAATACACCTCCCCAGGGGAAAACTTTTGTTCCTGAGAATCTGCGGAAAAAATTGCTCCAATGGGCACATTGTTCCAGATTTGCCGGTCATGCTGGCATCCGCAAAACTCAATCTTTCATATTGAGAAGCTACTGGTGGCCTACGCTTCATCAGGATGTTCAGCAATTTGTTTCCGCATGTGGCAGCTGTGCCCAACATAAAAGTTCAAGACAATCTTCAGCTGGTCAACTTTTGCCTCTGCCTATTCCCACCAAACCCTGGACCCATATTTCTATGGACTTTGTTTCCGATTTGCCCAATTCTAATAATTTCAATACCATCTGGGTCATCGTTGACCGATTCTCTAAAATGGCGCATTTTGTTCCTCTCCGTGGACTCCCATCAGCACCTATCCTGGCTCAGCAATTTATAAAGGAGATCTTCCGTTTGCATGGGTGTCCTGAAGAAATCGTCTCAGATAGAGGAGTTCAGTTTGTGGCGAAATTCTGGAGATCCTTGTGCCAAGCACTACAGATCAAACTAAACTTCTCTTCGGCCTATCATCCCCAATCCAACGGGCAAACGGAAAGAGTTAATCAAGACCTAGAAACATTTCTCCGTTTGTACATATCTGTCACTCACCGGACTGTGAGTGCTTCTTCCCGGACATTTAGGAACCGTGGACGTCCTCTATCCTGAGGGACTGCGCATGCGCAGCCCTTTCCAAACCTTCAGTGTATGTTCCTTTAACTTAATTGGCAGATCAGGCAACCTCCCTATATTAAGCACCTGTGGTCAACACCACGTTGCCTGATCTTGGAGTCTCATTCCCCATGAGTCTCTGAAGGTGTTCCTGTGTTTCCTTGTTTATTCAGCTCTGCTGATTCCTGTGGTTTCCAAACCACTTCTACCTCTGTGGTTTCCAAACCACTTCTGCTACTGTGGTTCCCATACCACTTCTACCATCTACTGAATCATCGTGACTGTGAGCTGATTCCTATCCGCTGCCTCCGTGCACTACAGTCTTCTAATCACTTCAACTCTACCATGTATCATTGGGACTGTTAGCTGATGCCTATCCGCTGCCTCCGTGCATTACAGGCTTCAACCACATCCACTCACCTGTTCATGATTGTGACTGCCAGCTGATTCCTATCCGCTGCCTCCGTGCACTACAGGCTTCAACCTGCAACTCGTCTGTGTTTCATCATCGTGACTGCTAGCTGATTCCTATCCGCTGCCTCCGTGCACTACAGTCTTCAACCTGCAACTCGTCTGTGTTTCATCATCGTGACTGCTAGCTGATTCCTATCCGCTGCCTCCGTGCACTACAGTCTTCAACCTGCAACCCGTCTGTGTTTCATCGTGACTGTTTGGCTGATTCCTATCCGCTGCCTCTGTGCGCTTCAGTCTTCAGTCCTTGTCAACGCTCCCGTGTTTCCTTGAGTCTGCCTCCACTATTGCTACCCGCTATTCTCCGTGATCAACAGTGCCTGTTCAACTCTGCTCTCCCGTGTCCCATCGTTACTGCACCTGCTGGTTGCTATTGGCTACCTCCGTGTTCCCGCAGAGACCCGCTGCTGCTACTCCTCAGCACTACTCATCCATCTACTGCTGATCCGCTCTCCACGCTTTCCTGTGTTCCCTGCTGGTCTACCTTCCCGTGCGCTGCACCTACTAGACCACCGCTTCACCCATCCAGGGACTTCGCATCCTGCCGGCCTCCTGCCGTTCAGGTATCTCTGCACTCCTGTCTGACTGCCTCCTGAACCACGGTATGCATACTTCTCATTGACTGTGCTGTGTATTGCATACCTTGCTGGACTGTGTTGGTTCTCCTCTGGAGTGTGCTATCCGCTGAGTCTATTGCCATCATTGACTGTGTTATCTTATGCTGGACTACTTCAAGAGACTTTCTATATTGGCAGTATTGTTCAGTCATTTATACATTTATATTGTGCATATTACTGTGGATCAAAGTCAAGGTGCCCGTGTATATATTGTGTTGCAGTCTCTCCCCGTGCACCTCCTCACATATATATTCAGTGGTACAACTTGCTAGTGGCAGACCACTGACTCCTGTTTACAGTTTCACCTGTTCCAGTATCCTCTCACATAGCAGTGGTACAACTTGCTAACGCAGACCACTGACTCCCCGGATATCTCCACTTGGATTCCATTCCTTCACTCAGACAGCGGTACAACTTGCTATCCGCAGACCGCTGATTCTCATCACCTCCTCGTTTCTGTTGGACATTCCTCCTCACTATAGCAGTGGTACAACTTGCTACCGCAGACCACTGACTACCTTCACGTGTCCTTTGTCCATACAGTTCCTCGTGTATTACTACCTCCATATTGCCAGTGCTGCTAGTCATAGACTTTCCTGAGCATCTCATCATCTGCTATTTCCTGTTCCGTGATCACCCTGCTACCAGAGTACCATATTACCACCTATACTGCTCTGGTAAGCCTATCACCTGGTGATCCCTGGGTAAAGACTCCTAGTGCCCGTGACAGTAAGATCAGGCCATGACAGACCCAGATACGGAACCTACTGCTAAAGAGATGCTGCAGCATCTGGTCAGTCGTGTGGAGCAACAGGATGCTCGCCAACAGCTGTTACTTCAATGTTACCAATCGTTAACCTCCCAAGGAACATCTGGACAGACTGTTACAGCTAGTATTGAAGCTCCTGTGCTTTCCTCCGTTTCCCCAGTGCCATCCCAGGTGTCTACAGCTCCTACGCTTCACCTGCCTACTCCGTCAAAATATGACGGGGACCCCAAAACTTGTAGAGGTTTCCTTAACCAATGTTCAGTCCATTTTGAACTCCAACCTCAAAATTTTTCTACCCATCGTTCCAGAGTGGCCTATCTTATCTCATTGTTTTCTGGACAAGCCCTGGCTTGGGCCTCCCCTCTGTGGGAAAGAAACGATCCAATTCTACAAGATAGTGCCAAATTCATTTCCACGTTCCGAAGTGTGTTCGATGAACCAGGTCGTGTGACCTCCGCTGCTTCCAGCATTCTTCGTTTGCGACAAGGCTCCCATACAGTAGGACAGTATGTCATTCAATTTAGGATCTTAGCCTCTGAACTTCAGTGGAACACTGAAGCATTAGTTGCCGCCTTCTGGCAGGGGCTCTCCGATAAAATTAAAGATGCACTGACTACCCAAGAGCTTCCTTCGTCACTAGAAGATTTGATCTCTCTTTGCCATCGTGTAGACATGAGATTTCGTGAAAGAGAATCTGAGAAAACTACTTCTGCTAAAGCACCTCTTCGTTTAAACCCTCAATTTCGTCCAGTTTCACCTTCTGTGATTCCCATGGAGATAGGACGTTCCAAATTATCTTTAGAAGAGAGGAAACGAAGAGTAAAGAATAGACTCTGTATCTATTGTGCTGATTCCACACATATGCTCAGTTCTTGCCCTAAGAAATCGGGAAATGCCAGGCCCTAACTAGTTCTGGAGAGGTGAAGTTAGGGTCCCTGGAGTCCTCTCCATTGTCTATGAAATCTAAAGTCTGCGCTTTCGATGTTACGATTTCCTTTGCTACTAAATCCTTTGAGTCACAGGCATTGATTGATTCCGGAGCAGCAGGAAATTTCATTTCTAAATCACTAGTGAATCAATGGTCCCTACCAGTGATCACTTTAAAAACACCCATTACTGTGACGGCTATAGATGGATCACGTCTCATCAATGGTCTCATCACCCAGAGTACGTCTCCAGTAACCCTTCAGATTGGTGTACTACACCATGAAGAAATTTCGTTTTTAATTCTTCCTGTTACGACAAGTCCGATTGTCTTAGGCCTTCCATGGCTTCAATGTCACTCTCCCCAGATTGACTGGCGCACCCCTCAAGTTACGTCTTGGGGGCCTGAATGTCACCATCGTTGTCTCTCTCAAGTTATTCCTCTTAAAGTACAGCAATCTTCCATCTCATCTTCCTCCCCGGGACTCCCTCCTCAGTATGCTTCATTTGCCGATGTGTTTGATAAAGCTCAGTCTGAACGTCTTCCTCCTCATCGTTCTTGGGATTGTCCGATCGACCTTCTACCTGGCAAGACTCCTCCCAGGGGTCGGGTCTATCCTCTCTCGTTACCTGAAACTCAAGCCACATCTGAGTACATACAGGAGAATCTCCAGCGTGGGTTCATTCGACCTTCCACCTCTCCCGCTGGAGCTGGGTTCTTCTTCGTCAAAAAGAAGGATGGATCATTACGCCCTTGTATAGATTTTCGTGGACTCAACGCCATTACTATCAAGAATCGGTATCCCATTCCGCTGATCACTGAGCTATTTGATCGCATCAAGGGAGCTCGGATATTTACTAAGTTGGATCTTCGTGGTGCCTACAATTTAATTAGAATCCGTTCCGGTGACGAATGGAAGACCGCGTTTAACACCAGAGATGGGCATTACGAATATTTAGTAATGCCCTTCGGGCTGTGTAATGCCCCCGCGGTTTTCCAGGGTTTCATCAATGAGATCTTTCGGGACTTATTATATGTATGTGTCGTTGTCTACCTGGACGACATATTGATCTTCTCACAGGACCTGCCTTCTCATCACCAACATGTGGCAGAGGTCCTCTCCAGACTACGGAAAAACTCATTGTTCTGTAAATTGGAAAAATGTTCATTCGAGTTACCCCAGATTCCATTCTTGGGGTATATAGTTTCCGGAGTTGGCCTGAAGATGGATCCAGACAAAGTAAATGCTGTACTACATTGGCCTCAGCCAACTACTCTTCGTGCCATCCAGCGTTTTTTAGGTTTTGCCAATTACTATAGACGCTTCATTCAAGACTTCTCATCCATTGCATCTCCCATTGTGGCCTTAACTCGGAAAGGGGCTAATACTAAGCAATGGTCATCTGAGGCTCTCCAAGCCTTTCAAATCCTCAAAGAGTCCTTCTCGTCTGCTCCCATTCTGCGACAACCTGATGTGACACTCCCCTTCTTCCTAGAAGTAGATGCCTCTAATGTGGGCTTAGGAGCTATTCTCTCCCAACGCTCGGAGCAACAAAAATTACATCCTTGTGCCTTCTACTCTCGGGGTCTTCTGCCCGCAGAGAAAAACTATACTATCGGGGACAAGGAGTTGCTGGCCATCAAAGCTGCATTAGAGGAATGGAGATACTTGTTGGAAGGAGCTCGCCATCCGGTGACGATCTTCACGGATCATAAGAACTTGTCATATTTGCAATCTGCTCAATGCTTGAACCCTCGTCAAGCAAGATGGTCTCTTTTCTTTTCCCGTTTTGAATTAATTATAACCTTCAAACCAGCTGCTAAGAACAAGAAAGCTGACGCTCTATCTCGAGCTTTTGTGACGTCCTCTGATGTAGAAGAGGTTCCCAACCATGCTATTCTAGACCCCAAATGTATTTCTCTGGCTGCTTCATCCACCAAAATGCTACCATTTGGGAAGACCCTCGTGCCTCCTACTCTGAGGAGGAAAATCCTTTCGTGGTTCCATGCCTCTCGTTTTTCTGGACACGCCGGTGAACATAAGACCTTTGAGATTCTCTCTCGTAGTTACTGGTGGCCTTCAATGAGGAGAGACGTCAAAGAGTTTATTGCTTCCTGTGATTTATGTTCTCAGTTCAAATCCTCCCGCAGAACTCCAGCAGGGTTGCTGCGACCACTACCCATTCCGTCCAAGCCTTGGACCCATATTAGTATGGATTTCGTTACTGATTTGCCACCAAGTAAGAATCACAATACTATTTGGGTAGTGGTAGACAGATTTTCGAAGATGGCTCATTTCGTCCCTCTGTCCGGTTTACCTTCCTCGTCTACTCTGGCTGAACATTTCATTAAAGAAATCTTCCGCATCCATGGATGTCCGTCTGAGATTGTGTCAGATAGAGGAGTACAATTCGTTTCCAGATTCTGGCGGGCCCTTTGTAAAACCTTGGGCATACGATTAGCACTCTCATCGTCTTACCATCCGCAATCTAACGGACAAACGGAACGAGTCAATCAAGATCTTGAGACTTTTATTAGGATGTTCTCTTCAGCCAACCAAGACAACTGGGTAGAATTGCTCCCTTGGGCTGAATTCGCCCATAACAACATGTACCATGAGTCATCATCCAAAACTCCATTCTTTGTGGTCTACGGTCACCATCCGTCTTTTCCGGAATTTCCTGCCCTCCCGCCCACCCAAGTTCCTGCTGTGGAGACTGCTTGTCAGACCTTCAAAAATATCTGGTCTCAGGTCAAAACCTGTTTAAAGAAGACATCTAACAAATATAAGTCTTTCGCAGATAAGAAGAGGCGGGCTATTCCACCACTAAAAATTGGAGATCGTGTCTGGTTATCTACCAAAAATATTCGTTTGAAGGTTCCATCTATGAAATTCGCCCCTCGTTTTATTGGTCCATATAGGATCATTCAAGTTATCAATCCAGTATGTGTTAAACTTCTTCTTCCTAAGAATCTTCGGATCTCCAATGCCTTCCATGTGTCCTTGCTCAAACCTCTCATCATCAACCGTTTCTCGACTCCTTCCTCAGCACCGCAGCCAGTTCAAGTTCATCAGGAGGAGGATTTCGAGATTACTGAGGTATTGGATGCAAAAATTTCGCGAGGAGTCCTCCGTTTCCTCGTTCATTGGAAGGGCTTTGGTCCTGAAGAGCGTTCATGGATCAAAGCTGAAGATCTTAATGCTCCTGCCCTTCTGAAGAAGTTTTATTCCAAAAATCCGGACAAGCCCGGTTCCAGGCGTTCTGTGCCCACCTTTAAAAGGGGGGGTACTGTCACTCACCGGACTGTGAGTGCTTCTTCCCGGACATTTAGGAACCGTGGACGTCCTCTATCCTGAGGGACTGCGCATGCGCAGCCCTTTCCAAACCTTCAGTGTATGTTCCTTTAACTTAATTGGCAGATCAGGCAACCTCCCTATATTAAGCACCTGTGGTCAACACCACGTTGCCTGATCTTGGAGTCTCATTCCCCATGAGTCTCTGAAGGTGTTCCTGTGTTTCCTTGTTTATTCAGCTCTGCTGATTCCTGTGGTTTCCAAACCACTTCTACCTCTGTGGTTTCCAAACCACTTCTGCTACTGTGGTTCCCATACCACTTCTACCATCTACTGAATCATCGTGACTGTGAGCTGATTCCTATCCGCTGCCTCCGTGCACTACAGTCTTCTAATCACTTCAACTCTACCATGTATCATTGGGACTGTTAGCTGATGCCTATCCGCTGCCTCCGTGCATTACAGGCTTCAACCACATCCACTCACCTGTTCATGATTGTGACTGCCAGCTGATTCCTATCCGCTGCCTCCGTGCACTACAGGCTTCAACCTGCAACTCGTCTGTGTTTCATCATCGTGACTGCTAGCTGATTCCTATCCGCTGCCTCCGTGCACTACAGTCTTCAACCTGCAACTCGTCTGTGTTTCATCATCGTGACTGCTAGCTGATTCCTATCCGCTGCCTCCGTGCACTACAGTCTTCAACCTGCAACCCGTCTGTGTTTCATCGTGACTGTTTGGCTGATTCCTATCCGCTGCCTCTGTGCGCTTCAGTCTTCAGTCCTTGTCAACGCTCCCGTGTTTCCTTGAGTCTGCCTCCACTATTGCTACCCGCTATTCTCCGTGATCAACAGTGCCTGTTCAACTCTGCTCTCCCGTGTCCCATCGTTACTGCACCTGCTGGTTGCTATTGGCTACCTCCGTGTTCCCGCAGAGACCCGCTGCTGCTACTCCTCAGCACTACTCATCCATCTACTGCTGATCCGCTCTCCACGCTTTCCTGTGTTCCCTGCTGGTCTACCTTCCCGTGCGCTGCACCTACTAGACCACCGCTTCACCCATCCAGGGACTTCGCATCCTGCCGGCCTCCTGCCGTTCAGGTATCTCTGCACTCCTGTCTGACTGCCTCCTGAACCACGGTATGCATACTTCTCATTGACTGTGCTGTGTATTGCATACCTTGCTGGACTGTGTTGGTTCTCCTCTGGAGTGTGCTATCCGCTGAGTCTATTGCCATCATTGACTGTGTTATCTTATGCTGGACTACTTCAAGAGACTTTCTATATTGGCAGTATTGTTCAGTCATTTATACATTTATATTGTGCATATTACTGTGGATCAAAGTCAAGGTGCCCGTGTATATATTGTGTTGCAGTCTCTCCCCGTGCACCTCCTCACATATATATTCAGTGGTACAACTTGCTAGTGGCAGACCACTGACTCCTGTTTACAGTTTCACCTGTTCCAGTATCCTCTCACATAGCAGTGGTACAACTTGCTAACGCAGACCACTGACTCCCCGGATATCTCCACTTGGATTCCATTCCTTCACTCAGACAGCGGTACAACTTGCTATCCGCAGACCGCTGATTCTCATCACCTCCTCGTTTCTGTTGGACATTCCTCCTCACTATAGCAGTGGTACAACTTGCTACCGCAGACCACTGACTACCTTCACGTGTCCTTTGTCCATACAGTTCCTCGTGTATTACTACCTCCATATTGCCAGTGCTGCTAGTCATAGACTTTCCTGAGCATCTCATCATCTGCTATTTCCTGTTCCGTGATCACCCTGCTACCAGAGTACCATATTACCACCTATACTGCTCTGGTAAGCCTATCACCTGGTGATCCCTGGGTAAAGACTCCTAGTGCCCGTGACAATATCCTCTTCTCAAGACGACTGGGTAGATCTGCTTCCTTGGGCAGAATTTGCTCATAATAATCATTATCACGAATCCTCTGCTTCCACTCCATTTCATACGGTCTATGGCCTACACCCCAGGGTACCCTTGTTTACTCCACTTCCTACAGCCTCAGTACCTGCCTCTGAAGTTTTCCTAAAGAATTTTTCAGGCCACTGGCGCCAGGTACGGGAATCTCTACTTAAAGCGTCCCAACGCTACAAAATTCAGGCCGACAAAAAGCGACGAGCCATTCCAAGCTTGAAACCCGGAGACAGAGTCTGGCTGTCTACTCGCAATCTACGCCTCAGAGTTCCATCTATGAAATTCGCTCCTCGCTTTATTGGACCGTTTAACATCTCCCGAGTCATCAATCCAGTGTCCTACAAATTACATCTACCATCTTACCTCAGGGTACCCAACACCTTCCATATCTCTCTCTTGAAACCACTGGTGCTAAATCGGTTTTATACACCCAAACTGGTTTCTCCTGAAGTGCAGACTGAACATGGTGACGAATATGAAATTAAAGAGATCTTGGACTCTCGGTTTCGACATAAAACCTTACAATATCTAGTCGACTGGAAGGGCTATGGTCCAGAAGAGAGGGCCTGGATCAAAGCTTCTGATGTTCACGCTCCATCTCTCATCAAAAAATTTCACCGCAAGTTTCCAACTAAGCCCCAATCTAAGTGTCCAGTGGCCACTCGTAAGGGAGGGGGTACTGTCACAAATCGGGATCTTAGCCGCACTTACCTCATCCGCCGATGTCATATTACGGCTACCTGGGTCCCTTCTGGTCATCTGCAGCATTCCCGTTCTCCACACCTTCATTTGTAAACAACACATACTGTCTGTCCTGCAGCATGGGCGCGGCCATCTTGGATGCAGTCAGGTGATCATTCCAAACCAACCAGATTCAGAAGCTGTGATCACATGAACTGATCAGCCAATAGTTGTTTGGGACATCCTATTTAAACCTGCTGCTGTGATCTGTTCATTGCCAGAACAACACACTTCTCTCCAGAGGATAGTTCTTGGCTCCAGTGTGCCTGACTGCATTACAAGTGCAGTAATCCTGTCTGCACTCCTGAGTGCAGTGTTCCTGACTGCATTACAAGTGCAGTGTTCCTGACTGCATTACAAGTGCAGTGTTCCTGACTGCATTACAAGTGCAGTGTTCCTGACTGCATTACAAGTGCAGTGTTCCTGTCTACAGTTCCAGACTGCTAATTCCCCTGCTATATTCTACAATCAGCACGAACATGAGCAAGAAGTTCATCCAGGCTGCTAAGTTCTGTTTCACTCCTGCTCCAGCTAGTCCCAAGGGTCCCGAATCGGATCAAGAAATTCAGACGACCGTGACAATTGAGGCTCGGGTGGAGATAACCGGAGAGCGGTGTGTGACAATTGTTTCATTCTGTTGGCAAAAAGTATAAACATAAAGAATTGTGAATAAAAGAGAGCTGACTTATAAGGCTCTATGTACTGTTGTGTCACGGGCATGGGAGGGGGGGGGGGGGGGGGGGAGTGGAGGGACTGGTGACGCAGTATCTTTTATCCCATCCCTCTAGTTTGTGAGAGTGGCCCCCATACAAGGTCACCCCGGCTGACCTCAGAGATTGCAGTTAATGTTATACTCTTCTTTGTGTTCTCCTTTTATGAGTCATATTTACTTTCACATCGCTGAGAGTCACTGAATCTCTGCTGTATCCTGTGCTAATGTAATTGTCATAGCTTGCACAATACAGAATGAGACTGACACACAAGCACAGCACTTTTTTTTGTACACTACTCTACTACTTTTAAATTTTGGTAAACTGAAGTAAAAAAATAAATAAAATAGTCCTCTAAAAAATAGACTTAAATTTTATACATAAGACATGATTTAGTTGCCTATTTATTAATTAAAAGGGATTTTTTTAATACATGATTACGTAAAATCATCAAATCACCTGTCATTGCGATGACAGATGATTTTTCGTAATCATTTATTAAAAAATCATCCTGGGACAGGGCGTCCAAATAGAGTCTGTCCCAGCGATGAATTTACTTACCTTAAAACTCCGGTCACTATGACAAAGTTGCTTTGTGATATTGATCTGAAGATCGTTCTACCGCAACACTCTCTCCCCATAGTATTCAATGGTTAAGGCCATTGCGGAAAAGTTCCCAAAAGCTATACTTTTTCGGAACTTGATAAAATTGCCCAAACCGCAGTCCCCATTGAGTATTATGGGGACTACGGTTAATGTGGTAATTTGCCTAGCGCAGGAGATATCTCCTGCGTTAGTGTTTTTTTAAATTTATATTTTACTTAAAAATGCCCAAATCATGAAAATAAAAAAGCAGTTTCTGCAGGGTTTATAACCAGGCCCCTTAGTCTATTCCAGATCTCCGGTATTACCAACACCAGCCCCTGTTGTATCTATTGATGTACGTAAATGATTGAATATAGAATTGATAGTATTTCAGTGTCATACCCGTTTCGTCAACTGAAAAAAAAAATAAAAAAAATGAAATAACATATTTCTCTTTACTATGGATCTGATCACTCGTTTATTATATAACACAGCCCATGTATAATAGCAAAAGTGTTATTCTTGTTATAATGGTTTGTGCTTTTTCTCCTAAGGTATTAAGACCAATGCCGTGCAGAAAGGTGAGGATTATATAATCAATGGCAGCAAGATGTGGATCACGAATGGCTGCCAGGCTGACTGGATCTGTCTTCTCACCAATACAAGCACAGGACCCGCTCACAAAAATAAGTCGCTCATATGTGTCCCCATGAAGTCACCGGGTGAGTTTCTCACTTTAAAATATTATAAAAGGTTTTAGAATTGTTGCATAGCTTTTCTGTTCCTTCTCGTTATGACTGTGTAGAGTGAAGTCTTGTATAAGTCAGGGTCACTCAACCTGGTCAGACAGGTTCAAGAGAGAAATGTTCAATTATAGAATACGTCCACCTGTGGTTAAATGGGCAAAATAGAATCAAGAGGTCCTATATTAACCCTTTGTTGCCGAGTCCTCCACTTTCCCTTCTTGAGCTTCTCCGCCTTTTGGGGGCTTCTAGGTACCTCCAGTCATTTTAACGTTATATATTTGAACGGAACACCGGGAAATGCTATTGGCTTCTCCGTTCACACCTCGTGATGTCGGATTTATTAGAGGCAATGGGGTCCACATGCACCAAGCCCACCAGGTGTATCTGGCAAATGATTAGACGTGTCCTAAGGATTATAGTCCCTTTCTATTATCCACATTTATCTCCTAAAAAAAAAAAAGTCCAAAGGTGGACATAGCCTTTAAACTTATAAGTTTAATGCATTCGTAATAATTAAAACACATTTAAAGCAAACCTGATGGGGATTTTTAAGTAACCAATGGCATAACATTAGGGGGGTATTTGAAAGGAATGTATACACTTTAGTGGGGTAGATTTGCTTACAATAAGGGGTATTTTGCAAACATTTACTTTCGTCAGGGGTATGTTCTACAGAAAAATTGAGAAGCTCTACCCTGGTAACTTTCATAGCGAATGAGTGACAAAAGAGTTGTTATATAGTGTCCATGATTCTAATGTTATATGATTGTCCCTGTTTTGAGGATTGTTCCAAGAAGAAGATGACCATGTTTGCAAAGGAACAAAGATAGAATAGTCTGCACTGTAGTCTACAGTATTTACAAGATAGTGTTCGTAGAACACGTAAATCATCACCCAAGCAATCAGATATTACCTGTATTAGTTATTATTAGTGACATAAAGCTGATTTCTGATTGGTTGCTATGGGTTAAAGCCCATCATTGCTTTGCATCATGTTACTAAATTAGCCCCTGTCAACAGTCACACTGCAAATATATACATCTCTTTAAGGTGATTATTAACTGCAGGTAACAAGAGAAGGTTGTTCTAAGGAGAGTACTGCATTGTATTTCTCTGACTAACCTGTCACTTTCAGCACCTATAACATGACCAATTGTCTGAGGTGACTCTTATACTAGAGGGTTTCACAGCTTAGCATTTCAATGCTTGGAATCTGGAACCCGCAGGGCTGCCTTAATAACAGTTACTTGTTATTGTTCCGTTTCACTGGATTCTGCTTTAAAGTATTTGTTCACCTGCAGATGACATTATTTATTGGTGTATAACCTTTTGCAGTTTATACTGAATATATTGTTTAATCTCTCCAGCTGTGTGTTATGCTTCTCAGTCAGGTATTTATATCATCAGGCAGAGAGGTTGTGTTACACTGAGATAGAAAACCGCTCCATTTTGCTTCCGGCCTTGGATACAATTATATCCAGAGAGTATCTTTGTGTGTTATCTAATAACACTGCTTGATGTTATGAAGGCCTGGCTAGAAAGCTCAGAGGGTTACCAATCCTTATTACTCGGCTCTATATAATGAAAATAGACATTACCTGATTTTTCTGTTAATAGATTCAAGCTCTTAGTCTTAGTTTTTTGTTTTTTTGTTTTTTCTTAGGTGTTCATGTCACAAAAAAAATTGACAAAATGGGAATGAAGTCATCAGACACGGCTCAGATATTTTTCGAGGACGTCCGAGTTCCCAGCAAACATTTGATCGGCGAGGAGGGAATGGGGTTCGTCTATCAGATGTTGCAATTTCAGGAGGAGCGAATGTGGGGAGTTGCCAACGGTAAGACTGTTATTCATTCTATTCCTGGCCTATTCTAAGGAAATGAAGTGAGAAACTTCAATGTGAATGTTTTTATTTCTTTTTTACTTATTTCCCGTTCACAGCTTCATATGTTGTAACTTTCAGTATTAATGCGACTGGCGTTTTTATTATTAAATAGTAAAATGGGATTAGCCGTTTGCAGGAGGTGTATAAATAGGATCTCTTGCGTTGGTTGCAGTGACGTGCTTTTCTGGAGTTCCACTGAACTGTCGGTGGCCAGGGAATATCTGAATGATTAAGTAGGAAAAATATGAAATAGTGAAATATTAAAGACCACATAGCGTCACAGAATTAGCTAGACAGGGCTGAGTCTATACTGCCAGCTGTCCAAAGCCATTTCCTCGCTGCAGTGAGTCCCACACAGACTGGAGGTGACTCGAGGGGCTTTTGATTTTACTAATTTCGCTGGAAATGTGTTACACAAACAGACACACCAACATTCTGAGTATTAACCCTTCTGCTGCCACTGATGTATGTTGAATTTGAACATTGGATCAGCAACTCAGGGCCCTCTTAACAACTTCTTGGGCCCCCGGGCACAGCAGTGCACCGGGTATTATATATATATATATGGGCCCTGCAGCCCAGGGGGGCCCGTTGGAGGCAGCAAACAAAAACAACAAAAAAACCTGGAAAAATAAGACAATACTTATCTTGCGGTCAGCTGGCGATCCGGCTCCCTCCATGGTCTCCTCCTCCGTCGCGCTCCGCATTGGATGTCGGGCGGGCGTGATGATGTCGCGCCCGACATGCACTGCGTGCGCGACGGAGGAGGAGACCATGGAGGGAGCCGGATCGCCAGCTGACCGCAAGGTAAGTATTGTCTTTTTTTTCCAGGTTTTTTTTCTGGTTTTTTTTTTTTGCCCCCTCCGACGAGCCCCCTTGGGCTGCAGGGCCCCCGGGCACCTGCCCATTGTGCTCAATGGGAAAGACGGCCCTGCAGCAACTGTTAAGAAAACCGTCAAACCATAAACACTTCAGTCCACAATCCACATATATAAAGTAAAAGGCTATTTTATTTTAGTATTCTAAAAATATTTATGGGGACTAAATCAATTGTGTGTGTGTGGTCTTTGGGTGATCAATAGACGTAACAATAAACAATTATAGGCTCGCGAGGAACGGCAAAGCGTCGCAAAAGCTTTTAGCAAAGGAAACAAGGTCCCCGTCAATGGATATTTTTGAAAAAGTGCACTTGCAATTAAACACAAGTAAACCCGGACAGATGAAGATTTTTCGCTAAGTACTTGCAGAATGGTAGATGGTCCAAAGGATCTCATGCCGTGGATTTCTGCCGTGATTTCCTGCAGTGTAAGTCTCCAATAGTGCGTGTTGCAAATTCAATGACGAAAGTCGCAAAAGGAAATCCTGATCTTCCTCGCCTCGTTATAAATCACAGTTTCGTCACAGATGTCAGTGGGATAAATGTTATGAATACCCCTTCAAGCTTCTCTATATATAGGGCACTAATCAACTTCATCAGCAGCAGCAAGGCAAAAAAAAAGAGTACATTGTCTTCTGGACAAACCATGTTACAATGCAAGGGGTGCAGATTAGTTTATTATATCGTTTTTAATGTAGCACTCAAATGCTTTATTTTTACACTGAAATTTAAAGTTGATCTAGGACATGCTCTACCCCAAATATAAATCTGCCTCACATTTTTAATTTGCTTTCTTATCAAATGCAACATGGTTTTGCCAAGGTGCAAAGTTACTCATTTTTTTTTTTTTTTTTTTGCCTTCCTTAACAACTCAAGCCCCATGTGTTTTGCATAAAATGCATCCAACTCTACATAAGGCCCTCAGGATGGTACTATTCTATTCTTTATTATGCCGTTTGTTCTCATACACACGACGCATTGAAACATGGGCCATTTCTGTGCAAGCTTGTGCCAATCTACCCATCGAACAGCCAGTCCAATGGCGGAGAGAGCCAGCTGGGAAGAATGTTAGTAATAAACATTTCAGTTTCACAGGTTGTTATGTAGCTCGGTAAAACGCAGGCTCCACTATAAATCAGTGCCCAGCGATGGCTGTATTTCATGTTTAAGATAAAAACCCATTTAAGTCTTGCTTTAGTGTGTTACAAAAGTGATTACCCGTCATGTTCTGGGCAAAATCCACAGCAGACCTTCCCCCTACACAACTGTACATTACACAGGCTCCCCTGACTCATATTCCTTGGCCAAAATTACATCTCTGTATATAGAGATAAAAGAAGAATAAATATATTTCAAATCCTACATAACCTTCAATACTGAATACAAAATGGCAACTTCATAAAAATAGATCTGTAGGTATAAAGATAACTTCTAATAGCAGCAGGAAAAGAAAGTTGTAAAAAAACAATAGAATGTTATAGAATATGGAACAGGGTTTGAGTTAAGACAAAACCTCCATTCCTATTGTTGTATAGAATGTAGCTATGAGTAGTCGCACTGTTGCGCACAGCTTTGTGAATCGGTGTAAACATTAGATCTCGTTTTGAAGAGAGAAATTATTGAAATGAGATAAAGGGGTGGAAATAGCACATATTTAGGGGTGTTCTTTCCTGTACGTAGGGGTGCACATCCGTTTGCACTCCACACAGAAGACCTCTTTTTAGCACCAGCTGCGAGAGCTGGTCAGAGATTAGGTGTCATCTTGTACTTTTATTGAACCGTATTTTACAACATTTCATTGCACTTTAAAGCTTTTATCTATTTATTTTTACATTGGACAGAGTGCAACTAGAAATGCGCTTCATAGCCAAACGAACAAAAGTGTCATCCAGACGGCCCCGATGCTTCTCACCCTCATGGTTCATTTAATGCATAGATGAGGCTACACTGAGCGTTATTTTAGAAGAAAAGAGTAAGAGATTATTTTTTTTGTGTTTGTTATTTTAGAAGGGACGATTATATAGAGGTAAGCAGGTGAACCTTTCATGTGATGATAACACTTTTACACCTCTCCACAAACCTAGATCCAATTCTAGTTTGCGGCGGCAGAGAGAGGAGAGTAGACGCGCACCTCCGTATGCGTGGAGAAAACGGTCTCTGTGCAAAGCCAAGGCCTTTTGGCGGTGCGCATCCAGTGCTTGCCGTAAGCAAGGCCCATAGAGTTTTTTTTGTTAAAATTCTCAAATACATTTATTCTAAAATTAAATTAAATGTCAAAGGGGGTGAATACTCTTTATAGTCACCTAATTTTTTAATTCTATCAATATGATTAATCGTAGGATTCGCTACAATGGCTGTCCCACTCTTAAGAGGTCATCATCGTACATTCTACAGGGACCGCAACCTGCTCTCTTTGTGTTTCTATCTGCGCCTGTTGGGTGACCAAATAGTTTCAAATTAAAAAGATCATAAATTCATAGGGCAGGTGAGGAAAATACATCTGATATTATTATTATTATTATTATTATTATTATTATTATTATTATTATTATTATTATTATTATCCTTTATTCATTGGGCAACACAAAGGTTCAGCAACGCTGTACAGATATGCACTAAAGTGGAATTGCATTATCCCTAATAAGGGGATATGCTATAATAGAGAAGAAATGGAAATTTTGCTTTGACTCGTCTCTAGTATAGTCCCTCTTTGTACTCCCGTATTATGGAACGCTAAGTTACCATTATTTCAGCTCCTTTCACCTCTCCATATGCTGAGAAAAAAATGGGTGTGGTTTAGTTAATGCCGTAACAAAAAGATCATCTATATGAAATGCAGGTTTTTTTTTAAGAGCTGAAAGGGGTCCAATAAAGAGACATTTTTACATAATAAGTAAAAAATATTATTTTTTTTAAATGGATTATGGTGGGAAATTGTATAGTCCATCAGTCACTCCAATAACATATTCAGATTCCTCCACTTTTGTTGCCCCTTCCCTGCACTTACTGTTATGGCCAAACTGGTCAGCGATGAAGGTCATATAGGATTGACAGAGTCTACTAATATATTTACGCCCAGAGAGCTACTTCCTAATTTTTCTTGAATTCCAAGTGGTACAATTATCAAGCTGTGGGTTTTAAAAAGTGGAGATGCTGCCTATTGCAGCCAATCAGATTCTAGTTATCATATATTTAGTACATTCTACAAAATGATAGCTAGAATCTGATTGGTTGCTATAGGTAACATCTCTACTTTTTCAAACCAGCAGCTTGATAAATTTACCCCCAAGTGTGGATGGTTTAAATGACTAGCAAAGACAGTAAGGGGTATATTTACTACACTGCGGGTTAGAAAAGTGGAGATGTTGCCCATAGCAACCAATCAGATTCTAGTTATCATATATTTAGTACATTCTACAAAATGATAGCTAGAATCTGATTGGTTGCTGTAGGCAACATTTCCACTGTTTCAAACTATAACTATAACTTTGTACTACTAAGGCCAAGATACCACCCCTTCATTAACTTAATCTTTTACATTTTTTTTTCTAAAATGCTACTCCGTTAAGCCTCGTTTAAATCCTAAATTAATCATGAGATTGAGGAGACATCAAGATTGTCTTTATTGCAATCTAGACGCATGCCCCTCTCTAATCAGACACAAGTAAAAGCTAGACACTGGATATCTTGAGTAGTCATCCTTAACTATATGAGTGGATTGGAAATACCTCTAGTGATGATCTGACTGAGCTGCCAAGATAACTTTTTAATAGCTTGTAGACTAAGTACCTTGATGTTTTGACCCCCTGTAACTTAGGGACTATTACAACCATATCACCGGGAAATGTGACAAAGCTCAGCAAGCTAACAGTAGTAATGAAAATCAGGAAGAGCAAGACTGACTAGGACAACAGGATTTTAAATAATTTATTTGCCGACCCCAATAATAATACATTATAGCCATTGAGTGGGTGACTGAGGAACTGCTGATCTCACCAAAACTATGTTGGTAAAATGGTTCACCCACTGTAAAGGGAGGGATAGTGATGGGGGTTCAGAGGGCTAAGGGGCAATGGGGAAAAAATAGGGATTTGGCCCGAATAATGGACAGACCCAAGAACTTCCCTTTTGTATTCTGATGATGCTATCTGAGATACTTGTTCATAAGGATAGGAGAGTCTTCCATGGGGTTGGTTGATCCATAGATTTATGCCAAAAGAAGCCCTATTGCTGGCAGAAAACACCCAATAGGGCTATTCATCCATTCATAAATAGGAGCTTTCATGTACTACGACTTTCACTGGTGTGCGTCCTCCATGGTGGCAATGGGGATAGCTGGGTAGTCTCTGGATATTGTAGTGTAGACCCAATGAGCCGTCTCAGGTAGTGTAAATGTCCTCAGGACACTGTGACACCAGTCTCTCTTCCAAACTTCAGGCTTACTGCCTTCTGGTCCTTCTGTGGTCATTGTAATCAGTGCCTGAAGCTGATGCTGGCGGTGGCTGATATCCTGGGTGATGGGTGGAACGGAGTCCTCCTCTGTGGATGTATGATTTCCTGTTTCTGCATCTCTTCCTCTAATGAGCGGTACATCATGGCGGAGATGTTGACTTTCCTTTCCTCTATTTGTGCCGTCAGCGGCCCTCCTCAGCCTCTCACATCGTGGCCTCTCTGTCGGCCATCATATATTTGCTATTTGTTGTAATATTGTATTTGCTTATGATATTTACACATCTGTCTAACTGCACATGTTCCTGTTCCAATTTCAGTCCTGACTCCCATGGAAAACCTCATTCTAGAAACTATAAACTACACAAACCAGAGGAAAATCTTCAATCAACCGCTACTGAGCAACCAGATTGTCCATTTCCGCCTGGCAGAGCTGAGCACTGAGGTTGAACTCCTGCGGTCATTGCTACATCGTACGGTCGGTGAGTTTCCATGCCACACAGAGCACACTCCCACCTATGTAGTAGATCATCTTTTCTATAATACGTTTTGTTTGACAATGTTCTCTGTGTTCAGGCAAATTATAATTACTCCCACGCTGTTGGTCAAACAGAAATCACAATATCAAGTTTCCACTACATGGTAAACTAGACATGGTGGGTTATGCATTACAGTGATGTCACATTCTCCTGAAATACTGGGGTGGAAATAACAGAAAACAAAACAAGTCAACTTGTATGTATGTGCACAAAAAAGTTTTTAACCCATCATTATCATCATTTATTTATATAGCGCCAACATATTCCGTAGCGATTTACAATTGGGGACAAATACAGTAAGAAACAAACTGGGTAAAACAGACAAACCGGTGAGAAGGCCCTGCTCGCAAGCTTACAATCTATGGGACAATGGGAGTTTGATACATGAGGTTAAGTCTACATTTTGCATTTCGGTCCAGCCAGACTGCAAAGGTAAAAGTGACTCATAAGCTAAATGATCCTGTCACACAACAATGTTGGTCAGTGGGTAGTTGTCTTGTGTGAATTTGTGTAACGGGTGGTAATAGGGTAATCTAGTGAGGTTAAGAGGGTGTTTGAGGAATATTATAAGCTTGCCTGAAGAGGTGGGTTTTCAGAGAATGCTTGAAAGTTTGTAGACCAGAGGAGAGTCTTATTGTGCGATGGAGAGAATTCCATAGAGTGGGTGCAGCCCGAAAAAAGTCCTGTAATGGGAGGACGTGATGAGGGTGGATGAGAGACGCAGATCTTGTGCAGAACGGAGTTGCCGAGTTGGGAGATATTTTGAGACAAGAGAGGAGATTTATGTTGGTGCAGCTTTGTTGATGGCCTTGTAGGTTAGTAAAAGTATTTTATATTGGATTCGGTAGAAAACAGGCAACCAGTGTAGAGACTGACAGAGTGATTCAGCAGAGGAATAACGATTTGCAAGGAAAATCAATCTTGCCGCTCATAGTGACAAAGAGAAAAGGGAACATGCAATGTTTTCCCATTCACCTCTATCCTGCATGGTGTGAAGACTATTGTGTGTACCAATCACACTCTGTCTCTTGGGAATTAATCTTCCCTAGTGTTCCGGCATCGCTCTGCTGTCTAGCGAAAGTAAAATCGGGTGCAGCACAGGTGGAATAAACCTGCCCATGGACATTTAGCATGGTCATGTCTGGTATTACAGAGCGGCGTATACAACATATTCTAAAAGCATAAAGGAAATGGAAAATGTTCAACTGTTCACTTTTACGTGACATTCTATTAAAAGTATTTATTTAGGATGAAAAATGGCCCTACAGTCATTCTCTTGTCTCTTTAGACAGGATCATTTCCTCCGTTTTTAATGTGGAATCAGTAACAAAATACAAATGACTACATTACATGTATCCTATGGGAGTGACACTTTATTGTGACATTAACTAAACAACGTCCACCTTTTACTAATTAACATGTTGTGATATTATGTTACAGACTATAGGTTAGAAGGAACAACCTTCCTAAAGACAAGTTAAAGCAACATTTCCTTTCTTCCTCTTCTATAGAATAACCCCCATAAATATGGAACGGAGCCTTTTGTCGCATCATACAGGACAGTCGTGGAGGACCTGTGTCTCTCCGGATGTTGTGAAACTACAAATCCCAGCATACCTTGTAAATTATTGGCTGGTAAAGCATGTTGGAGCTTGTCATTTCACAACCCCTGGAGAGCTGCAGGTTGTCTAGACTTGATATAGGAAAGCGCAGGGAATATCGTATATGCCTTAACAGATCAGCATATAGCGGAACTGGCGTGCATACGGTATCACAGGGCAGTACAGGGTTTATAGAGGCAGCCACATTCTGATTGCGCTGACACATTGCTATGGGCTTTGTAATAGTAACACGCTTACGAAAATATTACAATAAACACCTAAAAAAACGTCCAGGAATCTGACCTGCCGCTGCGTAGAAATGCAGATGATGGTGAATAGAGCTGCCGGTCTGATATCAATTCCAAAGTGTTTTGCTGATCACAAGGGTTGTAGACTATTCGTTGCTTTGTTTTTTGTTGTGATTATAGGATTATATATTGAAGGCAACGACGTCACTAAACTCGCTTCCATGGCCAAATTGAAGGCTGGACGTCTGGCGAGAGAGCTGAGCGACAGCTGCCTCCAGTTCTGGGGAGGGATGGGCTTCACTAACGAGGTTCATATAAGCCGGTTTTATAGGTAAGTCAAATATTAAAAGACCCCTTTTTTTTTTTTTTTTTCTTCCTGTCTTTGTTGCTTAAAGGACACTCGTTGCGTAAAAACAGTGGAGGCGGCCATATTTATAAAAATCAAAGTCACAAGGAAGCAATGACATCACTAAGTCACTGCTCTCATTATTACTCAGTGCAGGGGTGTTATCTGCTCACTGAACGTCTGCAGGATCATTTTCTTTGCTCACTATGTAACGAACTGTGTAACTTGGCCTGACCTGATTACACAACGTCCGGTGGAGTCAGTGAACTCTGGGATGTCTTGTGTGTGTCACCGTTAACTGTCAATTATTTACTTTGCACAATCCTGTTGTAGATATATGGCAAGCGGTCATCGAGAGGCCAAAATGTCTTACTGACTCACCTGTGCTCAAACAAAGACATCCAAATTAGTTCATTCAATCAACATTTCGTATTCATAACTCATTAAAGGTTATTAAAGAAGTGCAAACTAGCTCGATTTGTGCAAGATTATTGAACTTGTGTAAAGAGGTGAAAATAGTTAATATTTAGGGGGTGTTTCTTGCAGTGCAGAGTGGTGCACGGCCATCTTCACTCCTCAAAAGGACTTGATTTTTGCAAGAGCTCTGACCTGGTGCAGATCATGTGCTAGATTTACTAAACTGCGGGTTTGAAAAAGTGGAGATGTTGCCTATAGCAACCAATCAGATTCTAGCTGTTATTTATTTAGTACATTCTACAAGATGACAGCTAGAGTCTGATTGGTTGCTATAGACAACACCTCCACTTTTTCAAACCCGCAGTTTAGTAAATCTAGCCCCAAGCCTTGTCGTACACTTGTAATGGGACACACCTTGCACCTTTCCGGTTGAGGAGCGCATTCCAAGATGCACGTTGCCTAATGTAAAAAATAGCTTCACACACAAATGTGCCGCATGTAATTTAAGACACTTCTGATAACCTGTATCTCTCATCATTAATTAAAGCCGTAAATGAGGCTAAAATGAGCAGTGTTTTAGAAAATATCTGAAACGTTTTATTGAATGAAAATAATTGTTCTAAAGTACATTAGTAAATGAAAGTAGTGGCTCTAAAATACATCATTGAATGAAAGTAGTGGTTCTAAAGTCCAGATTGTTCCGCACACAGTCACGCTCCTAGTTTGCAAAGGCGTCTCCCTCAGACGCAGTGTTGATATGCACAGGACGGTCCATCGAGGTGCTTGGCACGGTGCATCGACTGCGTTTTGTAGATGGTCTTCATTGTATTGTTACATTACATGTTCAATACTGCCAAAGGCATGAGAAAAAGAGTCACGTCTTAAGCATTTTTAGTGTTCTGTATAAATAATAATATCAGAATTGTATTTACTCTATTTGCATTGGAGCCACAACATTTGCTTTTTTCTGCAAATAGGATTTTACAGATTTCCAAGAATGTTTTACAGGCTCGTCAAAAACAAAATGAATAAATAAAATGTTAGTAGTATGACAAGGACAATTATCACGTTATGTTATCTAACACCCACTGCTGTCTAATATGTCCTGAATAACAGATTATGTAGTATTCTGCGCTCTGCTGTCTTCTATGCTGAGCTGATTCAATTTGATTAACGGAAACCTATAA
The DNA here is from genome assembly GCF_038048845.1 of Mixophyes fleayi. Lineage (NCBI taxonomy): Eukaryota > Metazoa > Chordata > Amphibia > Anura > Limnodynastidae > Mixophyes > Mixophyes fleayi. Next base: position 21,315,146 of record NC_134406.1, on the reverse strand, counting down.
TGAAGCAGTTTAAGCTGGAGTACGGTTAAAGTTGTAGGTTACATAATCAGGTTAAAAAGACACCAGTCCATCGAGGTCAACCTTTTATAAATTCCAAGAAATCCAACATATTAACCACCCTTACAGTAACGAACCCTTTTCCTATGTTCATGGTGAAATCATCTTCCATTCACAATTGTTGACCCCTTGACCTCTGTATGGTCCTTGGTACAAAAAGGTTGCTGGCCAAATCTTTATACTGACCTATATTTTTGCATGATAATTAGGTCACCTCTAAGGCACCTTTTTTTCCCAAAGGAAATAAACCTTGTTTTTGACCTCTCTTTATAATTTAACCCTTCCTGTCACTATAATAATGAAGATACCCGCCTCTGACCCCTCTCGACTTTTCCATTGCTCTTCTTATAGTCTGGTGCCCCAGACTGTACCCCATATCCAATGGGCACTGTCATGTAAAGTTGCGGGCTGATGAGGATGTAAAGAACTGCGTCAGCGAGGCAAATGGTGCGTCTGGAAAAATTTGAACATCACCAAAAAAAAACAAAAAAGGTTGCAACTGTTCAATAGCTGTGTTAAGTCCGTCCTCTTCATTGGTTGTGCAACTTAGAAGGTCACAAAGCAAATCACTAGCCAACTGCAAGTATTTGGTGCCTCTGATGGATTATCAATTATCGGTGGCCCTCAATAATGTCAGAAGATGACTTGCTAAATATGACAGGGCAGCAACCGATTGAGATCCAGGTGAAACAAAGGAAGTGGGGTTGGGGTAGGACACACATTAAGGAAGCCAGATGAAGGTGTGAGGAATGCCTCCAAAAATGTGACCATGCCACCCCTTTATTAGAATATATCATCATCACCATTAATTTATATAGCGCCACTGATTCCGCAGCGCTGTACAGAGAACTCATTCACATCAGTCCCTGCCTCATTGGAGCTTACAGTCTAAATCCCCTAACACACACACAGAAAGACAGAGAGAGAGATTAGGGTCATTTTTTTGATAGCAGCCAATTAACCTACTAGTATGTTTTTGGAGTGTGGGAGGAAACCGGAGCACCCAGAGGAAACCCACGCAAACACGGGGAGAGCATACAAACTCCACACAGATAAGGTTATGGTCTGGAATTGAACTCATAACCCCAGTGATGTGAGGCAGAAGTGCTAACCACTAATCCACTGTGCTGCCCCAGTTGGTTGTTTCATACACAGGGGGCAGGGCCAGTGCTGTCACAGCAGCTCAAATGCCTGCATTGTCATTTTTTTAGCCAACATCAGACAATATCCAAAAGATGTGGCAGCGGCTTCAGCTGTCTTTAATGTAGTGGGAAGGTGAGGCAGAAGTGCTAACCACTTAGCCACCGTGCTGCCCATAATATATAATGTCTATACTCATGCACAGAAACGCATTAACGTGGCACATTCTTCGTACACAGGTCTAATCTCTCCATATCCAGCCAGGTCCATCACCAGGGCCATCATAACAACATTATGGGCCCCCGGGCAAAGCAGTGCACCGGGGCCCCTACATATATAGATATAGATGTATAGAGATATAGATATAGATATATAGAAATAGAGATAGATAGATGTACTTGCTCAGTGACCCTTGAAGGGTTTTTTTTTGCAGGTTTTTTCTTTTGCAGGGATATTTATTCTAATTAAGAGCCATGCCTATGGGGCCCCCTTGCCAGTGGGGCCCCCGGGCACCTGCCCATAGTGCCCAATGGAAAAGATGGCCCTGTCCATCACAAGGAGCAAAACTTTGCTCCTCTTTCAATAAATAGTAATTCTAACCAGAGTTTATTTCTGTAAAAACAGGTGGAACTGTAAAGACCCCTTAGCCTTGTTTAGACCTAGGCAAGAGCCTAAAGTGTGTAGTTGTTAGTTCAACTCTACAAGAACTTCATAGCAAATTTATTTTTTTGTTTTTGTTTTTTCGTTCATTAAAATCATAAAATAACTACTTTTATTTATCTAAACAAAATTAAGTCATATATTATTGTAAATATAGAGTGTGTGATTTCATGTTTGCAACATGCAAAGAGACTCTGTTATTTCACTTTGATTTATATTAAATCCATGTAACATTATCACTGTTTAGTGTCAGTTACACAATCTTCTTTGCTATAGTTTCTCTTGTTGCTGCAGGCCGGGATTTTCTAACACTGTAAGATGCCTGGTATTTTTACATACTTTGATATAGTCAGTGCTTGGTACGGCCTCACTTGCCCAATGTTTTAATCCATTACTTTCTCTCTGCTTACGTCTAAAACAAACCTTTTTATATCCCTTAACAGTAAATGACTGAAATTGTACATGTGTTATTTTCATTACACGCACAAAAAAACAGTGAGTCCTTTAAGCATCATCGGACTTTAGAACAACAATTATGACCTAGTGATTGCTACAATTAATGTAATGCTATTTTAGGCTAAGCATGTGTTTGCATGCAGTAAACTTTTCTGTTTGCTAGCTACTGTTTTCCTTTGTAATCATTGTTGTCTTTTATATATCATTTTCTTGCCTTTTTTGCAATACAAGATGAAAACTAGCATTACAAACTGTTACAGTTTTTACGTCTTGTAAATATATTGTCTCATCTTTCTGCCGATGAAAGTTAATATTTGAGAATGGGGAGTTTGGGGGTTTTTTTGCAGCAGGATAGATGGATGAGGTCAAGAATTTGGACCTACTGTTTACCAATAATGGAAATGTACTTTTCACATTTTGCACATTCCCAGAAAGCTGTGACCTGGAACAGAAACTTCTCATCTGGCTTTTTTATTTTTGTACCTTCTACAGCAATAGGAAAAATAGAAAAAATTAATGTCTGCTTATTTCCCAGCGAGTGTTTGTTTGTAGGGAAGCTCCTTTTTGGCCAAAGAGAAAGCTGACATTGTATCGTATGATTTCTTGGAACGGCTCGATGTCAGTAGGGACGAGGTGGTGTCTGGGAGACAGGACAATCTAATACTGAAGTTTTAACTTGACAACTCCTTTTCCTGGCTCCGGGCAACCCTGCTGCAGAAAGTGGACTATAGTGGTAGACCGCTTTCTCCTGCACTTGGCCACTGATAGTGTTTAATTGATTTTCAGGTCCGCCCACTTGAGGCATAGAAGTCGGCTTCAGGTTTTTCCTAAAACTCCCTTTCTGCCTCTTTGAAGGCTTTTGGGAGCAGTGGGACATCCCTTCAGCTGCCTGTTTGCACCTTCACAGCTCCTTCATGTGGCCATTTTTTGGTGACACTTCTTTCAGCCTCTCCTGACACTGATTTATTATTTATTTATTGTTTACATTCAGCTTCGGTGCTACTACACACACCACACTGCCTGTTCTTTTATGGCTTAGTTCTGTTAATCCTTCATCTGCCTCATGTGTTATGGATTCCTGTAGATCAAGATGTGATACATGTGATCTACAAATCCTTCTTCTACCCAACTAGCCCCAGAAATCTGAGTAAAGTTTGTAACTTCCAGGCGTACTGGGTTTACAAGATCTCAGTTGGGCCCAGGACCTTCCACTTACTACAAAAAACCCTGGGGTATCCTCTGACCATCCCTCATTTATCTTTTCGTAGGATGCTTCAGAAGACAACAGCACACTATGAACCCAAGTGATGGTGCCCACTAGGCCCTCTCAAGAAGCTCCTCAGACTTTGGGGGCAGTGAGTATTTCTGATCTAACACAACAGCGATCACAAACAAAAAAGGTCAAAATCAGACCACGCTCACCTTCCTCATCTTCAGCCGTCTTTATTTCCTAAGCAATATATGTTAAGATAAAGCGACCCAGCCACAGTCACCAGATCAGGACTCTTCTGAAGATTCCACTTCTTCCGCTACCCCACCTCAGAATCAAAATGCTTTTGACGGAGTTCCTGCCAACCTTAGATCATTTCCTGTGTTCTTCATATCCATTATGAATATTCTAAATCAGGAATAGAAGCAACCACAGAGACATACCGTATTAGGAAAAAAGTTTTATCACATATTTCCAGGGCTAGAAGGATTTATGCAGGTGTGGAACAAACCTTTCTTCCCAACGAGTATGGTTTCTCATTGCAGGAACCCACGGACAAGTGCATTGAAACATCATTATATAAAGATTTTAATCGACTGCAATCCTTACATCAGCTGCTGCCAACTTATTACATAAAACTAAACACTGGTGCCAGGACCTCTGTTATTGCGACTCCCTAGATCTTGTAAAGAATGTAATAAAATCTTGATTGCTTTTTATAAGGCGTCTCCTTTACTGATATTCACCTGGCAGCCAACCCATTTCTTTATCACTGTATTATACATTATCTTCCATTATTATTCAGTGTTATACTTTTATTTGTTCACCATCACCACCACTTGCTCCCCAAAAATGTTTTGGAGAAAACTATTTACCACACCACTCTGGATATTTAACACCATCCAGACTAGAGGAACAGGAACAGAGCCTAAACCAACTATGGAAATTCTCCACTTGGCTCTAAAAAAAATGCTTAAGAAAAACACCACTTGACTCAACCCACAGATTCCACCCAGATCACGCAGAAAGCCTCTAAAATCATGCATTGAACAGATAACGGAGATCTTTCCAGGCCTAGAAAATCTGGATGTGGACTTCCTAAGCTATAACACCCTGGACCCGCGTGTTCCTGTTCACTACACAAAAAGGTTTTTCAGCAATGTTACAGACATTGCTCTCATTTGACTGTGTTTGTTCATATCTTGGTTATTCCATGACAGTTTATGGTGGTCTATATGATTTCACAGTTTCAACACATCATTCGAAAGCTTAGTATGGGAGTCGCTTGTGCTATCCTGATCGCACCATCTCATGATGCTTAAATCTTATCAACAACATGTCAGCGTGCCAGCCGTAGAAGTTACCCCTTTAACCAGAATTACACTATTTACCCACTAGACTACCTGGCAAAAAAACAAAAGAAAGATACCAGTGCTCTCCTTATGAGTCCTACAAATAAGGCTGCCAAAACTATGGGGAGATCCCAAATCCTCGCTAAATAAATATAGAATAAACAAAGATGAACTCCCCGGTGATAAAAAAATCTTTATCGGCTGCATTTGCTTCAGCTATACATATTGTTTTTATATACATTTCTTCTGGACTGCGATTTTAACTTTTGTCTGCAGACATTTTTTTTGTTTGTTTTTTATGTGTTTGTTTTAGATATCCTTTGAATATCAAGTATAATGTGGAAAGAATAGGTATTATTTATTTCCTTTTACTATATATGTTTATAAACAATTTACCCTTATCCCTTTTTGGTTCTTGTTCCATCATTTTATCTTAGCGCCGGGGAGTTCATCTTTGTTTATAGCTGGCAAAGGAAGCCCATATCTGGAGAACGAAGGCATTCTAAGTCTTTGTTATAAAGACTTGGCTTTAAACAAGAATGTCATGTACTTCAAGAGTGTATCACACAATATAGAGAGTATTTTTTTACATACAATGGTGTCCCTTTCTTCGGCTATCCTGCCTGGTCTTGCGACATTACACATATACTGGATTTTCCTGCTACTGGATTTGCATCTTTGGAACTACTATACAGACAATAGATAACAACGCCCTGTCATTTGCTGTTTCTTCCAAGTTGTTTGCACTATTCAACCACCATTCAGAAATCCATCTGGTCCTCCCTTTGGGCTGGTCTCCCGTGAACTTTTTTTTTTTTTGGCTCTCTGATCTGAGTTTCTGAACCTTTTCTTGTAGTGAAAGTAATTTTTAACTAAAGCAGAGGATTCCTTCTACATTGATAAGGAAACTGCCCTTTTGGTAATTTAGCCCTCACCTGCGCAGCAAAGGGAAACAATTACTCCATAGCTTAGACCTGGTATGTGGTCTCTGATACGATGCATCAGGTAGAGCGACTGTGTACTGATAAATTATGGTGCGTCAATACACAATTGCCAGCTGGCGGTCACTATTAATATAGCACATTGGCATTCTGGTTTCCTTTGTCCTTGTAATCTCACAAGTGTGTGGATTTTCATCTCGGCCTCAGTTCACTATGGTATCAGTGGAGAGGATCTGTCACATTGATGACATTCAGTTTGCATAGTTGTCCTGTAAAGTTTTGCAGGCTGTTGTTCGTTCTTCCTTTTTTTTTACTTATTTGTAAGTTCTGTTTTTCCTTGATGACATTGAGGCATCCCCATCATCATCACTTATTTATATAGCGCCACTGATTCCGCAGCGCTGTACAGAGAACTCATTCACACCAGTCCCTGCCCCATTGGAGCTTACAGTCTAAATTCCCTAACATACACAGACAGAGAGAGACTAGGGTCAATTTTGATAGCAGCCAATTAACCTACCAGTATGTTTTTGGAGTGTGGGAGGAAACCAGAGCACCTGGAGGAAACCCACGCAAACATGGAGAACAAACTTCACACAGATAAGGCCATGGTCGGGAATTGAACTCATAACCCCAGCGCTGTGAGGCAAAAGTGCTAACCACTAAGCCACCGTGCTGTCCACCCCGCTGACATAGAGCCATTCCAATAAAAGGGGATATATTCACTTACCATATAATCCTATTTTGGAGGCCCCCAATGTCAGAGTACTTAGACCCACACGGTTTTTGGATGACATTTTTACAGCTCACTGTCCTGGCTTTGCTAATGGGACTATAGACTACATCCTGTAGCAGGAGTGTCTTCTGATAGGAGGAGGAGTCTGGATAAATCTTTAGTACTTCATTATATTTCCTCCTAGTGGTGAAAGAACAGATATTGCCAATATCTTGATGCACCTCCAAGTGCTGTGATCTTATTCCATGTGGATGGGTGAAAATCTAGACACTCACTTCTGCCAATTTAGGTGTATTTATGGGCGTGCTTAAGATATAAAATATTCAATTTTTATTAATAAGATTACTTTGGCCAGAGAGAGTTCCAACTAATTTATTCACTGTCAAATTGTTAAAATGTAATTATTAAAAAATGTATTATTTTAAAATAATTGAATCCTTCATGTAAAAAATAAAACGTGAAATATAACGAGGTGAAGACTGTTTATAGTCACTGCAAAGAGAGTTCTTGTAATCTCAAGTTATGCTTTTGATGATTTGACTGGTAGTTCGGTGCCACTGGACTTAATTTTGCCTCAGCACTGATCATTTAATGCAAATATACAAAATAAAATTGAAGTGTAAAATTAAACTAATCCCAGTATATTCTTCCTGTTCGTTTTCACTGTAATAACCATTGTACTTAAATACCATTTCCAAAGGCTTAGTTGTGGGGAAGTGCATCTAAGCAAATTGCTTGCGTTGATCATGTCATTTTACTGAAATGCAGAGTAAATAGTTTCTATCAATAGAAAATCAGCTTGTGGAGCCTAAAGAACAGGCAGTGAGAATTGCATCAGCTTATGGAACACGAAAAGTTGTACTGTGAATTTGGTCAATATTAAAAATACAGATTTTGCCTCCCAAAAAATCATGTCACATTTGTGGGACTTTTTCTGATTGCTGCATGTTTATTTTGGATTATGTGGTATTGTGGACATGGATCCTGGCATATGGTGGCAAAATTGTAGTGGCATCCCTGTGTTCATATTAACAGCGTAGCTGAATGTCCGGGAGACTCCGGAATTCTGAGAGTTCTCCGGGATTTCTGGGAGAACAGGCAACTCTCCTGCATCCAACCCACTTCCCTAGTGATGTGGGCTGAGACAGGGCTTAATGATGTGATTTACAGTGAATCCCTTGATCCTGGACCCACCTACCCCCTGTCCCCTGTCCCCACTTTCAACCCCCTCTGTCGCCACTTTATTATGCTGGAAATCTCAACATTGAGTCAAAGGGCTACGATGATGCAATTCCAACGCCAACGTGCCCCTCAATTGCCACCAAAATCTCCCAATTACATCCAAAATGTTGGCAAGTATGATTAACAGTCTCTAATACCCTTATTAAACATTTTCCTTCTAAATTTATCAGTAGGTACTTCTGATGGGAAGGGGATGGTGAGGTCTGTATCCTCATACAGTAATATGTTTGTGTATAGAGATGATACATGGTGGAGTAGGTGTTAGGGGTACAAAAGCAGCCTCAGGATACAGAAATTTAAATCCGTGTAAAACTGTGATGTAAATTATGTGTGAAAGTGGGTTCCTTTTGTGGTACGGATATTAGGAGTATACTCTGAACTAAACTCGTCCTTGTCTTTCTGCAGAGACTCCAGGCTACTCTCCATCGGAGCCGGTGCAGATGAAGTCATGCTTGCAATCATATGCAAATATATGGGAACTCTGCCAAGTAAAAAATAAATCTATCTAACATTGTTATTGTCCTAACAGAAAAGATCAACTTTATACGATTACCGAAACACAGTAAAAATCAAATACTAATGTAATAAGGCAATTTAAAGAAGTACATTGTGTCAACAGAAATATGTATAATCTTCTGTTTGTTCCCGTTCTCATTTGTTGCTTACAATCGTAATAATGTTTACATAATATTTGAATAAATACCTCACAAATTTAAATTATTTCTTGGTTGACGGGTGTTATTTGTATTAAGTAAACAAAGCTTTTGTTTGTAGTTTTTTGTGTCCTTACTTGTAGAATAAGTTGTGTGATCAGTGTACTTATCCCTATATATAGAGGTTGTGAAATATTCTAACCATAGATAAGAACACTATCAATTCAAAGCTATAAATGTTTCTTCTTTTTTTCACTAATGCTATGCAAAGGTATGTCTTTATTGCCTAATTGTACCCCTCTTAAAAGGATTGTATAATGGAAAAAAAAATACAATCGGTTATTGTAATCTATGGGCTAAATTATTGCAGGTCAGTGCAAATTTATATCACTGTCAGGGGACAGGGGTAAATTACCCCAAATGGGGTAAAAATGAAATTCCTGGGGGTTTTGCTGCTGATTCACATGCTGTCAGTTGCATTGTAGACCCCTTTAAATGTGAAATTGCTGTTGTACCAGAAGAGCCTCAAGGGTTGGCAGAGGCACTTCTTAAACTTCGATGCAATAATGAAGCACGTATTGCATTTGAAAACAAAGCAGATCTGTCATATTTTTGGATGTCGACAGCTACAAAGGCATCAAAATTGCACATGAGGAGGCAGTCAAAAAGTTGCTGCCTTTTGCAACAACCTACCTGTGCGAACAAGGATTTTCCACTCTAACGAACATAAAAACAAATCGGAGAAATCGATTGGACGCTGAAGACTGTATCCAAATTGCTCTGACATCAAATTGCCCCAATATTGATGCTCTCGTATCAAAAATGAAGCAACATTATTTCTCCAAAACCTGAAGTTTTGAAGTTGAAGCTTTCAAAGAAATTTTGAATAGATTCAATACAATTTTGAATTCCAATAATTAATAATATATGATTTTATTCCTTTCAAATCAAGGGGATAACGTCGGCTTATCTAAATATATTTTGGAGTAAAAGGTAAAAAAGTTCCCTGACCCCTGCTGTAGAATCTTGTGTATCACTATTTATTCTCCTTTACTCACTTCCTCTTGCAAACTCTACCTGCCTGTCAGTGACTTTATGAGCATACTGACACCCCATAGACCCGCCTATTAAGGGGAGTCTATATGGGAGCTCTCAGTAGAGCATTCCGTCTGCTCTGTGAACATGACTAACACAATACCTTCCACTCCTTTATAATTAAAGGAAGTCCCTCCACCAATCACCAGCGAGCTCTCGCCTACCTAAGCTTACTAAATATGAGTATCAGGCTTAGGAAGGAGCAAGAAACCTAGTATGTGATATATATTATATACACACAAGATTCCATGGTGTCACTGAGGCACCTTAAAACGCAATCAATTTATCATCATCAGCTGTTTATATAGCGCCATTAATTCCGCAGAGAAGTCGCTCACATCAGTCCCTGCCCCATTGAAGCTTACAGTCTAAATTCCCTAATATATACACACACACACAGACACAGACTAGTGTCAATTTGATAGCAGCCAATTAACCTACCAGTATGTTTTCGGAGTGTGGGAGGAAAACGGAGCATCCGGAGGAAACTCGCGCAAACACGGGGAGAACATACAAACTCCACACAGATGGTCGGGAACCGAACTCCTGACCCCAGTGCTGTGAGACAGAAGTGCTAACCACTAAGCCACCGTGCCCCAAAACATTTGGTGATTTTCCTTTTTGCATTATACAAACTCTTTAAGCTTCGGAAGTTTTCTCCTCTGACGGCAGCGTTGAATACAAGTTAATGGTTGGAGTCTCACGTAAGGGACCTCACTGAACTGATACACAATAGGGGACATTATTGAAGCGTATGTTTTTCTAGAATGCAGCATGAAAATATGTAGTGTGTTCTGTTAGTATTCATTTTATTACTTGCTTTACTCTGTAGATCCACCACAGATAGGGGACACTATACAGCTATAACCAAGGAATTCATTTATATGAAACAGATATAAATCTCCCAGGGAATTTACACATCATAAAACAAAAATCAACATCTCTAAAAACAAATGTGGGTCTTTAGGATGTGGAGCTGGACAGGGGTTACCAATCTATCAGAGTTATAACCTAAGATGCTTTTCTTCAGTGTACTCCAGGGTGTGCTTACTGGTAGCATTGAATCAGCACTTAATAGCACTCTGACTCTCTTATATAAATAAACTGGCTTCACTCCAGAAAATAATGTGTTGCTAATAATGCACCTTCCTATAAAGTTTCCAAAGTTCTCTTTAGTCTGTCGCAGCCGGAATCCAGTCGCTGAAAGAGAAAGCATTATGTCTATTTACAAAGCATCCAGGTAGAGGTCGTATTGCCCTCCACAATGAGTGCCACACTACTTAACCCCATGAGAACTGCTCTATGGAAAGTTATTCCACACTAGCATGTCATGTGACCCAGTTTGTGTCCACACTGCGTTGTCATGGCGGCAGAGCTCAATTCACACTTCCTGGTTTCAGTAAAACGATGGAACTTTGTGCACAATTGAATGACCCCCTTAAAGTCAACAAGGAATGTATAAGGAAATGACAGAAACCAGCCACATACTGACCCACTTGGGGTTTAGTGACCATGTCAGTGTCTCTCGCCATATAATAACCAGCCGAGCATGTTCAGGGGCTGGATTTAGTTATAATACAGGGAGTTGGGGTATGCTCGCATTTTTGTAATTAGGAAAAATATCAAAGCACTGGTCAAGCGAATGACGAAGCATGTTGTTTTATTCATTTGAATAAAGAAATAGATATGTAACACATTTTTTGTTTTAAACGTTTTAGTTTCGTTTCACAACTTGCACAAACAGAAGAAATAAGCAAAACTTGTTCAGCAAGATAGCGGCAATGCAATACTGAAAAAACAGCAATAAAAGATGGAAATAACTAGAGATGCTCAGGCTCGGTTCCTTGAGAACCAAACACACCCGAACTTAGGGGATCGCTCGGCTCGGTACTGTTGCGCGCCCTCGGAATTGAAAATGAGGCAAAATGTCATTGTGACGTCGTCGGATCTCGTGAGTTTTGGATTCCTTTTTAAGGTCCAACATAACGGTGGGTGGGAGGGAGGGCCCAAGGACAATTCCATCTTGCACCATTTTTCTTTTCTGCCACTGCTGTGTGCCAATGTGTAGTAGATGTGGTAGGAACTGCCGTGTATTTGTGTCATTGCTCTGTCACTTAGCATCCAGCCAGGTCGCTGCAGTATTTGTCCGAAAGTGTATGAAAATAATATTGTGACCTGTGAGGTGGTCAAAATTGACTGCAAATGACTTGAAATTAGTGTTATTGAGGTTAATAATAATGTAGGAACAAAAAAAGAGCAAAATTATGTGATTTTAGCATATTTTAGGATTTTTTCTAAAAAATTCCAAAACCAAAACACACGAGGGCGGATTTGCCAATACCAAAACACGAAGCTAATCCAGATCCAAAACCAAAACCAATTCACGGGGGTCAATGAGCATCTCTAGAAAGGAAATGATCTGTATGTCCTTTTAATATTTTTTGAACTTAAATGGATAGTGGGGAGAGGGGAGAAAGAAAGAGGAAGGGGAAAAAGCCAGAGCGATTAACTAAAAATAAGGTTGTCAATAAGGGCTTATTATAAAGGCGCAAGAATGTTGTTGGTGGTAATCAGTTTCACTATGACTACAATAATCTACAACAATCGGGTGGGGTACGTATTAACGATGTCAACAATAACGACAACAAGGACATCGACCTAAAAATCACAATAAGCATCAAGGCGACAGTCAATAAGTATCTACATACCATTATTTAGATGAACTGTCTCTCCAGCACCCATTATACCCATCTATGTCCATACATGGACATAGGACACAATTTCTGAACTGTGTCATCATGCCACAGATGGTGAAGCCAACCACGTCTTGTACTGGCTCAGCATCAGGGAGAATGCCAGACACTTCAGGGAGTGAGGGAGATCACCCCTATTTAAGGGAGACCCCCTGACATTCAGGGAGAGTTGGCAAGTATGAGTTTGATGATATCTGTCACTGTGTGTAGTCATCTAACGGCCACACTGGCTGCTATGATGATTCCCAGCCCGAGTGCTGAATATCCGTCCATCATCTGATTTGGCCGACTGCATGTGTCACTCAAAGCTTGGGTCGAGTGGGAGAATCACCCCATGGGTGTGTGACCAGTCTAAAATGAGTGCAAATGAGCATATAAGATACATGTATAAAATACAGTAACACTATAACAGTATTTTCCTATTTTATGCTCGTTTTAGATTTGAATTCTCTGGGCTATAATCCTCCTGTAACGGTAAAAGTATCATTAATGTTTATGTTCCTCCAGCTTACTGTAGTCATTTCTGGCATTTTTTACATCCTCTCACTTCTAGGTGCAGCGTTGTGTCTAATGTGTTATGGAACTGAATTATAGCCAGATACCAGTTTGTACAAGTAAAGCAAATCATTTATATTAATTCTAATTTCTAAACGTAAATGCTTAAAAATCTCCTGCTGGGCTTTACCTTCTGGATTTTAAAAATGAACAACAAACTGATATTACAGATATTCCCTTGTCTTGATCTTTCTTCTCAGACACAAAGCAAATGCTGCAGACAGTTCTCTGTAGGAGTTTACCGGAATCATTAAAATTATCATTATAGAGGGAGAGGATCTTTGCATAACAATGATGATTGTGCAGTAAATTCTGCAATGCTTGTGTCCTCTTGTATGCACTGACTATACCAGATAACATTGGGCATGCTACTTATTAGGTACTGAAGGTTTTTGTTTTCATATTTCAACTTTGTACCCAGATTTTTGTTAATGCTGTGAAGTCCTATAATTCTCTGCATAATGTTGTACCTCCTTATTATATCCAGTACAAGATATTGTCCGCTAAAAGAAAAATACATAACCCAGACTGTGAAACATCTGATTTGCCCAAAAAGTAATCTAAAAGGTCACGTATATATCAAGCATAATTATTACATTTCATTAAACTGTTATTTTTTATGAGCAAACTGCTAAAGATGCCAATTATTACAAAAAAAACAAATATGTCAAACTGATAATTTATTGTAGATATGCCTAACTGGCTAAAAAAATGATATATAAAAAAATGGTATATGAGAAATGTAGATTAACAAGAAAATCTTCTATATATAAATCTTACATGGATATACATAAAATAAATATGAAAGTTCAAAATCCAAATGGTGATTTTTGCAATATGTGATCTCATGGTAAATGTCCAAAAAAAGGTGTCCAAAAGCAGGCTCTCAATAGACTCCAGTATAGAAATATCGAAAAAGAACCTAAAATGTGTATACACAAAAAATAAAAATAAAAAAATGAATAAAAAAATCCGTTAAGAGCAAAGATAAATGAAAAGTACTTACAAATGAAAGTTCAAATGAAAGTTCAAGTGGTATCTCATAAGGATATCGATAGTCCAAGATCTTTAACAGACATGTAGGGGCTCCACAAGGTGAACTTTTCCTTCCGGCTCATTCAGTGGTTCTCCTGTAGTTTCCTGTAATTTGGAAAACAAGCCTGCGTTCCAAATGCCGAACTTCTGAGCCGTACGCCGGGAGTTCATACAAAGATTTGCAAATGTACAGTGGTCTTTCTCAATATAAAACGATGATATGTAGATGTATAATGCCTCCAATCAACACGTTTCACCCCTCAAAGCCTGGGCTTCCTCAGGATGGAAGACAGTAATGGGTACAATTCAAATTAGGCGGTATTTATGTCCATAAGGGACCCGCCTCTAAGGCCATCCCAATTCACTCTCATTGGTCCCTGCTCACAAGTGCAATTGCAGAAAAATTAAATGAAAAAATTGAAAGAAGAGCAGTAAATGAGAGACAATGTACAAGAATAAAATGAAAACACATAATTAAAAAGGGGGGTAACCAACAAAAATGAAAAAGCACCTTTCATAGGTATAAAGGGAATGTAAATAGAATAAATTTGTGGATAATAAAGGGGAGGTTAGAAAATTAACTAATACTGAACCAGAAAAGGATGCAAATGTACCCTCACACACACACAACAGATAGTGTGTCTCATCGGAGGGGGAGGGAGAGGGGGCGGGTCGGCCCCCCCCACCTTCTCTGTATCTGAAGCTGTGCGTAGGCGGGCGGCCCCCAGAGCCCGGCGCCCTAGGCAGCTGCCTAACAGTAGTATCGGTCCTGGTAATGACATATAAACTAACAAACTTCTGGTCTCTTACATGATTTTCTGTGACCTTTAGATTTTTCCTGTACTTTACTTTTCAAATGATTTTATGTAATTCTTTACAGCTAACATTATAAACACTTGCGTGCCATTAATATTTGAATCAATAAAAGCAAATTCACAGGGTACCATAGTTTCTAAGCAAATCCCATTTATGTATTATGACTCGCTGTGGCCTTAGGTGCTACAATTTCTCGGCCCTTAACAATTTTTCATTCCTTCTCTTCTTGTGAACCCGAGAAAGCACAACAGCTAATGATGTTAGAATATTGTCTAAACAAGGACTTTGGCTATAGAACTAGTTCTATGATTAAAAGTCCAAATCAGATCAAACATTTTTCAGTTCTACAATCTGCTTGCGGTACGCGGTCTGTTCTAGACTACGGGAAGAAAGTCTTGGCCAAACTCTGGGCAATTTGGGATGAAATAACCATCTGTTTTTCCCTTTATGTTTTCTTTTATTTTCGCTGTGTGTTGATGAAGGCAAGAACCATCTGTGAATGCCATCCGGTATGTCTGTATCTCCATATGTGTGCAATAATCCTATATGGCAATCATTTTTAAACGCCAACTACAGAAAACGAACACGTCCACACAGGTGATATGTACTATATAATAAGTACTGCATAATACAAATATTTTAAGAAAAATGTGCCACCCGTAACTGGGTTTTTATCATATTAACCCCTAATAGAGCGGCTGTGGGCCAATGTCTACTGCCCTCGTTATTCTGAAATACCTCCCAACAAATCAGCATCAGTAGATTCTTCAACTGCTGCTGTCAGTAGAATCCTGAATCGCACCACTGTTGTAGCTGAACGGATGCATGACATATGATAAAAAGCTACAGCGAAGTTCTTTAACTAAATTATTCTATAAATTATTGTATGATTAGTTTGTTTTGTCAGTTCAAGTCATTTGTGCAATTTCTGATAATCATTATAATGTGCAACCAGAAGCAGGGGGAACGACTCCTTACAATGAGGATTACTAAAAAGCTTTCTGCATTTGCAGTGCATTGTGTGCGACAGTTTGTTTCATTAACCCAGTAACTTCAAGTGAGGGATGGACTTTCACAGAAATATTGCAGTGTGCAGGGAACACCTCTTGAATGATTTTTTCCAATAAAAATAGCTGTCCTGGCGGTTAAGAAATGGAATGATAGCAACATCCACCCCCCTCTGCCACATATTAAAATACTTTCATTAACTCCAATGTAATCAATATTCACTTTAGTTTGGTGAGAATTGTTGCACCTGATATAGGCAGTAAAAATAAAATGGGGGGTTTGGTCTGCAGACCCAAATTCATCAAATGGAAAGGTGACTGAATGTGTGAAACGAAAAAAACAAAATGCACTTAAAACATTTTAAGGGCAATACCGTAGTGGAGATTTGTATTGTACACTATGCCATATTGCTATATAATATTTATGCGATATTAAATTGCTATTTGGCCCATCGCATTTTCTCCACTTTACCATTTCTTATCGCAATGATAAATTATTTAACTTGTCTGTTTATTAACATTGTTAAGCTGAGACAAAGGGGTATATTTATTAAACTGTGGGTTTGAAAGAGTGGAGATGTTGCCTATAGCAACCAATCAGATTTTAGCTGTCATTTTCTAGAATGTACTAAACAAAAGATAACTAGAATCTGATTGGCTGCTATAGGCAACATCTCCACTTTTTCAAACCTGCAGCTTAGTAAATATACCCCCATGGCTCAGACAGGAGTCTGTCTCGGTGCAGAGTTTATAACACTTACAGGTTCTGATGGCCTTTGCATAATTTGTGATAGGAAGGAGGGGGGCCAAAGATCCCTCTCCTGCGTTGCTCTCTACAGAAGATAAAACAGCTAACGCCATCTGCTGTCAGGGTCAATCTTGTAACTTGATAAAGATCATACTTGCCTACTCTCCCAGAATTCCCGGGAGGCTCCCGAATTTCGGGGAGTCCTCATGGACTCCTGGAAGAGTAGGCAAAGCTCCCGCGTTCGCCCAAATTCACGGCATTGAATGGAGGGGCGGGGCTTAATCGTGTCATTAAGCCCCGTCCTCGCCATTTAATGCCGTGAATTTCAGCATTTTATAGTGGGGCGGAGCTATGGTGACGCGACAATGTCACCACACCACGCCCCCCTTCTACCCATTGTCACGACTTCTCCCCCAAATCTTAAAAAGTTGGCACGTATGATAAAGAGGGCTTTTTTGCAGTCCCCATAGATATCCGTAATCAAAGATGCTGGGACCACAGGATATATCTCCGATATCTGCTGCGATCCTCTAATAACAAATAGGCACAGTACTTTAAAATGTGGCAATCCTACAAAAACTGCAGTTTCGGGAGGGGTTTACTGAGCTAAAACCTCTACGGAGATTCATCAATAGTCCCCCCAACCACAGTGCAGACTGTCTTCTGCTGATCGGTATGTCTGTGAAAAAAAAGGCTAAATCCAGGTTTTTAACCCTAATCTGTAATACAAACGCACCTGTAGTGCTCTTTACGGTCCCCTTAATCGACTCATCTCAAATGCAAAAGACAGATTTGACATCTTCAGTGCACTTGTTGGCAAAATTAATATGGCTTTCAAATTTCTACTACCAGACATTAGAAAGATGATCTGCCACTGAGTATACAGTATTCAAGTTAATGGCTTCCTATGCACACTGACAACCAATGCTTATTTCTCTCCCTCTAGCGTATACCTTCTGCCCTTCAGTCCTATCTTATTACAGGTTATTTTGTTCTTAAATGCAAGAGGCCTATTTTTGCAGAATTTAGGAGAAACCTGCAATATAAGCCTGCCAATTATAAAATATGTACTGCCAACCCTCTGTGCCTGCAGTGCTGTGATCTATAATTACATGGAGTCCAATTAATGCACGACAAGCATCATGCTTATTATATGCAGTCCCTAATGACATAGAAGCACTGATAGGAAAGATACCAGCTGTTCGCCCAGCCAGCACCATCGTCGTGGATATGTAGGTGGAGGAAGGTTTGAGAAACTAGGTTCTGAAAATAGATATGTGGTTTAATTACCTCTAAAATCTGCATTGTCTCCTGACAGAATTATTCTTTATGCCCAATGCTGAGATTTATCTTTAAAATCACAAAACTAAAAGTGTAAGCGGCAGCCATTTTGTTTTGTTTTTGAGGTAACTATTTTAGCATTCTGAATTATGATAAAAAAAAAAAAGACAAAAGTAAAACTTGGACATCGTGGATTTTTTAGATTTCACACATAAAAACCAAATGTCTTGGTTGTAGATCAAAATACCTCAGCTGAGGTACCATAAATCTGTGTACATTGTGAAAGCATTTATCATGGATAACTAATATTGTGTTCCAATGAAGGCACATTCTTCTCACAGTAGAAAATATAACAAATTAACTAAACTGGAAAGTACATAACCATGTACATTTCTTTAGATTTCATACAAGTGTAAACATCTGCAATATGGATATAACTTGCAAAACATAGCCATTATATTTACAATGTATCGGTCATTGTTTTGTGGATTCACTAATTTAATGAAAATGCAGCCCAAAAGTTTACTAAGAACCAGCACCTAAAGAATATCTGCAAATAAAGTACCTCAGATGTCACTGGATCTTCATGAACTGATAAGTTGCACGGTCGTGAATGTTGATTTGGTCCACAAAATGGCCGCCTTCATGTGCATGTGATAGGTTAACGTTAAGACTAACTGCAAAGCCATGTAAGTAACAAAATGATTAATGTGTTGCTGTTTGTATAATTAAAACAAACAAATTAATCTGCAGTAATAAAAAGCCCCATTTGCAAGGGCTGAGGGAACATTATAGGGCGAGAAAGGTCCCGTCAACCCTCCCCCATAGGACTGAAAAATGGCATAGACCTGGCTAGTGGCTGAGGCAGCACAAAAATTGTGGGGTGAACCACAAAGTTGGTTCCTATGGCGGGAGGTGAGTAAATGTGCTGAAAATCGCTTTAACATTGCTTAGGAAAGAACCGTACCTTTGAAAAATAAACAAAAACTCCGGTACTTTAGGAGGGACCCGAAAAATAAGAAGGGGGTTGGTTTTTTTTTCTCAGTTTTGCATAGAACTAGTAACTATTAACCTGCTCATTGAAAAACCTCATCTTCATTTCTTTATTAATTTCCTCAACACCCGCCAAAATGATTATATTTAGGGTCAGATTTAATTGTCCACGATGGAAGCGCTTTTTTACCGTTAGTACGGTAAAAAGTAACGCTGAGTTTTGCTCGCATCTCTATGGGGTGCGAGTACAAATCAGCATTACTTCTGTCAAAAAATATCCGCGCAAGGTGTCTCTGAACCATCCCAGAGACACCTCGCACGGATATTTAAGGAATACAATCTGCCCCTTAGCATGTTTTCTTTTGCCACCATGAAGATTATTTGATATCTCGATGAGCAACGGAATAGACAGAACTGAATACAATGGTAAACATTTGTGACAACTGTTCAGCATGAAAACTTTATTATTTATTTATGAGGCGGTCTTCATTTTCAACACCTTACCTGCTGTTTTTTAAAGACAAACACTCAGACGTTTATGAGAGCTTTCAGTATTTTTTGAAAATCCCACTCAAGTGAATTGAGAGACATTTTAAAGACTCCTAACTAAAGTATGGTCTTAGAAATAAAACAAAGTTAAAAACTGAATGGGTTATCATTCACTGACAGAAGACATATACAGGTCTTCTGAATACGTTCTGTGATACAAATCTGTTGCAAATGTTGAAAATGTAAATAAAATCATGTACATAAAAATAAATTACTGTAAAATATTAAATATTTTTGTTAAATGTGGAGAAAGCTGTTCACAGTTTTTAATTTGCAGTTGTAGCTACAGATCTATTTTAGAAAAAGATATCACAGAAACATGATTGTTGTATTTAAAAAAGACCCCAATGTGTAATCATCTTAGAAAAGAATAAACAAAGTCATACAAAGATACACCGGGCTTTTAAAGTCTACTTGTCACTTGCAGACAATAAGGCAGCAATTTTATGGGCTGAACCAATATTCCTGAGAACAAAGTACTACTAATGGTGAGCTCTGCAGCTTAGTACTAACCTGGCATTCCAGTGTGGCTGTTATAAAATAAAGTATCACCTTCCCACTACATTAAAGACAGCTGGAGCCTCTGCCACATCTTTAGGACATTGTCCTGATGGTTTCTGGCAATGCAGGCATTTGAGCTGCTTTGACATCACTGGTCCTGCCCCCTATGTACAAAACAACCAACTGGGGCAGCACGGTGGCTTAGTGGTTAGCGCTTCTGCCTCACAGCACTGGAGTCTTGAGTTCAATTCCTAATCATGGCCTTAGCTGTGTGGAGTTTGTATGTTCTCCCCGTGTTTGCGTGGGTTTCCTCCAGGTTCTCTGGTTTCCTCCCACACTCCAAAAACACATACTAGCAGGTTAATTGGCTGCTGACAAAAACTAACCCTAGTCTGTGTGTGAGCGTTAGGTAATTTATACTGTAGGCTCCAATGGGGCAGGGACTGATGTGAATGACATTTTCTGTACAGTGCTGTGTAATTGGTGACGCTATATATATATATATATATATATAAATAAATGATGATGATGATCTGATCCACACAGTGTTTTTGAAATGGAAGTCACTTTCATGGAGAAGATTCAGCTCACTCATGCCAAATGGGAACTTTACTTAATCTTTAAAACATGAAAGTAAAGTGCAGCCTACCAATCCACTAGCAACTAGGGACATCAGTCATCATCATCACCATTTATTTATATAGCGCCACTGATTCGGCAGTGCTCTACAGAGAACTCACTCACATCAGTCCCTGCCCCATTGGAGCTTACAGTCTAAATTCCCTAACACACACACACAGACAGAGAGACTACGGTCAATTTTCATAGCAGCCAATTAACCTACCAGTATGTTTTTGGAGTGTGGGAGGAAACCGGAGCACCCGGAGGAAACCCACGCAAACACAGGGAGAACATACAAACTCCACACAGATAAGGCAATGGTCGGGACCCCAGTGCTGGGAGGCAGAAGTGCTAACCACTAGGCCACTGTGCAGTCATTGGCTCCTAGTGATGTGATAGGCTACCTACTCGTGCATATTGATTCCACCCATTAAATGGCTCCCTCTACTGTATGTAAACATCAGGTACACTTTAAGGGAATGTCCATCCAAAACTTTATTTACACTTTCTCTCAATTACACAGAATACAAATGCACATTCTCTGAACACTAGTTACTTGGTAAATCACAGCAACTACTTGGCTACATTCTAGCATGCAAAAAAATATGGGCCGAGTAACTATTAATTCTGTTACAACAACACATATGTAAAGCGTCCATTCTAACCACTCACTGGTATTAATAAGGTGCTGTAGAACGCACCCAGTTGGTGGATAAAATTAAAATACTATATAAATTGTTACAATGTTAAAGAAATATTTCAGACATTAAACAGCTCTTAACATTTACTACAAATTAATAACAAATGTAATCTTGAAATAACAATAGTTTCCATTGAAAAAAACAGGAACAAATAAAAGTGGCGTCTGCAATATCCCAGCACGGAGATTTTTCATTTCCATAATGCACCTCGATGATGTTGTTCGTAATTAGAAACAGTTTAACAGAGTATTTCCCAATAGTTCTTCTTGGATCATTAACTCACAGGTGAGAAGTTCTTATAGATTTACCGGAATGACTCAGCGCCTCGTAGATCCTGATAACCGCACACCGGACCGGTGTCAGCATCAGTTAAGTAATATTTAAAATGACTCCACCTCTCAGACGGGCGCTGAGAGGTATAGTACACAAAAAGAATTATGCTTGAAAATTGGCACAATCTTTAATAAAAATGTCCTATCATCTGAGCTTCACGAACCAGTAAATGACAAAGAAAACAAAAAACGCAAAAGCCATCATGTACAGGAGAAGCTTAGCTTGGCTGCCTCTGGATAACACTTTCAGTCTGCCCATTGTAGACCCTAAAAAACCACCAGTCGAGTCAAAATCAGTGTCCTGGAGAAAAGATAACAACAGTATTAGAAAGGTAATGAGTTACATTCAACTTAGTAAAATGAAAGATTCTAGATTCAGGCCTGGTGTTGTGAAACTACAAGCCCCAGCATGCTTTGCCATTAGGTAGCCAGCTGATAGCTGCAAGAGCATGCTGGGACTTGTAGTTTCACAACAGCTGGAGAGGCACCATGTGGCCAGGCCTGTACAGTAACTAGACATTTATTTTTCATATTAAAGTGTGCATTTAAATATCTCCTAACACTCCACATTACTTTTGTCTTATGCGGCATTTTCCAAAATAGAAACCCCTCCCTGGGCTCCCTTCCCCTTGTTACACCTGTAATAGCTCCCTGACCGTGACGTTATCTGTAAGACCCAAAGGGAAGCACCTAGTGGGAGATTCTATTGGACAGGTGCCTAGTAGGGAAAGAGTGATGTGGAATGGAACTAGATTCTCTACCAGATTGGTCGACTGTCCCATTTGCATAAAATGCCATTGGCAATTTTTGGGCAATGTATGTCAGTGATCAATGACCCCTATGCCAACCTGTATGTTTTGTGCATTAAATGCCAATAGATGTTTTAATATTGGTGACTGAATGCTTCTGCTCAACAGCGTCCACACACACTTTCCCCACCGCCAGCCACAATTATTATTCCGCTACCTTATGAATTAATTGTTTTGGCATTTTACCCTCTGTTTATGTCGCTGTACTTAAGGTATTATGGTCCTTTAATATACAGTGCTGCATAATATATTGCTGCTTCATAGATAAAAGATAATAATAATAATAATAATAATAATAATAATAATAATAATACAAAATGAAAATGTGGTTGTTTTACGTTTTGAGATAATATTGATCTATAACACAAGTCTCCTCCATCGTTTGCCGCCCCTGGCACGGACTACTCACCAGTTCACCCAGAAATTTATTGTGGTATTTTACTTCTGCCCCAATATCGATAGAAAGCTAAAGAGAAAGAGAAAAAAAAAAGTGTAAGTAGTTCTAAAAACTGGAAATCTAAAAATTTAGAATTTAGATATAACAAGTTCATCCAGCAGCACCTTTTAATTCCATTTTACACGGTCGGTAGCCCTTTCAGTCAATGGCATTACCCATCATCATTTATTTATATAGCGCCAACATATTCCATAGCGCTTTACAGAAGTCGATTCTTCCTTTGGAGTTGTTTATTTACATATTGTACCTGGGAAATCTTCCTAAATATCAAGGTTTAGTAATAATTGTAATTAAAATGGAGCTCTGATCACTTCAGTTCAACAATTTAACATTACCCCCCTCGCCCATAGTAACCACAAGACCGCAGGGTTTCCTCCATCATTACCAAACCAAAATTCAGATTTTGCAATAAGCCAATTCAAATGGGCATCATTTTTTTATTCTTTGGTCCCTGCAAGTGAATTTTATATGGACTTTCTCAGGACAGATAAAGGTTTCTTCTGATAACACATTGGGGTAAATATATTTATATTTTATGGATATTATATAGGGAAAATTAAGCTACAATGGGAAAAATAGTTCACTGTGTCACACACAATGCATGATGTGGTGTAGGTATGAGAGGAGGGATTAGGGAAGCTTTGGAAAGGTTTTTTTAATGTTTTGTCTTTAACATATTGTAAACCTTTAAAATATAACTTCATTCAACTTTGTTTTTATTGAGGTCCATTTTCTTTTGTACCTTTGCGTTATTTTTGTATTAATTGAGGTAATGTTTGCACATTGTATCGGCTTTTAGCGGTCTTTTGAGGTCAGGGCGAATGAAAGGTCACATCCGGTTGCTATGGGTTACAGCACAGTTTGTTTACACACAGCAGACAGCAATAAGTGGTCCTCTGTGGTTCCTTCTGCTGGTATCTGTAGTGCCACAATAGCTGAAAAACCACAAGTTGCCGACCTCCATTTTAAATTATACATTGCACACTCATAGGGTAAACCAAATTATTGGGGTGCATACCATTGTCAGGACTTGCCCTTCAGGGGGTCTATGCATTAAAAAAATATGGTGCCACTAAATATGCATTGCTGCAAATCGCAGCAATGCATATTTAAGCACCTCTGGAATGCATCATGCCGGGGCTACTCTGGGAACCCCGGGGAAGTGACACCTCTCCTGTGAAGACTTTCCTCACAGATAAGGCCATGGTCAGGAATCAAACTCACGACCCCAGTGCTGTGAGGCAGAGGTGCTAACCACTGAGCCACCACTCATCAATGTACACCGGCTGCATGTGCAACACGTTTATGTAAAAGGTCATATAGCCTCCTTGTTGCATCAGTTTTATTCTTTCTACAGGAATACTGCAAATATTGTCAACAAACCAAAAACAAGTTATAGTGACTAAAGTAAGGAGCACTTGTATATAGAAAACACTGTGACCAGTTTGTCTCTTTCAAGTCAACATACACTGATATCCTATCCTATCTGAAATACACCTGCAAAGAACCTGGGGCCTGATTCATTAAGGATCTTAAATGAAGAGGTATCTTATTTCAGTCTCCTGGACAAAACCATGTTACAATGCAAGGGGTGCAAATTAGTTTTCTGTTTTGCACATAAGTTAAATACTGACTGTTTTTTCATGTAACACACAAATATCAACTTTAAATGTCAGTGTACAAATAAGCTATCAAGTATTTGTGTGCTACATGAAAAAAACAGTCAGTATTTAACTTATGTGCAAAACAGAAAACTAGTTTGCACCCCTTGCATTGTAACATGGTTTTGTCCAGGAGACTGAAATGAGATACCTCTTCATTTACGATCCTTAATGAATTAAGATCCTTGGGCAGCACGGTGGCTCAGTGGTTAGCACTTCTGCCTCACAGCACTGGGGTCATGAGTTCAATTCCCGACCATGGCCTTATCTGTGTGGAGTTTGTATGTTCTCCCTGTGTTTGCGTGGGCTTCCTCCCACACTCCAAAAACATACTGGTAGGTTAATTGGCTGCTATCAAATTGACCCTAGTCTCTCTCTCTCTGTGTGTGTTTATGTTAGGAAATTTAGACTGTAAGCTCCAATGGGGCAGGGACTGATGTGAGTGAGTTCTCTGTACAGCGCTGTGGAATTAGTGGTGCCTAATAAATAAATGGTGATGATGATGAGGCCCCTGGTTGGCTATCAACATATTAGACACCTAGTTACACGTTGTAAATAAATACCACAATTGAACGCTGAAGAGCCCAGGTACAATAAGGCAAGGTAACGAAACACACACAACAGCAGTTTTATAAATACTGCTTTAGTGGCTGTCAAACGTTAGACAGACTATGGCAAATGTTTTTTGTGTGGTAAACGTTGCTTTGAATCAGTGTTGTTGGTGACAGAGTCAGAACCATCCACATACTGTGAAGGTCACTACAGGGCATTTTGGAGTTTACACGAAAAACGTATCACCCAAGTTGGATGAGGGGTTGTGACACTAACGCCGCCCACACACATTACAATCTTGCTGCTCGGTCCGAGTGACATGGTCAGAGTCCAATCTGGTCACACACATAGGTGAGTAAATTGTAGAGATAAAGCCATTTAGCTCCCATGCAGATCAGCCATATACCTTCTGTCCCCCATTGGGGCCTGTTAGAGCAGGTTATAGAAGACCACAGACAAAGGCCAATATATAATCAAAAGGCTAACCATAATACACACGCTAGGAGAATAGTAAAGTGAAAAAGAAAATAATGCAAACTACAGATAAATATCTCTAATCAGAATAAATTAAATAAGATCAGTGTATAGAATAAATTTCAGCACCCAAAAAACAATGACCTTAAAATATATAAAGCTAAAATAACATACTTTACTAAAATAGTGAATAACACTGGTGTAAATAAGTATTGGGTTAAGAATAAAACCCTATCAATTAAACTAGATATCAATTATAATAGTAAATCAAATATGTTGTACATCAATCTGATAATATATCAGATTTAGCAGATTGTAAAGTGGAACAGAGGACATACAAATAAAGTCTTCTTAATTTGGAGAGGGTATAAACACTCCACAGAAATGTGAAGGTGTTATGTGGAAATACATAAAAGTGTTGACTCAAACTCACTGGTTTGAAAAGGAAATTATATCACCAGATAGATCATGTCATTCGGTGATCAATACCTGCAGATTAGTATATGATGCTATAGCTAGTCAGGGATATGTAGACATGCAAATAATATTGTGCAGGTATGAGGTGCCCACAATGTAGATATGTGGTAACTTAGTCAATATAGCATAATTGTATGGGGAAATTAATAGAAGAACTGAAGGCCTTTGTTGAGCATGAGGGTCGTTTTGGGACTCCGTACAATGCTATAACTGACCAACTGCTTGATATTGCTATGGTTATTATGTTTATATATTTTTTTTTAAATCTGATTTAAATATAATTTAGGTCAAAAACAAAAAGGAGACTTCTGAAGTGGGGTTTATGTGAAAGAGCTTTCCACCATATATAGGGGCCTATTTATCAACGCTTTCCCTGTTAAATCCCCGCTTTCTGCTGCTTTGCATGTCTTATCGTTTTACTGAGCACTCCCCATAACAGTGTATGGGGAGTGCGCAGTAATGCTATTTAACAATGTACGAAATTAACTTTTCAATAATGTGATGAGGATTGTAAAGTATCTTTTACAAAAAATCGGCCCCTCAGGGAGATCAAAATAAACAAAATACTAAAATTATGGTAAAAGGAGATCCATAAAGTTTGACATTTGTACTTCTTAACCCTATCCCTATAAATATTGGGCTACAATGCTTTAAGTGGTGACATCTACAAGTGCAAACTCACAAGCACTCACTATCTGACACACAGCTTAGGGAACAGTCACACATTAGACTTTGGAGCAGCTCACACGGCAGCTGATTTAAGTGTTAATTTTCCCAGGATGCAGAATTTGTAGTCGAGCTAACCATGAGGCACTGCAAGAGGTGCAAACGCTGCACACACATATTGACCTGCCCTACTTTCACACTGCATTTTAGAGTTGGGCTAGGCCGTGCCCCCATCACAACTGGAAATAAAGTTCTGCATTTTACGCTTTACTGCAGTACAAAATATTTTATCCATGTGCATGCACGGTAGCTAAGTGGTTAGCACTTCTGCCTCACAGCGCTGGGGTCATGAGTTCAATTCCCGACTATGGCCTTATCTGTGTGGAGTTTGTATGTTCTCCCAGTGTTTGTGTGGGTTTCCTCCGGGTGCTCCGGTTTCCGGTTTGATGCTATCAAAATTGACCCTAGTCTCTCTCTCTCTCTGTGTATGTTACAGGGAGTTTAGACTGTAAGCCTCAAAGGGGCAGGGACTGATGTGAATAAGTTCTCTGTACAGCGCTGCAGAATCAGTGGTGCTCTATAAATAAGTGATGATGATCCAGGTAAAATGTTTGCACCCAGTAGCTGAAATTGCTCCTAAATTAACCCTATAATGATCTCTTCTGAATATGAAATAAAAATCACAGTGAACTTCATCCAATAAACATGCCACAAACACAGTGCAGGGTGGGATTCATAAAAGATCTGATTTTGACAACATATACACATTTTTATTTCCAGATCAGGAATTACTTTTCTGAAACCAGCGACTTCATTGTAATAATGACATGAAACAACATATCAGGAATCCCCATTTGAGTTATTTTTTTTCAGCACTACCTGAAAAAAAACAGCTGTCACCTGTATGAGTACACATAGTGCTCTATTATTATACTTTAACCCACAATCATGTCACACTACAGTGCAGCAGGTGCATGTGGGATATAGAAAGTGGTGATTATTTACCGCCTTGGAACATAGCTAAATAGCTGTCATTTAATGTGTGCAGTCACCAGGCACTGATGAAGTCTTCATATCTTGCCTACTAGAAGGCATGACACTGTCTTATGCAACATGTGACTTCCCAGCTATGGAACTAGAAGTCCCAGCATGCCAAAAGATGTCATGGTCATGCTGGAATTTATAGTGCTAAGACAGCTGGAGAGCCAAAAACTGTCTAGGGATGAAACAGAGATAAGAAAGAGCCACAATCAGTTACAGTTAATTTGAAACTACAACTCCCAGCATGCCTCCACGCCTCTGCCCGTAGGTGGCTAGCAGAGTTCCATACTGGGAGTTGTAGTCCAATATCAGAGAGGCCTATAGACACTACTGAGCTGTACGGGGGGCCGGAGGGGTCAATGCTCACAGATTTCAGCGCGCTGGCTTTGACCCGGAGACTCTCGGTGAGTTTGTCGTTCTCCTCCTCGTACACACTATAGCCGCTCATTTCGGGGCGGCCGTCCCGGTGCTTCATCCCATCCCGGGCCATGCTGACGGTCCGCACACTCTCACAGTGATTACGTGTACCGGACTTCAGCAGCCAACAAAGTGAAACCGGCTGTGTACGGCGAGCGGGATGGGACAGTACACTGCGATTCTCGTTTGTTATTGCATCACAGTAATTATATAAGATGTTCCTGCATGTACTTAGATGCTTGCATAGTTCTGCATGCCAATTACATGATGCAAAACAATATGTATGTCAAGTAAAAAAAAATATATTTCAAATAAAAATATGGTGGGGCTGGGCAGTCCTATGTTTACTCTGGTTCCTCCCAAACATTAGTTTAACAGGTGTTTTGACTGAGGCAGATATAACTTTTAATAACCTTTAATATTAGGCACACCCATTTCATGTAAAACTCTACAACTTTACACCCACAGATCCACATGAAAACACTAAAAGGTTTTCAAGTGATGGTAAAAGATTAAATTCATGCAAAGTCACCACGAAATTAATCAGATTTAATTGAAAGTATTTAAAAATAATATTGTAGCCCCCAATATTAATTGTAACGGCCTAAAGTGTAAATGCCTGAAAGTTAAGTTAAAACACAAAGTGGCTTAAATTAGTAATAATCACCACAATATTACCCACCAAATTATTTGAAATACTGAACTGTGCAAATGTTTTAGGCTATAGAAGTGTTAATAGTTTATTTTTAACAATTAAAAAAATGCAAAGTGAATGAACAGATGAGAAATCTAAATCAAATCAATATTTGTCTACTCTCCCAAAATATCCAGAAGACTACCAGGAGGGTAAGCTAATCTCCCGTACAAAAGGCGGCTGCCTGGCACATAGAAACTTAAGTGTTGTCTGTTGTGTTATTTGTATTGCACACACAGCACTAAACACAAGAGTAAAATAATGCTATACTTACCTACTTTTGAAAAAAACAAAACCCTAAGGAAATATCCCTTAATATAGGATAGATCTAGAATCTCACAACTATAATATGTGTGCAGGACAATTTCACTGGCTAATTATCTTGAGCAAACACTGGGGAGAAGAATATACATCTGTGTGCTAGAAAGTGATGGCCATTTTTTTGTAGCACACCTCCTCATGGTTACTACCAGTGGTTCGTCCATGGTGGGCGTGTAACGCCCCCTGCGGGGAAAGACAGGGACAGACGCAACAGAAAATAACTCACCTTGTAAACGATGGTCACCTCCAGTCCGCTTCTGATTTCCCAGCTGCGATCCGATCCCAGCAGATCCGCAGCCACCTCCAATCACGTCCCTCTAAGATAGAGGCAGAGATTACGGCCGTGCCTACCAGGTAAGGGCTGTCCGAGACTACGGCAAAGGACAAGGACACGGTCAGTCCAAGCTCCTTGCCGCCTCCTCACTTTGTTCTTGCCAAGACGCGGGGGACTACAGGCACTGAAGGCCAAGACTAATCCGAGGACTAATCCCACCTCAAGTGCCTCACACACCTGCCGGTGAGGGCCTAACCGAAAGGAGGAATCGAGCGTGATACTCACCGGGACACTCCCACTTCCGATCCGGTTCTCCTGCACCTTCCCGACTCCTGCGGATGACAAGAACACACAGCCTCCCTCTACGCTCTCCGTGAAACTAAGATGGCACCCACAAACTGGACTAACTACAAACGGCGACCCGACCCTAACAACGTTCTAATGGTCGGCAACGCAACTACGTCAAACACTAGGACTAACTAAATGTGGTGCACTAACGGAACTACTAGTTACACGCTACGGGGAACACCAGCCGGTGTTCACAGCCTAAACCGGAGGGCGGTTCCTAACCCCCTCACCCAGGTCGTACCAAGAAGCTGCCTTCTTGCTATGGAGTCACACACAGGCCCTAAGTACGGGTTCTTTAAGCCCGGCTGAGGCTCAGTAAAACAGCACACTAACCCGCGGGCCGACTGCCGCACGGAACAGCCGATCGAACTGAACCGCCCGACTGCCTGTACTCGGGTATCTCACACGTGTCCCTACGTCCGGAACCACAGGTCCACCTGCACGGAACCGGCCTTGAGGACCCTTGATCAGAACCACGGCCGCCCCTGGAACTGCCTCAAGGTGTGCTGTACTGCCACCAACTCACTCAGCCACCCCCTCTGGGTACCAGTGTGACCCCGGGGACCTAAGGGACAGGGAAACTACATGTGTTCTCCCCTGACTATGTGTATGCTGGTACTTACACTTGTCCCCCACAGCACGGGTTAGCACAGGAAAACCACAGGAAACAAGAGCCTACCTTTAATGGGGGCCTGACGTCTTGCCCCTGGACACAGCTAGAAAGCACACCAAAATACTGTAATGTAAACTACACTCGCCACACAGACAGAATAAATACAGTCTACAGTACTTTGCCGCTACTTACCCGAACACACCGCTGCTAGCCAACCAGCAGGTTGCTACAGCACCACGGGAGCCTACGCTCGACCGTACCTCCTAACCACGTGTGCTCACCTCACACAGGACCGCGCCTACTCTCACGAGGCTCCCACGCCTCTACCTCACACCACCAGGGCCTTATGCCCTACACACCATGGGTCTCTGCCCAGCTACACACAGAGCCTTCTGCTCTGACTAATGGGCCTCAGCCCCCTCTCTAACTCAGGGCTCTGAGCCCACTCACTAGGGCCTTGTGCCCTACTACCTAGGGGTCCTAGCCCCTGCCTGAGGCCTGTGGCCTTCCTAACTAACTGAGGGCCTTGTGCCCTTAATAGCAGATGGGCTACCAGCCCCTAACCAGGCCCTCTGGCCTTCCTATGGCCTCTAGGCCCCTAACTACCTAAGGGCCTTGTGCCCTTGTACCTCTGGGGCTCAGAGTCCCCCTCTCTATCTAACAGGGGCTTGTCCCCTTTATATACATATACTAATGGCCTACTGGCCCACTAACACGTTGGGGCCTAGTGCCCAGGTCCCTGGGCCTTGTGCCCCTACTTTACAGTGCCACGGGCCTTGTGCCCGAATGTGCCCACGGGCCTAGTGCCCGAACTTAACGTTGAGTATACTTACCTGCTCTGCGCAGGATACTCAACTTGACACGCCGTCTTCTTCCTTTCTTCTCCGGGTCTTCCAGACCCTCCAGCCGGCGGCGCCTCTTCTCCTCTTCGGCGCTGTGTCTCCAGTTGCAGCTGGGGCGGGGGCGCTCTCAGCCCTGACAAGGGCTCCCCGCCGGCGATCTCCGCTCCGGCGGCTTGCTTGGAGTCTTCTGGCGGCAGGGTAGCTCACGGCCCTTACAAGGGCCCCCTGCCGCCGCTGCTGCTGGCTCTGTTGATGGACGTCTTGAAGAGACGTCCTCTCTCTTCTCCGCCGACGGACTTCTGCCCAAATGGCGCCACCCGGCGACTTATATAGTCGCCGGCGTGACGTCATCCGCCGGCGCGAGCGCTGATTGGCTCGCGTCGGCGCCAATCTTTTGAATGGCCGGGCGCGAGCCGCGATTGGCTCGCGCATCCGGCCGCTGATTGGCCAGCGGGGAAAGATGAGCCCTGATTGGCTCATCCTTCCCCCGCGCACAGGACCTGCAAAAAAGAAGTTATACTCACCGCCGCTGGATCGATGGACGGGTGAGTACTTCTCCTCTTCTTTCTTGTAGCTGGGCACCATCGGGGACCTCTTCAGCCCCTCCAGGGGCACAGCGCTGCCGGATATCTTCGCCCTCTTCACGGGCACCGGCTCCAGCGTCTTCTGTCCCTCCACATTTCCGCCGCCTTTTTCCATTGTGGTCCCCGCAATCAACGTCTTCTCCTCTACGTCCACCTCCAAGGGTCGCTTACCGGCATCCCTGACTTGCGTCCACCGGGTCCTTCGCGGTAAAGCCCTCTCGCGCAGGATCCACACCATCCTGGCAACTTCCTCGCCCGAAGTCGGTATCCAGGGAGTCTCTTCCTCGGCGCATGCCGGAACCTCCCATCCGTCCGATACCTCCTCGGTTGTGCGGGAAGCTTCTTCAGAAGGTGACAACATCCACCACTCTCCAGCTGCGCTCTCTAAAGTACAGTCTTCTTCAGGCAGTACTTCTTCAGCAGCTCTCTCTTCCGGGGTACTGATGGCTTCCATCCTCTCAGGTACCACCGGGCAGACATCTTCACATGTCTCCGGACACAGCGTTGCCCCGTGGAGGGTCTGCTCAGTTCTCCCTTCGTCTTCAGGGACCAACTCTTCCACAGCCACGGACAAGTCGTCTGACGTATCCGACGTCTCCAATACCCCGGCTCCAGCATCCGGCTGACGCGGGTATTCCTGTCGCGAATCTTGCTTGGACGGGACGATCACCTGCGATCCAACAGTCAGCAGGCTCTGCCGATCCTTCCCTCCGGATTCCGACTTCTCTTGAGACCATGGATGGAAGGCTTCCTCGTCCTTCCACTCGAAGACTTCTACGTCTTCCCATTCATCGGAGACTTCTTCGTCCTCCCATTCATCAAAGAGCTCCTCGGCAACTGGGCACTGGTATGCGAAGTGTCCAGGCAACCCACACTTCCAGCACAGCATTTCTTCCACCGGTTGCCGTTTAGTACCTTTGTTCTTCTTCTTCCTTGTCTCACAACGTTCCAGGATTTGCTTCGTGAACGCTGCCACTTCGTCACGAGAGATGACACAGCTGTATCCCTCGTACAGCGGAATGATCCCCCGATGAGCCATCGTTGATCCTGCCGACTACGCCAAAATGTAACGCCCCCTGCGGGGAAAGACAGGGACAGACGCAACAGAAAATAACTCACCTTGTAAACGATGGTCACCTCCAGTCCGCTTCTGATTTCCCAGCTGCGATCCGATCCCAGCAGATCCGCAGCCACCTCCAATCACGTCCCTCTAAGATAGAGGCAGAGATTACGGCCGTGCCTACCAGGTAAGGGCTGTCCGAGACTACGGCAAAGGACAAGGACACGGTCAGTCCAAGCTCCTTGCCGCCTCCTCACTTTGTTCTTGCCAAGACGCGGGGGACTACAGGCACTGAAGGCCAAGACTAATCCGAGGACTAATCCCACCTCAAGTGCCTCACACACCTGCCGGTGAGGGCCTAACCGAAAGGAGGAATCGAGCGTGATACTCACCGGGACACTCCCACTTCCGATCCGGTTCTCCTGCACCTTCCCGACTCCTGCGGATGACAAGAACACACAGCCTCCCTCTACGCTCTCCGTGAAACTAAGATGGCACCCACAAACTGGACTAACTACAAACGGCGACCCGACCCTAACAACGTTCTAATGGTCGGCAACGCAACTACGTCAAACACTAGGACTAACTAAATGTGGTGCACTAACGGAACTACTAGTTACACGCTACGGGGAACACCAGCCGGTGTTCACAGCCTAAACCGGAGGGCGGTTCCTAACCCCCTCACCCAGGTCGTACCAAGAAGCTGCCTTCTTGCTATGGAGTCACACACAGGCCCTAAGTACGGGTTCTTTAAGCCCGGCTGAGGCTCAGTAAAACAGCACACTAACCCGCGGGCCGACTGCCGCACGGAACAGCCGATCGAACTGAACCGCCCGACTGCCTGTACTCGGGTATCTCACACGTGTCCCTACGTCCGGAACCACAGGTCCACCTGCACGGAACCGGCCTTGAGGACCCTTGATCAGAACCACGGCCGCCCCTGGAACTGCCTCAAGGTGTGCTGTACTGCCACCAACTCACTCAGCCACCCCCTCTGGGTACCAGTGTGACCCCGGGGACCTAAGGGACAGGGAAACTACATGTGTTCTCCCCTGACTATGTGTATGCTGGTACTTACACTTGTCCCCCACAGCACGGGTTAGCACAGGAAAACCACAGGAAACAAGAGCCTACCTTTAATGGGGGCCTGACGTCTTGCCCCTGGACACAGCTAGAAAGCACACCAAAATACTGTAATGTAAACTACACTCGCCACACAGACAGAATAAATACAGTCTACAGTACTTTGCCGCTACTTACCCGAACACACCGCTGCTAGCCAACCAGCAGGTTGCTACAGCACCACGGGAGCCTACGCTCGACCGTACCTCCTAACCACGTGTGCTCACCTCACACAGGACCGCGCCTACTCTCACGAGGCTCCCACGCCTCTACCTCACACCACCAGGGCCTTATGCCCTACACACCATGGGTCTCTGCCCAGCTACACACAGAGCCTTCTGCTCTGACTAATGGGCCTCAGCCCCCTCTCTAACTCAGGGCTCTGAGCCCACTCACTAGGGCCTTGTGCCCTACTACCTAGGGGTCCTAGCCCCTGCCTGAGGCCTGTGGCCTTCCTAACTAACTGAGGGCCTTGTGCCCTTAATAGCAGATGGGCTACCAGCCCCTAACCAGGCCCTCTGGCCTTCCTATGGCCTCTAGGCCCCTAACTACCTAAGGGCCTTGTGCCCTTGTACCTCTGGGGCTCAGAGTCCCCCTCTCTATCTAACAGGGGCTTGTCCCCTTTATATACATATACTAATGGCCTACTGGCCCACTAACACGTTGGGGCCTAGTGCCCAGGTCCCTGGGCCTTGTGCCCCTACTTTACAGTGCCACGGGCCTTGTGCCCGAATGTGCCCACGGGCCTAGTGCCCGAACTTAACGTTGAGTATACTTACCTGCTCTGCGCAGGATACTCAACTTGACACGCCGTCTTCTTCCTTTCTTCTCCGGGTCTTCCAGACCCTCCAGCCGGCGGCGCCTCTTCTCCTCTTCGGCGCTGTGTCTCCAGTTGCAGCTGGGGCGGGGGCGCTCTCAGCCCTGACAAGGGCTCCCCGCCGGCGATCTCCGCTCCGGCGGCTTGCTTGGAGTCTTCTGGCGGCAGGGTAGCTCACGGCCCTTACAAGGGCCCCCTGCCGCCGCTGCTGCTGGCTCTGTTGATGGACGTCTTGAAGAGACGTCCTCTCTCTTCTCCGCCGACGGACTTCTGCCCAAATGGCGCCACCCGGCGACTTATATAGTCGCCGGCGTGACGTCATCCGCCGGCGCGAGCGCTGATTGGCTCGCGTCGGCGCCAATCTTTTGAATGGCCGGGCGCGAGCCGCGATTGGCTCGCGCATCCGGCCGCTGATTGGCCAGCGGGGAAAGATGAGCCCTGATTGGCTCATCCTTCCCCCGCGCACAGGACCTGCAAAAAAGAAGTTATACTCACCGCCGCTGGATCGATGGACGGGTGAGTACTTCTCCTCTTCTTTCTTGTAGCTGGGCACCATCGGGGACCTCTTCAGCCCCTCCAGGGGCACAGCGCTGCCGGATATCTTCGCCCTCTTCACGGGCACCGGCTCCAGCGTCTTCTGTCCCTCCACAGGCGGAAAGAGATGACTATTTCGGGAGTCTCCCAAGCATTTTGGGAGAATCCTCAAAAATCATACAAATCACAAGTACGGTACAGTTCTAAAGATGACAGTGCTAGGCTTCCCCTCCCCTAAAACACCTTCATTCACCTGTTCACCGCTGCTCTGTCACGCAGAGCAGCAGTGAACAGACAATACTTACCAACTTTTTCATAAAGCTGTCCTTATCGAGATGGCAGGACATAGTCTACAAATTGGGACGGTTGGGAGGTATGGTCCTTTTATTTTTGCCTATAACCCATTGCCAATTAGAAAAAAAACTCAGACCCTTCAATAGTGTGAACAGAACTATAACTAGGGTAGCGCGGCATGTGCCACCGCCCTGAGCGCAAGGCTGAGGGGGGCACCAGCTCAGATGTGATTTCAGGGCCACACTGACTATTGCAATGAGTACCGGCAATGGCAGAGTGGCTATGAGCCACTCCTCACTCAGATCATCACAGTGTCCCCGGGCGCCGCAAGACAGATGATGCAGCCTGGCGGGTGTATTTCGTTTCCCTCACAGCCATATTACTGTGCTTCTGGTGGCTGGCTCCTCCAGGAGGCCCAGGCTTGGCCGTAACTAGGGCAACACTGAAGAGGGGCGCAATTTAGGAATATTTTAGGTTAATTTGGTTAAAATTGAGGGCTAGGGGGGCGGCGTTTGTCTTTCCCGCCCCAGGCGCTAGAATTCTAAGTTACGGCTCTGGGCCCAGCCACCTTATTCTCTGTTTCTCCCCTTCCTCACCACGTCGGCAATAGATAGGGTTCACAAGTTTTCTGCCATCTGGTTGCAGTAACTAGAGTTTAAATATATACCCATCTACAAATCTTACTTTGCATCTCAATCTTAGACCCCTTAGGAGACAGCTTGCAAATTGACTAGTTGACGTCCGGAAGCTGCCGGGGGGAGGTGGGTGTGTGGGGGGCGGGGATCTGAAAATCGCGTCATCGCCCCAGTGACGTAATGATGCAAACGCATCTTTTTTTACAGCGGGTGGGTCAGGGCTAAATTCCGCGATTCTCCGGGAATTCCGGCATTTGGACCTAATTCTGCCAATTTCACTAGGAAGTGGACAGATGCGGGAGACTGCCATACACTCCCGGGAGTCCAGGAGACCCACCTGGCAAGTAAGAGTTACCATATAACCTCCTTGTTTAGAGGAGAACCACAGAGCATTTTCCTCCTAGCAAAATAGCTCGGACAAAAACTAGGTTATTGGTACACCTAGGAATGCACTAGGTGGACAATTAGGCTCATTAGAGAAAATTGAGAATCTCTGAATGCCCACGAGTTTAGCATTTTTGTAATTGATCTTTATGGTATTGCAGTTAGTGTACTATTTGATTGGTTGTAATTGTCCAGTAACACAACAGGTATTCTTCATATCATGGAGACCACAGTATCACATACCGCCACTCTGAGCAGCATCCCCTTGAAGCGGCTCTTCTCCCAGTGCCTCGTGCCTCGTATATCAGGATATCAGCAGGTGCCAGGTTTAAAGGTTCACTCAGGGCTCAGAACCATGCCCAAGAAACAGATTATTACAGTAATTCTATATACAAGACACAGGGCGGGTCCATGGAGCGCCCCCTCACACTTTACAGTGGCACACTTTGCCCGCAGAACCCACATACAGTGTTCCTACTGATCTCCACTGATCACTTACTTCCATGTATACAAAAGTGGTACATTCTCCAAACTATACTCTTCTCTGCATTGGCAGGGGTACACCTGCACGTGACTCTGAAGGGGCAATTTGTTGGCTCTGCTCTTTCATTATGGAGGGCAGGCTACAGGGGCCCACACAGGCCCCGTAGGGACTACCCTTGATTTCCCCAGTACTCTGGCTGGAGTCCAGAGATGTGTGGTCACTCAGGAGCACATATCCCCATCAATAGAATGACAGAAGTGTTTCCACCATTTACTTTGTGATGTGCACAATTCTCATATGTCTTGATGACCCTCTGACCCACCTACGTGATATCCAAAGGTGTAATTTCCTGTGGATCCTTCACCATAATAGTCCTATAGCATGGTGGGACAGTGGATAGCAATGTTGCCTCGTAGTACCGTGGCCTTGGATTAAATTGCAACCATAGTGCTATCTGTGTAAATCTTAAATGCTTTACCATTGTTCACATGGGTTTCCTCCAGATACTTCACTTTCCCAGTGGCCCAAAAACATGTTGGCAGATTTACTGGCTTCACACTCAATAGGACCTACAGTGGAAAAAGTGGAGCTCCTACAGCCATGTATACATAAAAAAATAACTTTAGTTTCCCTTTAATTATGTAACGCATGTTCGCTTTTATGTCTATGATTAAATGATGTAGGTGTGTCTTTAAAATGTATTTAATCATTGTCTTGTGAAACATTTTTAATGTGTCTTATATAAATAACTGTGTTTATGCTATTCCAGCCTGATGTTACTGTGAGTTTGCTGACATTCTATATTCTGTGGGGTATATCCGTTGCCTTTCTTGCACAGAAATAAGAGAGTTTCTGTTCTGTCTCTATGTAGTTGAGCTCACCTAATGCACTGAAGATGAGCAGTTCTTCTTTTCTTATCATGCTGTTATTACACAATGTTTGTACCACGGTGCAGCTTAATGTTCCAGTTTCTGGCTGGGGTGGTTACAAGCAGTCTATGGGCCTGCTTCATGTCTGAACGTAACCTGCACATAAGAGCGTGCGACTTGAACGTAGCTCCGGACATATTCAAATCCGAGCGTGTCTCAAGATATGTTTCAATTTGAATCTGAGTGGAAGCACGCTTTGCCTACACAGTACTTCTTGTACGTAGGCACATAGAACAGACTTCAGTATACGCATAAGTATAATAAAAGTTCACATCAGAACTCGAAAAACTTTTATTTGATCGAAATTTAAATGTACGGTTTACAGTATAATCATGTATATAAATCATACTTGCCAACTCTTGGCATTAGCTTTCCGGGAGGTCCGAGGGGCAGGTGGGCGTTTGGGGGCGGGGCTCAGAGAATCACGCCATTGGCCCCGCCCTCTAAACGGTCATAGCCATTTTTTACCTATAACAGCAGGGGTGGGGCCACGATGACGCTGGAATTGCGTCCTAAGCCCCGCCCCCTCAGGTTACCTTACCAAGCTGCCGGAATCCGGGAAGTTGTTCCTACTCTCCCAGAAATTCGGGAGTCTCCCGGACATAGTTGTTCTGTGATAGCTACTGGCATGCATATGTGTACTTTTAATTCAAAGACTTTCCTGTAACGGTCACCAATATCAGTCACCATTTACACATGCCCTGTAGTGTAGATATGGCTGTAAAGAAGCACACTTACAACAAACACAGGACTTTAGTTATTATGGAACTAAGGGCATGCTGAAACTTGTAGTTCCATAACAACTAAAGCGCTAAAGCAGGTTGTCTTCTTCTGCTAGAGCCTTACAACATATAAGGTTAGCATTAGGGTACCGTATTGCAATAACAGCTCAATGTAAGAATATATAGCAGGCCCACACACTGTCAGACGCATGGCTTTCTATTACAGAAGAAATGATGGAGTAATGGCCCAAAGCACAGAATGTTCCATTGTAGTCTATAGATACGGCTGGCTGGCTATGATTACCCGCGTCAATTGTTCTGTGTTAATACTTTAAATCTAAAAAAATTAAATTAAAAAAAATATCCTCCCGGCAAAAACAACTGCCGGCAAATTAACTTACAGTAATTTATCACTGCATTAAAATACCTCCGTCTAACACATTCGTGAGAAATATACAGCAGCACTTATCATTTTCAGTCCCTTTAGGCATATACATGTCATGATGCAAAAACCAAATTTCTTTCCCTCTCATTTATTTTCCCCTTAATAATCATAAAGGAAACTTTGTGGTATTCTAATAAGCACGAGCCATATAAATCCTTTATGAACTACAGAATCGTACATATTTTCTCTACCAATTATATCATCCCTTCCTTATTTTCCACTAAGGAGGGAATTGACAATTTTCTTTGTGAAATGAATAATGAACATTTTCTCTGCGTCACAGTGATTGTCTTATGTTGGGTATATATTGATAATGTCTACAAATAAAAACAACCTTGATTCAAAAAGTTGTTTACCAGCATTAATGCATCATATACGTTATGACTATGTTCCCTGTGTGGGCTTTGAAAATAGATAGCAACGATTAAATAAGGAATTACATCATAAACTGAGGTTTGATATTGTTTGTTATTTTAAATCTAAATAAAGAATAACTATATGTAGTTTTTTGATATGTTGTGCAAAATTAAATATCACACCAGGGTAGTAATTTCATTATATGCATGCAATAAATATATTTTGTTTATGCATATATTTCATATAGCTCCTTGGTAATGTAGTATTTCAGGTACGTACGCTTGGTTGGCTTTGTGTTGTCTACATTCCGCTCAGTTTTCTGAGTGTTTGATGGAGATGCAGAAGAGAACGGAAGAGCACAAGGGTCATAAAAGGCTTTCTGGTTGATATCCGGACTTTACCTTCTTACTCTTATTTAACTATAACCTTAAATAACTGACACAAGACCTGAGTGTGGCAAATTTAGATAGTTTATTTAAATATGGTGGTGGAGATGAAAGCAGTCAGTCCGACGTCCGCCAGACAAAACCCAACTGTCCCAGCAATTAATCATGGGACCTCATCAACTGGGGGACAATCAATCAAAACCCAGGTTCAAGTGGGGGACACTTGAACCCCGGGCGCACATAACTACCTTAGCAGGACACCGCATCCCAGGCTTACAGAACCCGCCCATCCTCTGGGCTAGATGGAGAGCAACCACAAGGCAACCCACAGGGGCGGTACCTGTACCAAGACTATAGCCGATTCACTCGAAGAGAGGCGGGATCAGCGTGCCCATTACCGTACTGTGCGCCCCAACCACATGTCTTTGACTGTACTGCGTTTTTAGTCAAATCTTTATCCAGGATCACCACCAGCCGTGCCAGCATGCCAATAACTGAGCACCAACACGATACGCATCCAGTCCTGTGTCCGTGCTACCAAGAACCGTCATACAGGGAGGGAGGGTGAGTGGCCAACGTCCAAACCGCAGAGACTGCTTAATTCTTAGCTCAGTTCTTATTAAAATGGGGAAGCATGTACCTGGGATTTTTAACACTGTGAATGAGATGCATGGATTGTGGAAAGCAGACCCAAAAAAGTATTTGCGTACTCATTGCCAGGTTCTTACTGTGGATGGTTTTTAGATAAATAGATCTGGATGGGGTGCACTGTTTGGGTACCATTGGGCATGCATTAAAGAGCAGGGGGTATATTTACTAAACTGCAGGTTTGAAAAAGTGGAGATGTTGCCTATAGCAACCAATCAGATTCTAACTGTCATTTTGTAGAATGTACTAAATAAATGACAGCTAGAATCTGATTGGTTGTTATAGGCAACATCTCCACTTTTTCAAAACCGCAGTTTAGTAAATATTCCCCCAGGAGTTGAAGTGCAATGCTCGAGCCTTCCCTGATTTCCCAACGTAGGTATCTTTAATTAAACCATAGAGTGCGATGGACTATTTACTCCTTATATATCACAAAAACTAAAATACCATCCCTAGACTGCAACGGCTGCTGAGAGGATTCAAAAGGCTAAAATACAAAGGATAGCTTAGTCCCGTGTGTCACTCCAGCAATCTGTGCAAAACATTTCACTACCCATGAGACACTTTAAAACAATTATTTAATCCTATTAAGCAGGTTTCTGTGCATATTGTATAGAATATTATCCAGCAGTGAGTTCTTTTAAGTTTATTAACTCCTTTCATTGTCAAGGTTTTGAGAAAGTTTTTATGGATTCAATATTATAGATTATAGAATGTTATAGATCAAATAGTTAAAACCAATGTATATGTTAAAATTCTGTATTCTCCCATATACATTTATAACATATATGTGCAGCTTCCTCAACATGTATGACCAGCACATCGCTCTAGCACTGTAGTTCTTCCATGCAAAACATACACATATATAGCCATGAGGAAAGAAATAAAAAAAATGACAATACAAAAGCTATTTATATAATTTAGAAACCACTTTGGTGGACATGATTTGATACTACAATTTACCTCATCACATCATATATCCGTCCATCTTGCACATTGGCACGCGCCCTTCCTGCTCTATTGGGAGTCTGGTCGGTCTCTCTGTCTTCAGGAATCGTCTGGATATTCAGAGAGAGTAGGCAACTATAACTTATGGTGTTGTCAGTGAAAGGCTAAAGTCAATTTACTTCCATACAATAACTGCCCATACACAAATTCAGTTGCCACATCTGTGTCCAATTTGTCAATACATGTGGGTAACCAAATGGTGTGCATCCCGACCCTTGGCCCAGCGACCAGATTGCTTAGGGTCCCAGATAGCACACCATACTTGTCAACTCTCCCGGACGCCCGGGAGAGCTGGTAATTCTCCCACATCTGCCCACTTCCTAGTGAAGGGGCAAA
This sequence comes from Mixophyes fleayi, assembly GCF_038048845.1. NCBI lineage: Eukaryota > Metazoa > Chordata > Amphibia > Anura > Limnodynastidae > Mixophyes > Mixophyes fleayi. The sequence goes on along the minus strand of NC_134406.1, from coordinate 21,273,321 downwards.
CAAAATGCAAGCCTCCATGATGCGATTTTTCGGGAATCGCATCATTTGGCCTGACACCCCGTGTTAACATGACGCATTTGCGTGATTACGTCACAGGAGCCAGGACCAAAATGACGAGCTTAGCAGAGCCCCGTCCCCCTCACGCCCACCTCTACTCCGAGACTCCAGGAACCCAGTCTTTAAAGGTTGGCAACTATGTAGCACACTGATCGACCATTGTCTGAACAGATTCTGAAAGATCCCAACCAAGAGCTAAATGTATCAAGCTAAGAGTTTTCTGCCGGGTTTGAAAAACCAATCAGATTCTAGCTGTCATGTATTTAGTGCATTCTACAAAATGTCAGCTAGAATCTGATTGGTTGCTATAGGCAACATCTCCACTTTTCAAACCCGCTGGAAAACTCTCAGCTTGATACATTTACCCCCAGATGTCCAGAATTGATGATTGTTTTAGTCCCACACAGGAGATGTGTAGACAACCAAAGCCCCTATTAAATCTATTTTAGAACTGTTATTTGTGTGTTCAAACAGAATACAATTGTATGATACCTAACACAATCAGTCAACTGGGAAAAAGCTAAAGCAGATTTTCAAAAGTGATAATTCCAGTTTGAAGTTAAAGAAACGCCAGGGCCAGTGTTTGCTTTAGAATTTCATCTCACTTGTCCTTTGTCTTCTATATTAATTATAACAATGTTCATGCCGAGATCTCGCTACAAAGCCATTATTACTTTTCATATAGATTACCTTGGTGACCTCAATCTGCAGTAGGCCTGTGGTGCAACTGACAAAAATGAAATAGTTTTTTTTATTCTTTGAAGCATAGGGAAATCTTCTAGAAAACAGTTGATTTGTGTAAATGTGAATAAATCAAGAAGAATCTGAACAACATTGGGGAGGCTTAAAGACACTAAATGCTAAATACATTATAACTATATAATTATTTTGCAAAGTGGTGTTCTATTCATTTTTGGAAAGAAATTCAAAGTTTACGTTGGGCAAAATGACTCGGTTTATCTAAACGCGCCTTGATGTCTTTCACAGAGCGTGGGCTTACAGGGCAAGATGGCGACATTTGCAGTGGAGCAGATGGTTACACTGGCCGATAGGTGGAGTTGAGTGAAGGCGCTTTTTTTGCGCCTAGATTTGCAGATTAGTGCAAAAAGTGATTTCATTTTATGGAGCAAGATTATTGAAATGAAATAAATAGGGGCATTGAGGAGGCATTTTTAAAGGCGGTGCAGAAGGGCGCATAAACATTTGTACTGAGCAAAAGGACTTGATTTTTGCCCAAACTCTGAGCTAACGGACATCGAAGTGTTATCCCCTGCTTCTAATGGAACATATTTTTCCCCCTTACTCTTATATTAGCGTAAAGAAACACAATGTTTTATTTGATAATATATAGATGTAGATTGCACTTTTGATGCAACGTTTACACTTTTGCAAAGTGCCCCATGGCAGATTTTTCTGCCTCCTTGTACACCTAGGTGCACTTCCAGCTTGCGGAGGCATCTGGCGGGAACGAGAGTAGGTGAGCACCAGGATGTGCTCTGAGCCGACCATATAGACACCCTGGCGCAAATGTGGGTGTGGCTTTACACAGACAATGAAATATACAGTAAAAGAAATATTTCAAAGTGCTACATGGGAAGCATCCTTGTGGCCAATATACAATACAGAGAGCATCCTCCTGTCCTCTATACAATATGGAAAGTGTTCCAGTGGCCAACATACAGTACAGATAGCACCTTACTGACCCCTATACAAAACACAGTGCATAATAGTGATCACTACACAATGTCAGCCCTTTTATAAAGGTAGGTCTCTGGTGGCTATACAATGCAGAGCTCAGATGATTAGTGACTATACAATGCGGAGCCCAGATGATTAGTGACTATACAATGCGGAGAACAGATGATTAGTGACTATACAATGCGGAGAACAGATGATTAGTGACTATACAATGCGGAGCTCAGATGATTAGTGACTATACAATGCGGAGCCCAGATGATTAGTGACTATACAATGCAGAGCTCAGATGATTAGTGACTATACAATGCGGAGCTCAGATGATTAGTGACTATACAATGCAGAGCTCAGATGATTAGTGACTATACAATGCAGAGCTCAGATGATTAGTGGCTATACAATGCAGAGCTCAGATGATTAGTGGCTATACAATGCAGAGAACAGATGATTAGTGACTATACAATGCGGAGCTCAGATGATTAGTGACTATACAATGCAGAGCTCAGATGATTAGTGACTATACAATGCGGAGCCCAGATGATTAGTGACTATACAATGCGGAGAACAGATGATTAGTGACTATACAATGCAGAGCTCAGATGATTAGTGACTATACAATGCAGAGCCCAGATGATTAGTGACTATACAATGCGGAGAACAGATGATTAGTGACTATACAATGCGGAGAACAGATGATTAGTGACTATACAATGCGGAGCCCAGATGATTAATGGCTGTACAATGCGGAGCCCAGATGATTAGTGGTTATACAATGTGGAGCCCAGATGATTAGCGGCTATACAATGTGAAGCCCAGATGATTAGTGACTATACAATGCGGAGCCCAGATGATTAGTGACTGTACAATGCGGAGCCCAGGTATGCGGGATGGGGGCAAGGCTACGAAATGCTGGGGGCGTGATCATGCCAGATGTGGGTGTGACCATACTCCTGATTGTTTTTTCAAACCCGCCGGAAAACTCTCAGCTTGATACATTTACCTCCCCGATGTTTCCCTGGTCTACCCCCTGTGGGCGGCCAGGATGGGGATGTGCAGCACCTATGGTGGGACTCTTAACGGAGAAAAAGAGTAGCTAGGGTGCCCAGGGTACATGCACTGGCTCTGGTAATATTGTAGCCAGCAGAAAGAGGCCTATACTATATATGTAAAAAGACGATACTGTATTTACTTTATAAAGAGGAAACATATTTTTCCTAGCAAAGTTTACTTTTCTTTTCTTTTTTTTTAGAAATAACTCTGCTTATGAACAGATTTTTGGTCCAGTACAGTACAAACCCCTGTTTTACAGTCATTATATTTCCTTCGTCATATATTTAGCACTGAAAGAGGAAAAATCAGACAGGTTTCTGGTGGAGTAATTGGGCTGATTACTCATCAAATGTTCTACCAGCTCTTGAGTAAAATTATGAACGTGAGGAGCAGACGTTTAATATGCAAAACAGTAAGTAGCGCACGTTCCATTACATTATATTCCACTGTTTTATTTCCAAGCTAATATTCTCGCCTGTTCCTGTGAACTGTCATATATCAATATTTATATAATTTAACAGTGGCACATTTAAAATAAAAATGCAATAAATGTAATGTATGGAATGAAAGGGAATTTACGGGCTTTAGATTTTGTTCCCTTTCATCTTAGATAGTTATTGCCGTGAATTGTGTTTTTAAAAAAAGGAATTTAAATTATCTTATAATGTGTTTATGAGAAAAAGTGTCTCTCAGATCTTTGGATTTGAGGAGTGGACGCGCTGTGTGAAAGCTCTTTTATAGTCTCTGCTTTGATCTGCCTCTTTTATGCAAATTTGGCATAATATCATATTTAGTGTTTTCGCGTGCATAGTGCCATCATCATCATTCTTTATTTGTAAGAGGCTGCAAAACTATGCAGTGACTGAGTCATAATGACCAACCACACATAAAAAGAGAAAAAGTTCATGCGAGGTTGACGTAGAAGGCGCAGACGTGAGACGGAGAGTAGAGAGGACCCTGTACGTGAGAGCTTACAATCTATGGGAGGAGATCCACTCAGCGTTGGGTAATTCACCATTTATTTATATAGCAACACTAATTCCGCAGCACTGTACAGAAAACTCACTCACATCAGCCCCTGCCCCATTGGAGTTTACAATCTAAATTTCCTAACACACACACACAAAGACAGACATAGAGAGAGACAAGGGTCAATTTGATAACAGTCAATTAACCTACTAATATGTTTTGGAATGTGGGAGGAAACCGGAGCACCTGGAGGAAACCCACGCAAACACGGGGAGAACATACAAACTCCACACAGCTAAGGCTGTGGTCGGGAATTGAACTCATGACCCCGGTGCTGTGAGGCAGAAGTGCTAACCACTTAGCCATCGTGCTGCCCCTAATAATAAGTCCATAATTGCATAGTTGCCCAAATTTTTGTATGATTTTCAGGAACATTTTGGTGCTGAGCCATGTCATGTAGGATACAGTCTAAGTGAAAATTTGAGGGCTACAATCCTCATTGTATGCCTTTTTGAACTTGGCTATAATTCCCTTTAATTTGAATTGTCAAAGCTGCTGTCCAATCACCGTTATGTTATAAAGCCCAGAAAATAACAATAGATACTGAGAATTCCATTCCATAGATAAAATAGTAGGAATTGTACTGTGTAGATGGTTAAACTTGAAAAAAATAGGGACTTTTTTAGGAACGAAAACAGTTCATAGACAAATCTTCTAGACCTGAGACTGTCCCAGGCAATGCTTCCACACGCCTTCCACAAGACCCCAAATATATTTAATAACCGCCACACCAGCCCCTATAATAAATTAAAACCTACAACACACTTTTCGGCTTTACAGGAACTTGACTGCTGAACATGTAATTGTAGCAGTGGGTCTCCCAAAATTAAGGTTTGAAAAAAGTTTTTAAATTTCATCACGTCCCTGTTTCTTGTATAAAAATTGGGACACCTTCACCAAAAGTGAATGATGAGCCTTCACATGTAACTGGGACTGAAGTATTATCCAAACACCCATTATTAAGTAACACTGACAAATAAACAGCTCCCATGAAAATGAGTGCAGTGAAAAGGGGTGGTGTAACCCATAGCAACCACATTTAACTGTCACTTTGAAGTTACAGTTTAGGAAATCAAAGCACATATCTGGCTTCTTGCTATAGGTTTATAGCACCTTCTTCCTGCATTCTAGTTTTACTAAACTCTTCCTGGCAATGCCCACTCTGCCCTCCCCAAATACTATTCCTAGTTCAAGACCACAGTATTTCTTATTTTAACCTCCTGCCAACATGAAACTGCTGTGCTTTAAATGAATAGAAAAAGAATTGCACATTTAAACTGCATATCTTAAAAAGAATCACCTTCAGAGAATAATCATTATTCTCAATTATGTATTATTCACCAAGTTCAACATTAACAATGGCCGATCCAAAATATAATTGTATTTGACATTTCTGAGCATCATTAGTGACCTAAAGTCATTGCTGCAAGAACCTGCACCCTTACAACAGATCAGGTGCTAGTTATCCGAGAAAAGAAAAACACTGTGGATGGGATTTCATTATTTTGTTTTAATCTCAACCTAGAAGCAGAATGAGGTCCTACTAATCAAGGGTGAAGGCAATGGATAGCTGAGGAAGGATAACTATACTTAATTTGTTTAACTTTAGCAGCTAAATGCACACATAACATTAATATATATTTAAAATATTACGTACAATATATCATATATGGTAAGCAGTGATGTCTATCCTGATATTCGAGAATAGTGGTGTTGTTTGTGTAACGGATTGTGAAAGTGTTCCGTGATGGAATGTTGTGGAATAAACACACACATGGCTGTGAGGGTCACCTGACACAAGCCACTGGCTTTGTTTCAAATTGAAACTTGTGTATTATATCAATAACACAAATATCCATGTGAGTCTGAAGACGGACCTTGCTGAGTGTAAGCACCAGGGGCCTGATTCATTAGGATCTTAACTTGAGAAACTTCTTATTTCAGTCTCCTGGACAAAACCATGTTACAATGCAAGGAGTGCAAATTAGTATTCTGTTTTGCACATAAGTTAAATACTGACTGTTTTTTCATGTAGCACACAAATATCAACTTTAAATTTCAGTGTACAAATAAGCTATCAAGTATTTGTGTGCTACATGAAAAAACAATTTCGCTAATCTTTTAATGGGGAGCTGGGAACAAAGGTATATCTACAATCCAAATCCTTTTTCTAAGAATATTAAAATCTATAAAAGATATATAGATGACATAATATTGGCCTGGGAAGGAGATGATGAATCCATTGATTCTTTTCTGACATATATTGAAAACAATGACTACAACCTCAGATTCACTGCAAATCGTAATAAACACAACATTGAATTTTTAGATCTGGTCCTGACGGGTTCGGACAATAAAGTCGAATCCCGAAATTTTAAAAAAACAGTCGACACGAATAGTTATCTACATTTTAAAAGTGGCCATGTTAACCAATGGAAAACAAATATTCCCCTCTCTCAGTTCTCTAGAATTAAGCGTAACTGTAGTCATGATTCTGAATGCAAAACTCAACTTTCCATTTACGCACAACGTTTTCAAGATAGAGGATACCCAGATAAACTAGTATCAGAAGCTTTGATGAAAACAGAAGAGACAACCAGGTCTGATCTAATGCAGTATAAAAACAAAGAAACAAGAACAGGCTATATCCCGTTCATCACAAACTACAACATGTGTGAATGTAGAATTAGATCAACATTAAACAAACATTGGGAGGTTCTGAGAATGGACCCCATCTTAGCTAACATTCTACCTCCTAGACCTGATATTGTCTTCCGAAAGAGTAGAAACCTAAAAGATTCCCTAGCCCCCAGTATGATACCTGAAAATAACCCCAGTATCAGGAAAACATTCCTTGAAATAAATGGATTCAATAAATGTAACCACTGCAACGTGTGCAAGTATACAAACCCCAATAAAAAAAATGTTCTACAACTATGACAATAGTATGAAATATGATATCAAACAACTCATGAACTGCCAGACACCATCTGTCATTTACCTGTTGGAATGCTCATGTGGTTTGAAATATGTGGGCAAGACCAAAAGACCATTGAAACTACGAATACAGGAACACATCCGAAATATAAAAAACAGAGTAGAGTCACACTCAGTGTCCAAACATTTTATCAGCACCCATAATTCAGATCCGAGTTTCCTTACTTTTAAAGGTATTGAAAATGTCCGTCTAGGGAGTAGAGGGGGAGACATCCAGACCAAGCTATCTAGACGCGAAATGTTCTGGATCTTTCAACTTGGTACTCTGGCTCCCGCTGGCTTTAATGAGGGTTATGAAATTGCACCGTTTTTATAAACTCATTTATTGTATTTTATTGTAGTTTTATTATTACTATATTTGTCTGTATTTTTTATATTGCTGATAATTGGTCCTTTTTACTATGCTTTGTTACTTGTTATGTATATGTTTTTTATATGCCCTATGTGGGTAATTATCATATGTGTTTTTTACAAACATTTATTGCATGTATATCAGGAACATTGTTCATATATAATGTTTAATCATATAGGGTCACTATTACCCTACTGATCACTTTAATACATATACCAATGCCTATTTGTTTATACAGACCTTCTGTACAATTATCCCATCACTGTAATCACTTTTGCTGCTATACACGCATATCCTGTACCAAGATGGCCGATATTGAAGCCACACTATTGATTACTCCTTCACCAAGATGGCCACCGCTAAGACCATGTGACCCAGTGAAAGCTTTGGGGTCCGTTAATGGCCACCTTTATCTATTTGAGCACTATCTATTCATTACTTCTATTCACAGTCACTTCTCCTGCTTCACTCTCCACTATCTGCCTTTTTTTACAAAAATCGCATATAGTGCATTATTCTTTGTGGAGGAGAGTTATGGTGTTTACAGTATGCTGCTGTTGTATGGCTGGTGAGCAGGCATGCAGTTTTGCTGACTCTACTACCTCCCTGGAGAGAATGCTGATTATATATCATTGAGAGAACAGCCGTGTTATAGCTGTGTTCCAGTTTCTGGAAAAGATATATGCAGATAAGCAACCTTTTTTCTTATGGTGTGTATTTATCTAGGTGATGGGCTATTACTAACACACTGATCTCATACCTGTTTTTTTCTGTCTTTTAATGTCTACCGACTGGACTTATACCTGTGGTCCTTAAGGATCGTCCAGGACAATTGAACCATTGAACTATCTTGAACTATATTATTAATCACTTGAACTCGGGCTATATACCCCTGTTAACGCACCTGATTGCGCCATATCCTGCACTTTATACACTTTAATATCTTGGACTTACCTACCATTTCTAAGGAAGGCTGCCTCCATACGTGGAAGAGGTGTTTTATGTGGACTTGTATTTACATACCTATACAATACTGTTGTGAGCGCCATTGTTTATTACTCCTATTGCACACTAAGATCTTTTATATGTATAATATAAAAACATTATTTAACCATCTCAATTGTAATTCATTACCAATAAATAATATACATATATCATAACAATTTTATCCTCAGCTAAGAAAGTTAAATAGGTGGAATTACAATTTTTGATATTTTACGGTATAAATATTAGACCGTAATTTGTAGCATAAACAATCCATTTAACTAAATTAAAGTACTCTATTCTTATATTGTTATAGTTCAATTTTCCAGGGTTGGAATTGCTTTCATAATAAATTTAATTTGTAAACCAATTGTCTTGAAATAAAGTTTTGTATTTGTTTTATGATCCAATTGAACAGAAGATTTTAATAATCGGCTATTCCTGTAAGAGCACTCTTGTGATTAGCTGCCTAACCACTGAAGAATGTAGAATCCTTGTTGTATATACACCACACACATTATTATTAGTACTTATGAATACCCTGTTTTAATTTTACGAAATAAATAAATTTATTGGGGCTCATTTAGACTTAAGATCTCTTGGTTACTTTGCATTACATGTATATTATATTAACAACAGAAAAATGTTTGTTAGAATGTGGCCAAATCAATATATGTTTAAAGTGCCAGCATGCCCTGGCTAAAAGTGAGCCAAAGGGTTGCCCATCTGAACTAGGCACACCGTTGCTTTTACAAGGAATGCCCTGACTTTGCTCCAACTTCTCCACTTGGCCTTGTGCAAACTTCTTCCTCCACAAATGCATCCCCCATAGTCCACCAAGTGGAAACTTGCTCAAATTAATTGGTTACGGGTCCAGACGTGGTCCATCACCAAACAGCAGATGCTTTGAACTTTGTAAAGTACCTGCACAGTTTTGAGTATCAGGTCCTGGCCAAAGAAATTATCCCTGGTAACTAAGTAGTCATGCGGGATTTGGGATGTTTTGCGGGATTCCACTTGTTGAGCATGACTAAACACCTGGACTAAAGCATAATAAGCAGAAATTGCTATTGAGGGGATGAAGGGGACAGATTGGGATGTTATTTGCAGAATGCGGAATTGTGCCTCATTCTACACACAAAATACTGAGATTTGTTTTGCAGGAAGGATATTAAAATAATCTTAAGGGTAAAAATTGCACATTTAGAGGAGCTTGTTGGATTAGCTTATGGCGATTATTTTAAACGTGAAGTATTTCTCAGCATACAGGTACATTTTTATAAGCATACAAGTACCAATTAATTGAAAACATAATGGGCCTCACAGTTTGGCATACGGCAACTTTCTTGCATAAGATACACATTTCCAAAATGCACATGCACTCTGAAAATGCGCTTGTGTCTAGTTTTAGTGTATTCTGGACATGTGCTCCCTTACACCTGTAGAATCGGCTCCCGGACGGACATGTGTAAGCACAGTAACTGCGCCCAGGTATGTGTATGTCTTGCAGGTGCTGAAGGCTAACAGCACACAATGATGATAGTGACTATAAGCAGCATTATCTAGCTGTGGGAAGCACGGTGGCGTAGTGGTTAGCACTTCTGCCTTACAGCACTGGGGTCATGAGTTCAATTCCCGACCATGGCCTTATCTGTGAGGAGTTTGTATGTTCTCCCTGTGTTTGCGTGGGTTTCCTCCGGGTGCTCCGGTTTCCTCCCACACTCCAAAAACATACTAGTAGGTTAATTGCCTCCTAACAAACTGACCCTACGCTGTCTGTGTGTGTGTTAGGGAATTTAGACTGTAAGCTCCAATGGGGCAGGGACTGATGTGGGAGAGTTCTCTGTACAGCGCTGCGGAATTAGGGGCGCTATATAAATAAATGGTAATGATGATGATGATGCTTCTGATTGGCTGATTGAGCCTTGTCTCCAGCTGACTACTTATTTCATTGGCGTTGCTGCTATATTATATGGATTTGCGTACGTCTATTCACATTAATTGTCATTTCCATTTGGAATTTTTAAAGGAGACCCAGAAACCCCCCCTGCGTGCGCCCCTAAAGGCAGTAGGAGAAGTGGCGGTATGACACCCCTCACTTACACCACTGGTATTATGGGATTATAGCAGCATTATAATGCTGCTATAATCCCATAGATTGTAAATTTGCAAGCAGGCCCCTCTTACCTCTGTGTCTGTCTGTATTACCCAGTATTGTTTTATTACTGTGTTTGTTCTCAATTGCAAAACGCTACGGAATTTGCTGGCGCTTTAAAAATAAATGTTGATGAGGATGATAACGCTATCTCTCGTTTTCACTTAAATATAAATTGCTGGACCTACAGTAATGTCCTTCCTATCAGGACAAATTCAATTACCACCCCGACAATAAATAACAATTTGACTATTTTTGTCCCAACTGCTAATTATGTTTTATTTTTCTTGTCACCACTTGCAGTCGTTATTATTCAACTTCAGACATTTAGCAGCTTCCTTTAAATTGAATGGAAACTTTAGAGTAAGAGATAAACTATGCAAATAAATTCACATCTAAAATATAGTAATCATAGCGGCAGCGGAACCCAGCTGCTGAGAGCTAGCCTGAGCGTGTCTTTAAGAAATATTATGCAAATCGCTCGATGCTGTGCAGGAAGTCAGCCAGTTCATTTGCAGAAGTCTTACTTGTGATCCGCTTCTATATTTACCGGAGAGCTTGCCCCCCCATCCCCCCCCCCCAAAAAAAAGTGAGTGTTAAAAAAAAGAGACTTTTATGTATATGTCTTATTTATTTGTATTAACACTGTAGAAAATAATCAGTAATTTGTATTGTGCCCATTACATTACCAATGTACAAAAAAAAATGTCCACAAAAAATGATCCTTTAATGCCCGAGGTCCTGGTGAAAAGAGCAGAGAGGGGGCATGCTTCATTCAGAAGAGGACTTCGTTTAGAGCAGAGAGGACCTTCAGGGGAGGAGCCACGGGTTCTCAGAGAAGGTGGAGACCCCTCACTCCCGGGCCCCAGACCAGACCTGTGCTCTTCATCTGTCATAACCATCGGCTGAAAAGATCCTGACTCTGCGCACTCTATAGAGATCTATGGACACTGCCGGTGCAGAATTGGAACGACATCGATCCGTCGTTTAACGACAATTTTAGTACGGGCCGAGCGATCGTTTATCGTGTGATTGGCCCGATAATCAGCTGAAAACACCAGTAGTGTGTACCCAGCCTATCTAAACCAAGCCTCCTCATACCAACAGAAATGAAAGATGAGTGGCACTCCTAAAACTAATCTCATTTACTAAAGGAGGTGAGTGCAAACAGAACCAAAACAGAGACTTTCCCTACTTAATGTGTATTATCTTAGAATGATTTAAAGGCATTTACAATGTCTACATTTTAAACATGTGGACAGAACGAATCTGTTGACATTTACCCTGTCACTATTTGGGTGTCAACAGATTCAGCCCCAACCCCTTAAGTCACCTCTCAGCCGCTGTGAGTAAATGACAAGCACGGCTCAGTACGTGGGAAAGTTGTCAAGTGAGCTATATAAGTAAAGCAGACAGGCCACATAGGACAGTCACACTGCACCAAGCCTTCCAGACAGTGTAAGTACTGTCCAGATACATTTCATATAACACATGTACAGGCAAACAAATGCACCAGAGCAAGTGCCATCCACTCAGGGGCAGGCTGGGCTGGGGAGCAGGGGGGTATCATGGACACAATCATGTTCCTGTGTTATATATGTCCTGATAGAATGCTGGCTGCACCCTTATAGTAGCACTAATAAACTGCATACTGCTGATTCCCTCTTCATTGCACCATACCATAATAACGGTTAACTTAACACTCTGAAATAAAACACTGACAACTTGATTTTGGCAAACAAAAGGTCACAGTTTATTAATTACAAATTATAAAGGGTGGCGGCGAGAGCGATCCAATCAGCTAACGACTAATTGCAAAACCGAACAGTGTATGCCCCACGGGCACTAACCACTGGTCCCAGAACCTAGTCCTTTACGATCGGCCAGTGCTAAATCTGGCGTCATCGTGACTACTCCCCTATGGGCTCGCAAGGATGTACACGTACAGGGCAGGTCAAGGGGGCCTCGCACAGAGGTACCAAGAGCCAGGGTGCTTCGAAAAGAGTAGTGACGTGCGGCCAATCAGCGGTAGCACTGTGGGAATTAGCCGCTGATTGCAAAAGCTCTCCCGCCTACTGTGCCCCCTTTAACATAGTAAACACATCTAAATTAAATAAAATTCCAAAACTGGGAGGGTGGGAGGGAATTCCTGAAGTCAAGAGAGAACACGCCTATTGAAGCAGTAATATATATCAACACAGCCTAGCTCCACCCTCCTGCATCCATAGGCTGCAGAATGTCACCTGACTTAACCCTGTAAGGTAAGTGCTTGCTTCGTGACAAACAGGTGCGTTTATCTGCATTCAGCTTATCTGCATTCAGTCCTCCGATGTGCTTAGATTTCATGTGGTGTGTATCCAATCAAAACAGAATTGCTGGCCTTTTTTGGGACAAAATATGTGACCTTTGAACGCATCCTCCACCCCCCCGTTCCCCCTTCCTCAACCACACTGCTACGGCTTTCCTATATCAGATTTTGGCCTCAAGTAAGGGAAAAGAACAACAAAATTGTTAAAAACAAACCAGCCTGCTACTGCCCCCTTCAGGCAGCCACCCAACACCCCCCTGTGTTTATATAGGAAATACAGCCCTGAGCATCTTGGATATATATTAGTTATATGCATTTACCCAAAGCTTAATTGTAATTTTGGAACAATATGGACAAACTTTAAAGAAAAATAATAGGAATACAAAAAAACATGAGTAAAAGCAAAAGAAAACCTGTACATCTCAATCTATCTTTTTTTCATCCCCGAGACTGTGTCATATAATATATATTGTAACAGATATGTGTTTACAAGCTAAAATGTTACGTGTGTGTTTTCTGAAAAGGTCACATCACTGGTGCAGAGTAGAGTACATGTCAGACTGTTCCTGTTTAATATGTAGATCTCATATTGCAACACAAACGTCTTATTTTTACTCATTTTTCCATCAGCATTACAAATATTTATGTCTACATTTACATAGTACTCAGTACCTCAGTCTAATCAAACTTTCACTCCTCCTAGTGTTAAAAGAGTTTTTTTAAATTTAATATTGAGTTTAACCAACTTCCCTCACTTGGGGCTGGATTTACTAAGCTGCGGGTTTGAAAAAGTGGGGATGTTGCCTATAGCAACCAATCAGATTCTAGCTTTCATTTATTTAGTACCTTCTACAAAATGATAGGTAGAATCTGATTGGTTGCTATAGGCAACATCCCCACTTTTTCAAATCCGCAGCTTAGTAAATCTAGCCCTTGGTGTTCTACAGGATCCCGCACTCACATATAGCCAGGTCGTCTGACTGTGTGGTTAGGTTCTCTGCAGATCAGGAGAGATCTGACCAAATGCTATTAATGTAATCTGGCTGCTAGTTCCTCCAGTCAGAACATTGTTTTCATTAACAGTGCTTTGTCAGGTCTACTCTTCTCCTGGGAAACGCGAGCAACGCCAGAGGTGATCATTAGCGGCCTAGCTATATGGAATTAATGGATCTCTACTAAGTACAGCAAAAGTATTCTCAGAAAAGAGAAGGTAGTTGGTTAAAATTAACATTAAAGTGGAAAATCCCCTTCAATTGAAGATTTCCACATTTGTGAAAGGATTATATTGCAGTTTGATTCAGAACATGACTTTTAGGGGAGTTCCATCGCTGTTTGTACAATTCATCTGTGCTCCAAAAATCTACTGTGTGTAGGTCGGGCAGGATGGAAATATGTTGCTATATATCATCCAACCACTATTCCAAGCTCTATGGCCTCTATTATGTCTGTATTAAAATATTATTTTACTAATAATTTAAAACACTACGGTAAACTTTTTTCTTAATTGTTTTGGCTCCCACATTTAACCCCTTAATTACTCAGTTTCACCAAAAAACAACTTTTTTTTTTTCTAAAAACTTTTTTATTTCTCAACGACATTGAAAGATTAGAACGTAAATAAGAGTTCAAGCTTACTAAAGTACAATTGTAATACAAATATATTAGTCATCTTATTAACAACTTTTAGGGGTAGATTTTCTAAAGTGTGTTTTTTCTTGTGTTTTGAAGTGCAGTTTGTAATCCACGTGATTTATTAAAGTCCAAGACGCACATCAAAGTGCATGCATCAAAACTGCTTGATTTGAAACCGCATTCGAGATTTGTATAAATGACAAGCATACAGACATAGGGCCTGGTTCACTAAGGATCTTAACTTAAGAAACTTCTTATTTCAGTCTCCTGGACAAAACCATGTTACAATGCAAGGGGTGCAAATTAGTTTTCTGTTTTGCACATAAGTTAAATACTGACTGTTTTTCATGTAGCACACACATATATACTTTAAATTTCAGTGTACAAATAAGCTATCAAGTATTTGTTTTCTACATGAAAAAACAGTTAGTATTTAACTTATGTGCAGAACAGAATACTAATTTGCACCCCTTGCATTGTAACATGGTTTTGTCCAAGAGACTGAAATAAGAAGTTTCTTAAGTTAAGATCCTTAATGAATCAGGCCCATAGTTATGACATGCTGTTTGAGCTATCAAATAAAAATGTAACCTCCCATTCTTTTTCTTAAAGCCCATTCTACTCAGAATAGGCCCAGTTCGCTCTGCCAGTCACCGATAAGAGACCGCTCCTGATTGGCTGTCCCACTATTAAATAGGAAGCAGTCCATCCATTCAATGTGGTTTTTTTCCCCATATTAATTACCTTCGTCCCATTGGATTACGTCAGCCCAAGAAAGAATGAAGGTTCTAGGTAATTATTTATTATAGGCACAGTTTCTTTTTTTTTAAAACTTTTATGGGTTGCAAAAATGTTTTATTTCTCATAGTACAAACCACCACACATCAGATGCAGTTTGAGATTTCAGCCTCCAAACCATAAAATAGTAAATCCTGCGGTTTGGATCTGAAAACTGTATCTGATGTGTAGTGGTTTGCAGCCGCATACTAAACCATACTTTAGTAAGTCTACCCCTTAAACGTTTATGTGATATAGGGCACTCAATATGTGGCGGGGTAGGGTGGTGAAGGAAGAGGTTTGGTAAGGTTGCGGTGGAGGAGTGTTCACCCCAAGTACCACGGAGAGCTTATTTTGAAAGACTAAGATTATGGTTAGCTTTAAGAAAATTATACAATGTTATGTTTTGACTCAATAAGCACAGTGGCTCAGTGGTTAGCACTTCAGCCTCACAGCACTTGGGTCATGAGTTCGATTCCCGACCATGGCCTTATCTGTGTGGAGTTTGTATGTTTTCCCCGTGTTTGCGTGGGTTTCCTCCAGGTGCTCCGGTTTCCTCCCACACTCCAAAAACATACTGATAGGTTAATTGGCTGCTATTAAATTGCCCTTAGTATCTCTCGGTCTGTGTGTGCATGTTAGGGGATTTAGATTGTAAGCTCCAATGGGGCAAGGACTGATGTGAATGAGTTCTCTGTACAGCGCTGCGGAATTAGTGGTGCTATATAAATAAATGGATGATGAGGATGATGATAAGAAGATACCCAGTCTGTGGAGAAGAAGGTTAACCGGCGATTCCCAAACTATATTATATTTATCCCCTCTGTCTTGTAATTGATAGCCAATTGTTGTAAGGTCATGGAGTACTATATAAGGACCTGCAGAGGAGGGGTGCTGGATTCTTGACTAGGGTAAATTTAGCTGCATTTAGCACATGAAAAGCACCTTTATGAGAATTAAAGGTGAAATAAAGGCCCTGGCAACTCTGCATCTGAGTTGGCCCAATAATCTTTATCTGGTGGGAGGCCAAGGTCTCTCTCCCAGTCCTTTCCATGCTTCATGAGGATTTCTTAGTTGACCGAGCATAGCATGTTATACAAAATAGAAATACAGCCCTTTCTTTAGGAATTGTAATAACATAACCTTTTAAATGTCCTGAGCAGAACCCTTGGAAGTGACTGTAAAAATTAATATATCTTTCTGTTGCATCCCACAGGGAGCTCCTTGATTCACATACAGTCAGGGCCCTCTTAACTTCTTGGGCCCCCGGGCACAGCAGTGCACCGGGGCCCCTATATACACATATATATATATATTAAAAAAAAAATAATTATTATATATATGGGCCCTGTAGCCCAGGGCGGCCCGTCGGAGACAGAAAAAAAAAAAAAAAAAACCTGGTAAAAAAAAAAAAGACAATACTTACCTTGCGGTCAGCTGGCGATCCGGCTCCCTCCATGGTCTTTTTTTCCAGGTTTTTTTTATTTTGCTGCCTCCGACGGGCCCCCCTGGGCTGCAGGGTCCCCGGGCACCTGCCCATTGTGCCCAATGGGAAAGACGGCCCTGCATACAGTAAGATTAAATAATGTATAAATGATGGTTCTTTATTGTAAGGACTAATGTTAGGAATGAGATCACGTGGGGAGAGTTAGCCTCCCATCTTCCACAGATCCTTGCAGCAGAACAACGAGGAAGCAGCTAGCTTTGGACGGAAGGAGAGTGTAAGACAGGGCAGAGAGAATTCTGATAAGCGGTGAAGAAGATTGAACGGAGAGAAGCATGTCGGATTTTTTTATTATTGCCTTTTTGTTTTTATAGCCAAAGGGAACCTTCAGGAGTCACAAGAGACGCTGCTAGGTCGGCCTTATGGCCACCACTCATAGATCCGCTGTTTGGCCCGGATCTATTAGTGTAGGCTGGAACAAGAGGCGTGAGTCTACCTGCTGTAAAAGATCATCATGGTATCATCCAATCAGCAAAGGGAAAGATAAAGATCCTGACCTATTGAAAGAATTCAAAAATCATGCAATCTTTTTATGAATAAAAGAAATAGGAAACTAGTTTCCTCTTTAAGTAGATAAAGACTATCCAGATAATGAAAGTAGCGTGGGCTTTTAAGAGACAGTTCAGTGTGCATTGCAGTTAACAGAATGTTATTGCAGAAGTTGATTGCCTTAAAAAAATCGAAGCCATTAAAAGTAATGTTTTCTTAAAAGATCGACATTAAGAGGCATAAAATGAAAACGACTGTAAGTAATACAATTGGAACTTATTTGGATGCATAACCCAGGTTTTTACAGTTATGGAATTATCCTAAATGACATATTCAGAAGGTGTTTGAGCTATCATCTGAGAAGCAATATTCATTATCTTTCCAACCTTAAGTAGCAAGATTTACCCTGCTCATTTATCAGGCAGCATAACGTAACTGATCTGATTAGACGGCTGAAAAGTCCTTGGAGGAGCATTTGGTGCACAGCTGGGCTCCTGTGATTAGGTTCCATTACACATATTTATATGACTAGTAAATAAATACAGTATTATGGTGTTGAAAAAATGAATTTGACTTGAACCTTGAATGAATGTTTTGCTAACATCCCCACTCTCCGAATCTGCAGAAGTGTGGAGGTCCAATGTCAGGACCCCAATAGCTTCATGTTTCAGCATTGTCAACCAGGAATATATATATATATATATATATATATATATATATATATAGATGTGGGTGGAGTACTTATATGTACTTTTAGTGGCACGGGAACCTTCTGGTGATGCACACCCGAGCAACTTCTTGCTAAATAAATGGTACTTTTATTGTTCACGTCACGGTCACAGATACACAGCACACTTTCTGCCAGGATCACTCCAGGCGACCTTACTGTTACTAATCATAATCCTTCTGTCTAGACACCGGTCACAGTCTGGCATCGGTCTCCCTGTACAAATCCACAATTCAGGTATATGAGCAAAAAAATTCTCCCTTTGGTCTGTTTGCTTCATTATAGCCTGTCCACCAGCTGTGTGTGTTCAGCCTTGGATTTCCACTGGGCTAGGACTTAATCCTGTATGCAGCCCTCTCATGCAGACACTCAGATGAACACCTAACTCCTCTCTTGGAGGTATGTATATATATATATATATATATATATATATATAAATATACACTAAATTCTCATTCAAGCTTTAATATAAGTGGCTGGCTTATGTGATTACTTTACTAATGAAACATTAATATTAATGTTCAGTGTATATTTATTGAGATATAGCTGATAAAAAAATAAACATATGTATATACATATTTAAGAAGAGCCTTCATAGCATGATTATTACTTGACTGCTTGATTAAATATGTCAAATGTAGCCACCTATAGCAGCAAGAAAATATATATATTCTCACTGCTATAGGTGACATATTTAATCAAGCAATAAACATGCTATGCTGTGAAGGGCCTTCTTGATATTTATTTATATATGATTTATTAGTTTTTAACGGTATCAATCTGTGCACAGTGAAACTGACTCACACCTGCGCACTTTCTTGTTGCTTCCTGAAGCTGCTGCTGCTGCACATGCGCAGAAGCTCCAATTCGGACATTTTTGACAGTAGTACAGCAGCTGCGGTGCTGTACTATTGGAAAGATTTAGAGATCATCTGATGCGGGCGGCGGGGGGCTAATGGCACGTGCCCCCCCTTAATCCGGCTATGCCGCCGCTGACATCTGAACTCCGGTAAGCTCCACCCCAACAGCGGAGGGGGTGGGGCTTCAACCCAGCCGGGCCTACCGGTGGATAGTCCTGCTGCCTGGCAGGCCAGTCCGAGGCTGCTCAGCATGGGGTAGGGGGGGCCCAAAAAACAAATGGGTGCCCACACCTAGAGAGGTCGGACCCAATGCCTTTTAGCACTGAACCCCTCCTAGTACCTCGGTGGGTTCCAAGGTAATAATGTGAAAATGTAGCGCATACAGTTACAACATACATGCCAACTCTCCCGGAATATCCGGGAGACTCACGAATTCCAGGTAGGTCTCCCAGACTCCTGGGAGAGTAGGGCATTCTCCCGCATCTGCCCGTTTCCTAGTGAAGCAGGCAGATTACAGGCGCCTGAGAATCACGTCATTTTGGCCTCACTGCAAAATGATGCGTAAGCATCATTATGTCTCCGGGGGCAGGGTAATAAATGACGCACTTCACCAAGCCCTGTCCCTCCACCCACATCCTTCTACTCAAAAGTCGGCAAGTATGAGTTACAACCCATGGGTGTTCTTGCATGCTGGCGTTTGTAGAACTACAGCATGCCCATGTGCGCCATCCATATATGAGTAGGACATGATTTGTGAGGGCATGGCCACATGTGGTGGGGGTGTGACCATGCTGGGGTGTGGCTGCTCCTATTTGGGGAAGTGTCCACCATGTGCAAAGTTACCCCCCTTACAAATAAAACCCTGCATCACCACTTACCTCATATGACGAGACTGAGGGCTATGCTGCTCATGCTTGGCAATGAGAGAAAACTTGGCAGCAATCTGATTTGTTGTCACCCAATGCACAGTCTGGACAGCGTCTCACAAGCGGACCTCACCACACCCCAATCCTGCCGGATAAAAAAATGAATCACTTATAAAAAAACAAAAAAAAAACAACAAAAAACGACATCTGGTGGCCTACACTGGCCAACGATCTGTTCTAAAGTGCTAAAATTGGGAATGCAGAGGATTTAGTAAAACCCTTTAAAGGCGGAAGGTAATATGGGAACTGTGGTCTTAAATGAATATATTCCATTTTTTCACTACCTACAAAGACTACCCGTTCTTTCATTTTACAAGTGTTTTCTTTTAATGGACATTCTAAACCCTTTTCATATCGTAAAAAAGGCAGTCATTAAATTTTCATTTATCAAATAGATAAAATATCACTACAAAGGAGTGATTGTTTAATAAAAATGTCAGTCTTTAGTAATTAATAGATGGGCTGCAGGAGGACCAAAGAGGACTATATGTTTAATTTCCTGACACATAGTATATTTTAGCTGGAGTATAAATTATGTTAATTACTGGCTAAGATTGAAGATACGATTCACTAAAGTTTAATCAGCTTTTTAATTAGCATCAATCCTGTGTATTGGGTGAAATAAAATAGCATTGTGTTAGTCAAAGGCACATTAAATTTTGTTTTACATTAGCCAGAAAAAAAAGGACAGAGACATTATTTGTTTTATACGATATCACCAAGAAATTTCTCTAGTGTGTTCATGTGCTTTGATGAAAGAGAAATGTCACAGATAAAGGCATTTAGTAAAATGTAGCTTCAGAGAGACGGAACAAACGAAAGGGCCAATTATTTCAATGCCTCACTGACCCAGAACCATCTACTCAGTGGGGCAGGTATATAATTAAATAAAGAAAAGTTGTCCAATTATCTAAAGGTAATAAATCGTTTTTCCAATATAGTAATGTAACTATTCCCTGTTTAACAAATCTTTATGCATTTATATACTTACTTTCAATTAAAATTAAAATAATTAGTCTATATTTCTTGTAATTATTAAAATTCATATTTTAGATAATGACATTTGTTTTTCACATGGTATTGCTCCTTAGGAGCAGATTAGTCTCAAAAGACAACATGCTTGTCCTTGCCCTGTACACCTCTCCTGAACAGTGCGTAGTTTCCAGAGGCAGGACTGTAGTAATTGTAGGGGTTTGGGCGGCCCTGGGCTCCTCTGAGGGGGACCTGGCAATGCCATTACATCCACTACAGAGGCCACCGCTCCACGCTTATAGCGTTTCACCATCCCTGCCCACACGCATTGGAATAATGTCTTCCTCCTTTACAGTAATGACATTAACACCAATAAACTCCACGCCAAAAAATGCGATGACAGATATTTAATGGGACAAAATTGCGGATCATGGTAAATAGACCCCCATGTTTGCCATTTACACACTGAGGTGTTTCAGCCTATTTGCGCATAAATAAAAGCCTTATGGGACCTTGTAAAATCAGGAACTCCTCAATCAGTAATCACTATGTATAAAGCAATTTATCTAAAAGTTATAGGTTCTCTGTAAGTCTATGTAGTAATGTAGACAGTAAACAACACTGGAATTTACTGTACGTAAACATATATAAACATTGCACAGTAACTAGCCTCATTTTAGCCATCTTATGTGACCTACTTTTTAAACAAAAAAAAAGAAAGTCAACAACTTTACCTGACATTGAATTCTTACATGCAGATTCATATTTGGAAAAGGCTTTTAATTACCAAGACAAAATTAAATTAAATTACATACTTTGATATGGGTACAGTGATATGTAAATGTAGGAGATGTGAAATGAAATTCAGTATGAAAGTAATTTAATTAAAGTGAAAAGAAACATTGATGCATAATGATTAGATTATTTCCCCAGTAATAATTATAGTATAATTATCTAATAAAGTTTTCTACATCAATATTAACTTTGAATAAATATTTTGTTCGAATATTTCTACACAAAACTTCATCCTTTCATCAAGAGCAAATACACTTCTTTCAGGGAGGAATCCATTGTCATTTTTAATTAACTAGCACTTCCTCATCACCTTAATAAAATACAATATAAATACAAAACACACATTACAAGTCAAAAGTATATATATATAAATATATATATATACTATGGAATGACATCTGTTTTATACACCATGTTAATGCAGACATATCAGTAAAAGTAGCATCCGCTCATAAAACACCCTTATTTCTCCCAGATCCCCTAATCCCACACACTAAATCCTTTGTATATGCGCTGCCCCACATCTGTACCCCAGGGTCGCTTTTGGGGGGGGGGGGGGCAGGGGCAAACGCAGGATTTGTAGAGGTGGGTTTCCACACCACGCCACCAGTGGGCGTGACCAGCATACATGGGGGTGTGGCTATAATTTTAGACAGTGCTTGGCTGCTCTCCAACTCTTCCTATCCCCATAATATACTACTGTGCACGCAGCTCTCTCTTTTCGAGCAGAGCCGTGTGAAGTGGGTGCAGTGTCCAGCCACCTCAATTATACAGTGCCCCAGGCTTGGAGGGGGTTTCCAGGCACTAGGAAACCCCCCTCGGTTTGCCTATGGGGGGTTCCACTTGCAAAAAAAAACCCCACCCCCGGGCTCTAACTGCCAGCTCCCAATGCTGACTGCCAGTAGGAGGATATTTTTGTCTAATTAAAAAAACAAGGTTGCTTGCCCTTTTAAAACCTCTCCTTCTGTCAATATCTGTCAATATAGGCACCCGAGAAGAGATGGTGCGGGGTCCGCACTCTGCTTAGTGGGCGCGCGCTGCCTTCTCAATGCAATAGGCAGCATGTGGCCAATGGTCTGCAAGAGGGTTCCGACGTGACCTGTTAGAAGGCGGGGCCATGCAGTCTTTTACTGTAGTTCACGATCCCTGTGTTTGACAAGGCTATATGTACCTAAGTATTACACATCTATTGACCTGCATGTCAGATGGTCCACCATTATGTGTTAACCGCTAAATAAATACCAATCTATCATTTACTTCACTATTCTGCATTATTGATATAAACATTCATTCATCCTATTCATTCCAGCTATCCAAACATTTAAAACAGGCGGAAAGGTACAAGTCTTTTACTTTACAAAGATAATCAAACCTACAATACATAAATGCATGCATACAATACAGATAATACATTATAGATTCAACAGGCATGATGTTAATAGTTCAGAAGTGGGTATATAATATCCTATTCTGTTGTTGTTGTTGTTATTATTATTATTATTATTATTATTATTATTATTAACCTATACTTTAGCAATCCTCATTTGTATATTTAAGTTCAGGGTTTCCTTTGTGTGTATATATATATATATATATATATATATATATATATATATATATGTACTAGGCTGTAAGACAGAAATGTATATGAGTGTATGATCAGTAGTGCTCTTTTGTGTAGTGTGTGTTTAGATGTAACAAGAATGTGTTTTAAGCAAGCTCATGTTTGTGTGTGTTTAAATAGAAAGAGTATGTGTTCTAAATGAGCAAGAGACAGAAATAAAGATTGCAAGTACGTGTGCAAAGAGGATGTGCTTAAATGAGAATAAAGATAAATGTCTGTATGCAAGCGCGTATAAGAAAGAAACGTGTTCAGGTCTAGGGATCAGGGGCGAATCTTGATTATTATTATATGGGGCAAATTTAGGGGGGAGATTTAGTCCGCGCCCCATTTTGACAGCTAAGGCTGCCGGTGGCTGCACACTATGTGCAGGTCCGTTCGGCAGAGACAGGCAGAGAGAGTGTGCTGCCCGGCAGCTCTGATTGTGTTTCAGAGCAGCCGGGCAGCACACTCTCCCTGCCTGTCTCTGCCAAACGGACGTACACATAGTGTGCAGCCGCCGGCAGCAAGCCCCTGCTAGGGTGGGGGGGGGGGCGATCGCCACTGCTAGGGATAATTCAGGGGATAATTCAGGCCAAGCATAGAGAGAGAGAGAGATAGGGGGAAGGAAGCTAGAGTCCATTGTAGTGTAGATAGTAAGCATTCCTGAGATGGGAGGAAGGTGCTAGCCTTTGTAAAGCATGTGTGAAAAGATTCAGAAGGTTAATAGAAATAGATAGAGTATAATAAGAAGATAAAACTTAACAGAGAAGATGGATAAAATGCAGGCAGAGTATATAAGATGCAGGCAGATACAGACAGATATAAGAAGATAAAAGTTAACAGAGTATATAAGATGCAGGCAGATACAGACAGATAAGGTATAAGATTACTGTGGAGTGTGTGGGTCCTGTAGGCTCCAGGTGAAAGAGATGTCTCCTCTTCTAGGTGTGTATGTGGTGTGGTCAAAAGAGACTGTTTTGCCTGCTTCTGTGGCTTATAAACCTTTACCCAGAATGCATTGCTTCAGGTAGGGGTTGCTGAACGATGAGACTTTATTTTGTGCTTAGCTTCCTTCCTGTCCTGTGAGCACATGTTTATCCTTTGTTTGAACCTAACTTCCTGTGGAGCCTACATGTGAGAGACAATTTCTTTGTTTGAAATGCTCTGGCTTTCAGCCAGTTCATATCTTAATTTGTACATAAGTTCGGTGCATGTAAACAGCAGTGGAATGCTAGGGGCCATTATGTGTAGCTCAAGCTCCGCCCACAACAACTGCGTCATCAGGAGAATCTATTACTTTCTACTTCTCTGCCCTTTGGTTGTATAGGTAGTAGTAAGAAACTTTGTTTTTCCTTCAAGTCTGTTTTACAATGAATCTGGAATGCTTCTGTAATAGATAAGTCTGTATGTTGGCCACACAAATAAGCCTTTTTAGAAGAAGACATAGTATGCTGTATTCAGCTAAATTAGATTATCTTCTGTCTTTTGCGGAAAAAACCCCAATTGAAATAAGCTGTATAAGCTTTTGTATATTATCAGAATCTACATGACAAAGCCATAAGTTCGACCTCGTTTGGGCGCTCTGGTACCTTCGGGAGAGGCGGGACTCTCAGTCCGCCTCTGCCCCGTGTAATGTTCCGTAACTCCTAACTCCACTCACGACTTGAACCTTAAGCTGCCTTGGGTTTCTCCAGCCTGCATGTTATCTATCTAGTTCCCAAAAAACAAAATGTAAACAAGGAAAGAACAAGCAGACAACCAAACAGAGCAGTTTCGTTGTCTGCTTGTTCTTTCCTTGTTTACACTGATGTATACATGTTTTATAATGACTAACATTTATCATTGTTCTGTAGGTGTCAATAAACTCTACTTCATACCTCTCCACCCCCCCCCCCCCTCATCCACTTCCCCCTATGTATACAGAAAGTTGATAAGGAGCGACTTGAATGTTTGTATATCGATGCTCACTGTTTTTGTCCTCTATTGTCCCCTTTCCAAATATAGAGTTAAAAAAACAAACAAAAAAGATAAAAGGAATAAAATACAAGGAAGTGCAGGTACTCTCACACGTTTGGCATAAGGTACATTGTTTAAGAAGAGTTCTAGTTGGCAGCAAATCATAAATGGTCAATATCCAGTTGAAACGTCAGGGCCGTGGCCATCTAGATGAGGGTTAGAGCCAAATGAAAGGTTAAGATAGGCAACAATCTAAGGAATAAGGTTGAGTTAGGAAAAGGTCAGAACTGGCAGCATGTAAAACCAATAATTATAGGTTTTTTTTTTACCTTTTGGGTCCTTTAAATAGTAGTATCTCTTCAGTACACCTGGAGGATTTGGATGATTAGCATGAAAATTTGAACCTTTAGATATCCATCTATACTAAACAAAAGAAAGTCAATTTTATTATCACGGTCAGAAGAAGAGGGCGAGTATAGAAACAGTTCTCCTCCCTTTGGTTGTATAGGTGGTAATGAGATGACTGAATTTGTTTTCCAATCAAGTCTGTTTTAAAAATAATCTGGACTGCTTCTGTGATAGATAACTGTATGTTGGTCACACAAATAAGCATTGTCAGAAGAAGACATTGCATACAGTATACTGTTTTCAGTTAAATTAGATTATCTTCTGTCTTTTGTGAAAAAAACCTCCAATTGAAATAAGCTATATAAGGTCTATTGTTCCTCCAATGCTGAGAACTGCATTATAACAAGTATCACTATCTACCTTTTCCAGAGTTGATGTCTCTCTTCAGTTACACTGAATGAGTGTGTACATGTACCCTAACCTCTTCTGTAGACTAAACTGAAAGTGTAGAGGGAAACTCTCAGAGGAGCAAAATGATAAAAAAAAAGGGGATTAAGTGGCCCCAGAATCTTCTGCTTATCAGTTTGTGTGAAGGGGGTCTTCTGACCATGAACGAATGCTCTTTATTTTTTTGCCAGCCATTTTTCACGACAGAACAGTTTTTTTTTAAAAAATATTTCTGCATTGACATGGTGTATGAAACAGCTGTCATTCCATAGCAATCGTCCGTCATTAGACATTATAACACTTGTGTATTGGTGTACAGATGTGGGGGAGGATTTAGTGTGTGCGATTGGGGGATCTGGGAGAAATAAGGGTGTTTTTATGAGAGAAATTCTGCATTGACATGTTGTATAAAACAGCTGTCATTGAATAGTAATCGTCCATCATTCCATGTCATGCCACATGTAAAACATGACAAAGTATCTTAACCATAAGTGTGTGGATAAGATAGTCAATTCAGAAGATTTTTTAAAATACATAAAATTTCAATTTGCTATCATAGTAGTCAATTGGCATTCCTTTTAGTACGTCCCTTTAGTGGTTCCAGTTCAATAAATGTGTCTGGCTGGCTTCTGCAGCACACAGTGTGTCACAGTGTGTTAGTCCTGGGCAGGGGTTCCCCGAATCTCCCCCTGGTGTATCTCAAAAACACCCCCCAGAAGAGAAAGCGGTGATTCGGGTGAAGTATAGAGCTGAGAAGCATCTACATCATTCAATACATATACACCCTCACAACGAATAACACAGAAGGGGGTGTTACATATGTTATCAAGTTAAACCCCTGTTTTACATTTCTGAAAAGTCCAGGAAAATTGGTTCAACACCCGTGAAAGAGTAAAACGAGGGAAAAAAATCTAAAACACCTAAAACATCAAGTAAAATGAGTGTAAAATACACAGGGCAATTAGCAATAGTGGTTCATGGAACAGATTGTTGCAACATATAAAAAGTCTATACATTGTGGACCTTAAAATGGTTTAGGTTACAAGTCCATTAATATAAGTTCTTCACCTACAGCAACCTGCCTTTCCCGTAAAGCTCAATATGCTCACTGGTACTTGGATGTCTCCAAGACTTATGCTCATGGTAGTAGTGACTTACATGAGTGCTTGCTCATCGTGGTGATATTGGAGAATAGATCAAGGTCCCAGAGTTATACACCAGAACCAGGGCTGACGGTGAGCAAGAGAATAAACAGAGATAGACCAAGGGCAAGCGGCGGACAAGGGTAAGCCAGTAGGAGAAGTCAAAGGTCAGGGCGGGCAGTGAGCATGGGAATCCAGTAAATTTAGCCAAAGGTCAACACAGGCAAAATAAGCATGCAGGGACCAGAAACACAGCACACATGTGCTGCAGGATCAGCAGCATGTATGCTATAACCGGCAGTGAGCACAGGCCTATAAAGTATAAGGAGCCAATCACAGCCTTTGAACAGACCTCCGAAAGTTGTGGTCATGTGATTGCCCAGCAAGAGAGGAGGAAGTGTTCCATCTGCCCAGCAAGCTGCAGCCAGGAGGAGAAGATGGTGGAGGATCTCTGCAATGTGAGCCACTGCCAGAACAGCCAACATGGTACATCCTGACACCTCACAACTGTCCACAACTATCATAACTTTTGTCCCGACTGCGGGGACTGTTAGGAGGTATGTCCCACTAACCGCAGTGAGCAGGTGCCATACGTCCAAGCCACTGGTGCTTATGGAAGTGCGGGGATGATTTTAAGGGAGGATGGTGAGGTTAAATGCAGGAAAAGTGAGTGTAAAATCAGAATAATGGACCCACTGAAATCCAAGGAATGAAAAGAACATGAGAGAAAAAGAAGTAAATTTCAGGAAAGTGTGAATTCTGCTTCACCGCACCATGTGGGTATTTTGGGTGTTTTTGTAGGAGAGCTGAGCAGCAGCTACTTACTGTATGTGTAGGTTTCCTCTGGGTGCTCTGGTTTCCTCCCACAATCCAAAAACATACTAGTAGGTTAATTGGCTGCAAACAAATTGACCCTAGTCTGTGTGTGTATGTATTAGGGGATATAGACTGTAAGCTCTATTGCGGAATTAGTGGTGCTGTATAAATAAATAAAATGATGATGATGATGATGTATGGGTCGTTTTGGGTCGTTTTAGCTTTTGGTTAGCAGGCGTTAAGAATGCTGCAGCTGTAGACTTTATGAAATGCTCAGATTACTAAGAATTCCAGTAATGTTTCTATAGAACAGTTTCCATGTCCTCCTACCTGTTATATGCAGCTCAGTAATTTCACTTCTATCGCTACAGACTCTTTAGAATAATAGCATAGCACAAACTAAACCTCAATCACTCAGAGCACATAGCAGGTCACATGGACACACTATAATCCACGCCTTGGTTAAATTGGATATAAATATTTTATGCAGTTCCTTGTAAAGTGGTTATATTGTAAAATTCCTATCTTAAAAGGAAACTCACCTTGGCAGAACATGAAGATGCATTAAAAACCATTATTTTCAGAAACTGAGCACAGTGTTTGACAAAAAAGGTCTATCCCACACTTCACAATATTATTCACTGTTCTTTGATGTCTGTTAAATAAAAGAAGACCGATTCCTCTTAGTCTCTTTCTTATAACTACAGTGTAGTATACAGGTATATTCTAAGAGCATTTGTGGGAATAATATTCTATTTTAAATGGAGAATAAAAACAGGTGGAAAGGAACATAGTTTTATATTAGCTTTGTTTTATTCTCAGAATAAATGTTTTTGTATAATGACTATTTTATCAGCATTTTTCCCACTCGGGTAGAAGGTGTTACCCATAGCAACCAATCAGATTCTAGCTATCATGTTCTAGAATGTTCTAGATAAATGCTAGATAGAATCTGATTGGTTGCTATGGGCTACATTTCCAAATTTCCTTTTAAGAAGGTTTGATAAATCTACCACTTAGTTTGAACAGTTTGTCATTTTAAACTGTATTATGAAGCCATAAGTAGATTTTGGGTACGTAGATAGATAGGTAGGTAGGTAGAGAGGTGTTATATGTTGTCCTTAAAGGCCCTAAATGACCACTAAACACCAGAATTGATATCTTCATATGTGAATCACGAAGGTAATATACATTGTTCAGTGTTAACCTGACATTCCACTGCAGCTCTGTTAAATAAATAAAGTACTATCTCTTCAAGCCATCTCAGACTGTTGAAGCTCCTACCAGCAGGGCCATCTTAACAACATTATGGGCCCCCGGGCAAAGCAGTGCACCGGGGGCCGCTAGATATAGATATAGATATATAGATGTATACAGATACAGATATAGATAGAGATAGATAGATGTACTTGCTCAGTGACCTTTGAAGGTTTTTTTGCAGGTTTTTTTCTTTTGCAGGATTATTTATTCTAATTAAGAGCCCTGCCTATGGGCCCCCCGGGCAACTGCCCATCGTGCCCAATGGAAAAGATGGCCCTGCCTACCAGATCTGTAGAAGAGCGTCTTAAATAGATTTGAGTTACTGTGATTTCACTGGCCCTGCCCCTGTGTATAAATTCATAAATCAACCTAGTACATTTTTGCAAAGGAAGACTGCAAAACTGTTAGTCACTCTGTGTATGTTGTGTTAGATAAGCACCTCAACCTGACATGGCAGCCCACAGCAGAGGAATGAGTGCTTGTGGGCATAGATAATTAAATATAAACATGCCAGATATTTCACGTATATCATTCAGCACAGTATGATACAGCTTTTGATATATATTAATGTAAAATAGTGACTTTACCTGCTATTTAAAGAAAGACATACGTACAGACATTGGATGACACCAACATTTCAGGTGCGAATGGGAATAGCCTGTTTTCCATCCAGTAACAATTATTCACTGAATAGTAAAGGAACCAAAAATACACTGTACTATATTCCTTAACACATGCAATAATGGCATGCATAGCGGGTTCATCTGATGCTTGTGTGCATGGCCCCTTCATCTCATTGCAGATCAATAATAATGAAAAATTAAATTTTTGTCTTGCGCTGTTTAGTGCATTCCATTTTCACATACTGTAGTGATAGAGCAATGAGTGGTCAGTGTGTTAAAGATGGAGTCAAATGCTCTTCAAATAATAGTCGGGAACAATATTCATCTCCAGGAAATACGGTGATGTGGGGCGTGCTAGATGAAAATTCAAATAATTCCATACTTGCCAACTCTCCCGGAATGTCCGGGAGACTCCCGCATTTTGCGAGAGTCTCACGGACTCCCGGGAGAGTGTGGCAATCTCCAGGATCTGCCCACTTCACTATGAAGTGCCCACTTCCTAGTGAAGTGGGCAGAATTAGGTCCCAAAAGCCGTGATTCCCGGTGAATCGCAGCGTTTGGCCCCGCCCCCTGCTGTCAAATGATGCGATTGCATCATGCGGGTCCAAAATGACGCGCATTTTGGAGGCCTGCCCCCATCACGCCCACCTCCCCCGCAGGCTCCCGGATACCAACATTCTAAAGTTGGTAAGTATGAATAATTCAAGTGTCACAACTAAAAGGGAATTTAGTATGACATATCAATTGGGCAGGGTTGCACCGAACAGCAGATTCACAATGCAGTCCTCCAAGGTAGTTATAGTAAGATTTTCACTTTATTTCCAGATTGCTCAGTATAGGGAATATTGATCTGAGCAAACTATCATTCCCAGCTGTCCCTTACTGCCAAGCCTAACAAGACTGTGCAAAGTCTGCTGTGTGCAGGAAACATTTGGTTTCTTCTCGAAGTGTTTCCTAAATGAAACTCCTAATATCCGTGATTCTGACGTTCCTTGCCGCAGCGGTGTGTAATTGCAGACAGCTGGCCGCAGATGTGGGGCTGCATTCCTTCCCCAACATTAGACAGATAATGGCGTGTATGTCATTGTGCATAGTTGAAGAATCATAAAATGTTAGTTTCAGAACACGGTAGCCATAATTCCAGCTGAAGGCTGAATTACACACCCATCTGTTTTGAATATTTGCTATTTGTTTTAATGATATACCATAACACGGGAGCTTCCTAATAAACATATGGGCTCGTTTTTCATTTTAAGATGACATAAGATGAAAGAACTGATTGCTTTCATGTAGTTTACATACAAAATAAATATTTCAGTATCATATCGCAAAATGAAATAATAATATTTTATGTACTTAGGGTACACAAGCACAAAGAACATCTGCTGACATAAACAAAACTTTATCATACATTCTGGTAGGGACAGAGAAAAGAGTTCAGACTCTTATTAACTATGGAGAGACTATGGAGGATACTAATAGCCAAAGGAGAAACTGAAAGAGGATGTTGCAGCGCCATCTAGATAACTGACATGATGATCTAAAGGTGAATAGTAGAGTTTCTAAAAACAAAGATACAAAAAATACAAGTGGTTAAAAAGTGGTTAACTATTTCTCACCCATGGCAGAATTGCTGAATGGCCTTGATTATACTGATAGACATTTACTGTGGGTTAATATGGTGGAAAATAAGATTATTTGTGCAGAGTAAACTCTACTAAAAAGTGGAATTTTGCAGAAACCCAATGACAACTACTTTGCTTAGTGAAAGTTAGACGAAGGAAAACAAAAATCTCGAGTTTGGATTTGGAGTTGTGTGTCCTCCCCATGTTTACTTGGGTTTCCTCCGGGTGCTCCAGTTTCCTCCCACACTCCGAAGACACACTGGTAGGTCAGTTGGCTTCTGACTAAATGAACCCTAGTGTGTGTTTGAGTGTGAGGGAGGGAATATAGATTGTAAGCTCCACTGGGGCAGGAACTGATCCCCTCCTAGGTCAGTGTTATACAACTGGTGGAACTACAAGCCCCAGCATACCAGACATGCTGGGGCTTGTAGTTCTACAACTGGGAGTACAGTCACTGGGCCTACCGCTTAGCAAATTGTAGCAGCTGTGGCACCGGTGATACCCTGGGGAGGCCCTGCTTGCCCCCTCCTAAATCTGGATCACATTTTTATTTTATCACAGTACCCTTAGCCCGGGGGCCTCCATTGCCTTAATCCGGTCCTGGTCAACAGTAAAGAATCTTGAGACCATTCATGTGTGGGCTTCTCAGCCAAGGGAGTGGGGCTCACTCACAATTTTAATTAAGAACACAGCCATGAATAAAGAATGGAACCATACTCCAAGAGCAACTTCTCCCAACCATCCAAGAACAGTTTGGTAATGAACAATGAATAATGCCTTTTCCAGCATGATGGAGCAACTTGTCATAAGGCAAAGTAATAACTAAGTGGCCCTGGGATCAAAACATCGAAATTTTGGGTCCATGGCCAGGAAACTCCCCAGACCTTAATCCCATTGATAACTTGTGGTCAATCCTCAAGAGATGGGTGGACAAACAAAAACCTACAAATTCTGACAAACTCCAAGCACTGATTAGGCAAGAATGGGCGGCCATCAGTCAGTATGTGGCCCAGAAGTTGATTGACAGCATGCCAGGGCGAATTGCAGAGGTCTTCAAACGGAAGGGTCAACACTGCAAATATTCACTCTTTGCATAAACTTAATGTAATTGTCAATAAAAGCCTTTGACACTCATGAAATGCTTGTAATGTTACTTCAGTATACCATAGCAACATCTGACAAAAAGGTCTAAAAACACTGAAGTGGCAAACTGTGTGAAAACCAATACTTGTGTCATTCTCCAAACATTTGGTCATGACTGTACCTCTCGAGATGCGTCCGCCTCTTCCTCTGCAGCATATGTGCCTGGCTTAGCCCCAGAGTGTATTTCCCATTTAATTAGCAAGATCCTGACATTTCTCCACTTTCCATGTATCTGGATCATAATGTACCTGACCTAGTTATTCTGACAGATATATACTGTATACTTGGTCCTGTATGGGAAAACCAAAAGTGCTGTTTCTCATAGTGTCAGGGACTAGCAGAAAATTGTATTTAAAATATATGTTCCTGTTGTATTCCTCAGTCCGAAAATTGAAGTTTTCTAAATGTAATTCATTCTGAGCAATTTTAATTTACTCTGTGTCACATAGTCAATGGGAGGATGTACTGTGCAAGAGCCTTAATGTTTTGGAGCTATAGAATATCTAAAAATCACAACGTTTCCATGAACCCTATTCCTAGGGGTATAATTAATCAGAGGTGTCCTCTAACTAGTCTGCTATACAGTGGATCGCCTCTGCATTGCAGTGAAAACCTATTTGTCCCACTAACTGAAATTCAATGTCAGAGCCATAAGCTCAGCGTTACCCCAAAGAACACTCTCTTACTAAGCTGCAGTGGCCAACAATAATGTGTATTGCTGGGACATCACTAAAGTATTATAATATAATAAAACTGAATAATAGTAATAAATATTTCCAGCCTAGTGTAAGGTACTATAACCGTAGGTCCCCCTGCAGAGGCACACAGCATTGCTTGCCTAGTGCCCTCCATCCCCTTAGATTAAAAAGGTCCCTAGATTAATTAGTGTAAGGTAATATTAATTACGATGTTAATGACTTTGAGGGAGGCTTTCTGGCCCTACCTGGTGAAGTGATATTATCTACTACCCCATTGCCTTTAGGGTTGTCTTCTTGTCCGCTTTGGAGGCGGTGGGAATGTGGACCCCTGCCTAAATTTTGCTGCCCTACCATCACGCTTGGTGTCTAGCATGTACAGGGCACACTATGGGTCCTTACCCACTACTCTCTAGTACCTGGTACATTGAATTCTATGTCCAAAGTTCTCCCCATATGTCATGACATTAGGGGATGAATGGGGATAAGCCACCTGTGACTCTCCATCTGTTGTGGAAACATCTCAGACTGCTAGGACTTCCACAATAACTGATGAGGTGGCATAATCCTGTTAGAACTCTGCTGTATTTTGTATGAGGTATGTGTACCTCAATTCCACCAGACGTGTTGCTGTTTGTCCCTGAATTTTGCACTTCTCCTATAGGAGTTAATCCCCTAATTAGTGCCAGCACCTGTTTTACGGCTTTATATACCTTCCTCTATCTGTGTTCTGTGCAGTTCATTGTTTATACCTGGCTGCTGCTTGTCTCCTGTTTATACCTGTTCCAGTTTGTTTTACTGCTGTCTGATCTCCCATTGTGACCCTCTGCCTGATTCCCGGACCCTGCTTGTTTGCCTGTTGCCCTGACCTCTGCCTGATTACCGGATTATGCTTGTTCGCTTGTGACCCTGACTTCTGCCTGGCTACTGAATTCTGCTCGCACTCTCGTTGCCCTGACCTCTGCCTGGTCACTGGTCTCATATAGTCCGTCTGCTTCCCTGGACTGCCTTGTGCCTCTGGTAATTTGGAATCCTGATCTGGTGCCTCATTATTCTGGTGCCTCGTGCCTCCTGGCAATTTGGTAACTTAATCTACTTGTTCCTGCATTTTGAACTGTATTTGCCATTTGAACCTGTTGCTTCTGTGGACTATTACTGCCATTTATCACTCCTGCTCATATTTGTGCATTGGAGTATACCTGTTAATTCTGCTACCTGAAATCAGCATATTCCATGAACTGAATCCCTGTTTACATATTTTGCCTAAATAAAGACACTTGGTTTTATACTTCTGTTGCTGCGCCCTGAATTCACTAGGAATCATAACATGATGAACTGTCTACAATCTAGGTCTGCTGATTGTACGCCCTCTACTTTAGCCCCGGGATTCCTAGTGTTTTTGTATTGAGCTATGTGTTTGACTGTTGAAGACCATGGGCTAGATTTACTAAGCTGCGGGTTTGAAAAAGTGGGGATGTTGCCTATAGCAACCAATCAGATTCTAGCTGTCATTTTGTAGAAAGTACTAAATAAATGAAAGCTAGAATCTGATTGGTTGCTATAGGCAACATTCCCACTTTTTCAAACTCGCAGCTTAGTAAATCTATCCCCATGTCAGTAAATCCACAACTATAAATGCTGCAAATGGACATTATTCAGCTCTGTTAAAATTGTACAGGTATCTACTTTACTTCAAGAACTGCTTAAAACCCTTCCTGCTTCTGTGTTGAGCAGTTACAATGTAAATACTGATTCTAGAGCAGCAAATTCTTCTAAAGAAAGCATGCAGACCACAGAAAATCCTCCCAGAACTTTTTCTGAGTACAAGAACATTGATGGTGCTGCATCTGTGGTAGTGCTGGTAGCTTCTACCATCAGGGATTCTAGACGGGCAAGCTACCTGCGTCCCCATCTGACCGAGAAGGATCAATGTCGCAGAAGGATTGGCAAACTATACCTCTACTGCACTAATAGCCAACGTTACTTACAAGACTGTCCACTCCGCAGACCACGACATCCTATAAAACAGTCTTCCCGTGCTCCTCTCCAGATCCTGGATTTGTTTGCACTTCACCTCCTGTTGCTACATTACAACCTGATCTGTTCCCTGGGATGAGGTCTAATCCACCAGTTTCAGCCACCTGTCCTGCAGTGCCAACTCCAGTTGCCGCCTATTCTGTGGTGCCAGCTCTAGTTGCCGCCTGTTCCCAGGTGCCAGCTCCTGCCTCCTGTTCCCAGGTTCCAGTTCTAGCCTCCAGTTCAGAGGTGTCAATACCAGCCACTTCTTGAGAGACTTTGCTTGCTCCAGAGGGGGCGCTGCCCTTACAGCCTGCTCCAGACAGGGTCCTGTCCCTCCAGTTCGCTCTAGAGACATTGCCACTTATTGTGCTTCAGCCTGAGTTACCACTAAATGCGTTTCAGCCTGAATTGCCACACGGTAAGGTTCAGCCCAAATTGCCTTCTGGCCTTGTCCGCTCAGAGGCTTCTCACAGTTTTCCTAAATGTTACTACAACCAAATTCCAGTAATTCTAAATCCCGCCTACTATTGTGTTGTCCCTAGCTCCAGTTGACTTGGTCCCACCCACATGAGGGCACTTCAAGATTTTCTTTCCAGGGCCACTTTAAGTTCCCACTACGCACCTGTTTCCACACACACAGCACAGTGTAATTAATTAAGGGAACAACTAGTGTAGTGCTTGGGAGGAAGCTTAAATAGCTGGACTTGTGTTGTGGGTGGTGCGACCGATGTCAGTGAGTGGCCGGTGTCCAGTTAGGGGAATAACTGTCTAGTTAGCGTTAGGGTCGTATGACTTTGTAAATATTTTTGGTGTGATTGCTGAAACTACTACGGTACTTGTTTATTCCATCCTGACAAGTCTGAATAAAACAGTAAAGTGGTTCAGCAAACCTGTGTCAGCAGCATTTGTTTGGCATGCTGTCCACAGTGTGTATACTCTTCAGTTCATAGTTGTGCGCTCTAGAATACTATTGTCTCACAACATTTCTTGCCTATACTCAGTGAACACGCTGGCCATTCCGTGAGACTGCCATGCATATGCTGTCTTTTTATGGATTCTCATTTATATACTGAAAAGAACGCCACTTGGATTTAAATCTGTTCAGCGAGGCTGCCAGCTGCAAGCTGATCTGGTCCGCACACAAATGTTTTAGCTTCACTAGCTTCCCAAATGTAATTAGATAAAATTCATAAAGTAGAAAATAATCATTTGGAAGAAAATGAAGAGGTCCCTTTGCTCAATAATTTGTTCAATGATGCCAAGCCATGTAATCTGTACTAATTTGCTATATGCTTGCCTATTGCAGTTTTTTAAGTCTACCGATTACTTATATACACAGATCAGCCACAAGATTAAAACCACTGACAAGTGAAGTGAATAACATTGATTATCACGTTACAATGGCACCTGTCAAGGGTTGGGATATATTAGGCGGTAAGTGAACAGTCAGTTATTGAAGTTTATGTGTTGGAAGCAAGTAAAATGGGCAAGCGGAAGGATCTGAACGACTTTGACAAGGGTCAAATTGTGATGGCTAGGTGACTGGGTCAGAGCATCTCCAAAACGACAGGTCTTGTGGGGTGTTCCCGGTATGCAGTGGTTAGTACCTACCAAAAGTGGTCCAAGGAAGGACAATTGATGAATCGGGTACAGGATCATGGGCTTTCAAGACTCACTGATGCGCATGGGGAGCAAAGGCTAGCCCATGTGGTCCAATCCCACAGAAGAGCTACTGTAGTACAAATTGCTGAAAAAGGTAATGCTGGCTATGATAGAAAGATGCACAACACACAGTGCATCGCAGCTTGCTGCGTATGGGGCTGCATAGCCGCAGATTGGTCAGAGTGCCCATGCTGACCCCTGTCCACCGCTGAATGCACCTACAATGGGTACGTAAACGCCAGAACTGGACCATGGAGCAATGGAAGAAAGTGGCCCTATCTGATCAATCATGTTTTCTTTTACATCACGTGGACAGACGGATGCGTGTGCGTCATTTACCTGGGGAATAGATGGCAACCAGGATGCACTATAAGAAGAAGGCATGCTGGCGGAGGCAGTGTGATGCTCTAGGCAATGTTCTGTGAAACCTGTGTCCTGGCATTCATGTGGATGTTACTTTTGACACACAGGGCCGGATTAACCA
This sequence comes from Mixophyes fleayi, assembly GCF_038048845.1. Lineage (NCBI taxonomy): Eukaryota > Metazoa > Chordata > Amphibia > Anura > Limnodynastidae > Mixophyes > Mixophyes fleayi. Next base: position 21,236,189 of record NC_134406.1, on the reverse strand, counting down.
TAGGGCTAACTGGGCTACAGCCCAGGGGCCTACGACATCCAGGGGGCCCTTGAAAGTGCTCAGCAGCAGTATTGATCGGTCGGGGGTGGCGCGCTGTAGTCTCCTTACTGAGGAGATCTCGTGAGTCTCACTCTAACAAGATCTCCTCAGTAAAGAGAGTACAGCGCGCCGGAGAAGGAGGTAAGTGCCGGGGGGGGGTGCGGGCAGCTCCGATCACGGGGGGGAGGGCAGCTCTGATCCGGGGGGGGGGCCCTCATGGGGAAGGGGGGGCCTCACGGGGGAATGGAGGCCCCCTTAGCCCAGGGGCCTCCATCCCCTTAATCCAGCCCTGTTGACACATACCACCTACATAAACATTGTTTTAGACTAAGTACACCTCTTCATGGCAACGGTATTCCCTGATTTTAGGGATAAGCGCCCTGCCACACTGCAAAAATTGTTCAGGAAGGGTTTGAGGAACATGACAAATAGTTCAAGGTGTTGACTTGGCCTCCAAATTCCTCAGATCTCACTTCTGTCAAGCATCTGTGAGATGTGCTGGAAAAAACAAATCAGAGCCACGGAGGTGTATACTGGGGGCATGGGGCTGTATTGTGGACCGGGAGTGTTTGATGAAGCTGTACTGTGTACTGAAAATGTGAATTTGTGCTGCACGCTGGGAGCATCTGATGTGTTGTATACTGGCACATTGGGAGAACGGATACAGCTATATACAGGTGACAAGTGGAACTAGCAGGAGTATAATATGGGCATGGGATCTATGTTACATACAGGAAGCATTTGGTTAAACTGTACTGTAGACTTTGGAAATGTGGAGCATCTATTGAAGCTATATAGCATAGACAGTAGGAATGTGATGCTGTGCTGGGGGAATGTAAGTCGTAATGTACAGTAAGGGAATGGGATCTGTGCTGTATACTGGAGCTGTATTGTATATGTATTGTATACTGGGCGATGTGGGGCTGTAATGTATACTGGGGAATGTGATCTATAATACATACAGAGGCCATGTAGTTATGCTTTGTACTGGAGACATGGAGCTGTACTTGAGTAATACAAGGCTTTCATGTGTATTGGGCCATAAGTATGCTTTATACTGGGGGCATGGAGGTGTTTTGCATACTGGGGGGAATATGCAAATGTAATGCGTACTGGGGGTATAGAAACTGGCCCCATAGCAAAATTCTGTAAGGGCCTCACTGCTTAAGGGGAAACTTTATTCTGCACAGTGCTGCCATCCGAAAAGTAGACCTCATAAAAAACAAATATGCAGAAGGGGTTTAGCTACAGACCCCTAGCTACCATGTTAGTGTCACCTACATATACATGGTACTGTGAGGTCTACCGGGACATGGGAACAGTAATTTCTGCTGGTAGGGAATACTGTGGCGTTGTAAGAATGCATGGGATAGAGGGGCTTTGATTGGGCTCATATATATATATATATAATACAGCTAAGACATATTGAGATGTCAGATATCAGATGCTACTTTTATTCGTAGATACAAAACAGGATCAGTTCTAATGTTTGCAACACACAGGAGGTAATTTACAAGGCACATATTTGACAAGGCGCTGCACAAAATACTCTTTGTTGGCAAAATGCATCTTGATTAGATTTCAGCCAAAGTGCAACAGGGGGGCTCCTATTTGGGATTTGGGCGGAGCGAGGGTACTTCCTGCTAAGTACAGGATGGGAACACTGTTGCGCTAAGGTTTATAGAGGAGAGTATATACAAGATTTAATTTTGCTGAGCAAGATTATTAAAAGAAGATGAAGGGGTAAAGAGAGCACATTTTTCATTGCTGGCAGAGGGGCGCGGGTCTATTTTTACTCTGCACAAAGACTTGATTTTGGGTCTCGCAAAAGCATATTTTGATGGAACGCATTTTGTACCTTCCAGTTGCATGTCAGCAGAGAAACACATTTCTTTCTAGGCTACTTTGCCCAATGTAACTTAAAAGCTAAAATAGGAGTATATTAGGAACTTATCAAAATCGCCAAAGTGCTTCAAATGCGCTCCAAACCATTGGGACGCAGCCAAACACAAAATATGACTGACAATAGACACAGGTATTGTTAACCTGGATGAAGAGAGGCAGGTGGCACAGATCATACACAGTAGAACAAGCAGATGTACAAGTTGAAGCGCTAGAAATAGGCCAAGGTCAGCAGCAACGATCCACAAAATGTTCAGGGATAAAAACCTGAAGGTCTCCCAAGAAGTCAAGCCAGGACTTGGCACATCAATGCCTCCTAATTAGCCTCTTTTTAAAAAAAAAAAAACAAGCAACGAGAGTATTAGCTGTTCCATCAATAAAAATATCTGAACTCAATTAATAGGTGAAGGTTCCTTGCGCATAGAGAGCCTGATTCATTAAGGAATCCAAATGCCAATATGTGCCGTATTTTGTGTAAAAACAAAATCGTTTTCCGCAAGCCTAGATCTGCACTATATGCGACTGAATGCTGCAACAAATAATTCATCTGCAAGCGCAAAGGATCCTTATGATAGCGTACAATTTCATCGGTGAAAGGGGAGGAGTCAAGCTTGAGCACTCGCAGCAGCGCCCAATTCAAGCTTTGGGCATCTCAAAGGTATGTGTTCCCTAGCATATCACTTACTCCAGCGTGTAAGTGTCTATTACTAGTGATAACGGATGTGTATGCATGCTGGAACATGGGTTCGCAACCAGGAGCAACTGTGCAAAAAAACAGGAAAAAAACATGTTTTTTTTAATATATATATATATAATATAATATATATTAATGCCTATGTTATTAACAGATGACAGTCATTGAAAACTCTTTTTTCTGTGGCACTTTATATTCCAGATAACAATTGTATGTATCCTGCAGTGTATTATCTGTTGGAGAGCAGAGTGTACAGTCATGGTCAAAAGTTTTGAGAATGACACAAATATCACAGTTTCACAAAGTCTGCTGCCTCAGTTTTTATGATGCCAATGTGCATATACTCCAGAATGTCATGAAGAGTGATCAGATGAATTGCAATTAATTTCTAAGTCCCTCTTTGCCATGACAATAAACTTTATCCCAAACACAACATTTCCCGCGCATTTCAACCCTGCCACAAACCACCAGCTGACATCAGGTCCGTGATTCTCTCGTTAAGATGGGTGAGAGTGTTGACGAGGACAAGGCCGGAGATCACTCTGTCACGCTGATTGAGTTAGAATAACAGACTGGAAGCTTTAAAAGGAGGGTGGTGCTTGAAATCATTGTTCTTCCTCTGTTAACCACAGTTATCTGCAAGGAAACACTTGCAGTGATCATTGCTTTGCACAAAAAGGGCTTCACAGGCAAGGATATTGCTAGTAGTAAGATTGCACTTAAATCAACCATTTATCGGATCATCAAGAACTTCAAGGAGAGAGGTTCAATGGTTGTGAAAAACGCTTAATGGGCGCCCCAAAACGTCCAGCAAGCGCCAGGACCATCTCCTAAAGTTGTTTCAGCTGCGGGATCGGGGCACAGCCAGTGCAGAGCTTGCTCAGGAATGGCCGCAGGCAGGTATGAGTGCATCTGCATGCACAGTGAGGCGAAGACTTTTGGAGGATGGCCTGGTGTCAAGAAGGCCAGCAAAGAAGCCACTTCTCTCCAGGAAAAACATCAGGGACAGACTGATATTCTGCAAAAGG